>NC_089251.1:48468347-48780562 GCF_963930625.1 Muntiacus reevesi | reverse complement strand
GGCCATTGCAAGCTATGCAATGAAATGAGATAACTTCAGACTTCCAAGATAGGTGTGATGGTTGAAAAAAAAAGGGGGGGGAGCTGCCAAATGCTTCACTATTTTTAAAAAACTATACTCTTAATGAATTTTATGTTCATTAATCAATCCTCAGAAGTTAGAAATAACTGCAAAATAGCCTTTCCTGTCCCTTTTGCCAAACCTTCAAATAAAGGAGTACTTTGTATTACATAAGGTATGGCTCTTAAGGATTGTATGAAAGTAATTCTCTCTTCTCCAAGTCCATTTTTCCATCATTTTCAATATATAATTATAGAGTATTACCTTTAAACACAAATACAGCCCTAAGGTATCATAAGATCACTTTTATAAAAGCCCAAATTTGTAAGTATTCTGCAGAAGGAAAACATTTTGTGTGAGACTAAAATGCAAGTCATGAAATATAAATGTAAACTAATTGATTAGAGAAGAAGCAACACTTCAAGTACATTTTCTGGAGTCTCAGAGCAAAAACAAGATAAAAGTCAACCTCTCTGGATGCGTAGGAATGAAGGGAATAGAGAGTCACCTCTTCAGTCTCTCACTGGCCCCTTTTGACAGCCTCTGAGGTTCCTCTGCTTCATATGTTGAAACTAGTATGCCTGGGTTTTATATTCAGTCACCAGCCCAAAGCTATGTAGCAGTTTGAGTGTAAATAGGAACTGCATATGTCTTATTGATTTTGGCAAAGGGGTGAAAGGGTCTCGCTAAGAAGATGTGATCCAAACAGGAGAGGGTATCTTTTCTCACTTCCCAGCATAAGCCTGGTGTGCAGATGTCATCTCAGGACCTCCACTCCTGCAGATGTCTGGCAAGAGATGGTGATGGATGGCTTGTGGACTCAGTGACTCCTAGTAGAGGGAAGGCTATTCCTGTGGGAGAGGCCTAGCATGTGAGCTTGTGAGATGGTCCCTGGGACCTACAGAAGTGTCTGTAGGCAAACTGCATTGAGTTTAAACCCTGATTGAGCAAGTAAGGGCCATAATCAAGAGCATTTCAACTGTTCCTATTACTGCAGTCCTCTCTACCATTTGACTGGTGGAATCAGGATGTGGTTATCACAAAGAATGCTGGACTAGATAAAAGGCCACCTCTTCCCTCTCTTTCCAGATCTTTCCTATGTGCGTAAGTGCTTAGTCATGTCTGACTCTTTGCGACCCTATGGACTGTAGCCCACTAGGCTCCTCTGTTCACAGGATTTTTCAGGCAAGAATACTGGAGTGGGTTACCACTATCCTACTGCAGGGGATCTTCCCTACTCAGGAATCGAACCCACATCTGGTGTGACTCCTGCACTGCAGGCATATTTTTTACCCACTGAGCTGTCAGGGAAGCCCTAAAATGAGGTTTGTGATTGTTGTTGTTTTAGTTGCTAAGTCGTGTCCAACTCTTTTTGACCTCATGGACTGCAGCCCACCAGGTTCCTCTGCCCATGGGTTTTTCAGACAAGAATACTGGAGTGGGTTGCCATGCCCTTCTCCAGGGGATCTTCTCGACCCAGGGATCAAACCTGTGCTTCCTGCACTGGCAGGAGGATTCTTTATCACTGAGCCACCAGGGAAGCCTGTAGATCTTTCCTAGAACACTACAAAATCAAAGCACAAAACTCTCCTTGGTTGCTCTAACTTTATTTGGACTAAAGTTTCTCATATGAAACTTTATTTTTAAGGGAATTTTTTTTAAGTTTATGTTTTAAACGATTATATTCAGGAAAAAGACATCTTGAATCACAATAGAGGGAAAGAAGAAAAATCAGGAAGGGGTGTATGTATCACGCTGATGATATCTAAACACACAATCCCAACCTTGCAAAACCTGCCACAGTGAAGCTTCTCTAATATACAGATGAAAATGACTACTTTAAAGTGAGACTCTAAGATTAAAGACAACTTCTACATTGGAATGAAATGATATCCAAGAAATTATGACTAATACTGGTTTGAGGCAGCATTCACAGAAAAAAAAAAAAACACAACATTTTTATTTGTATTTGAAGAGAAGGACATTTTCTTCTGAGGTGGCTATGCCAATTCTGAAATAGGAACAGTATTTTTCAGGTTAAATATATAAAACCATTCACTCTTTGTTACATAAGTAACAAAGATAAGGAATAGAGTAAACCCACAGGTTCAAATCAAAAGAAGATTGTTTCAATCCTGGCTTATTCTTCACATCTCTGCATACTCATCGCAGACCTTTACTCTCAGACACTTACACTCAGAATTTATGAGACAAGTATGCACAATGGATTTGATCCCAAAGGTCTTTTTTTTTTTTTTCTGTTGTTGCTCCATTTCTACTGCCTCTTGAACTGTGCAGTGAAATAACACATGAAGATAAAGTTACTGAGTTTAATTATGCTCTTTGACGACATTAGATAATCTGTGTAGCAGGAAATTCTATTACGATTAGGTGAGGTCGATGGCTTTACAAATAAGAAGACCTTTCTCTGACAGCTATATCTGTGACATATAGGAATGAAAGAGAAAGATGTCCAGGAGTGAATTGAGAAAAGAGTAGATCTGCGATCAGTAGTCCAGAGTGCAATAGCTGAATTCATCTCTTTTTAATCATGGGACTGAGGTAAGTCATGTCCCTTTTCTGGTTCAATTATAAATTGGTATATACTCTACAATTTCATAAGATTCTGCAAGCATGAGAGGGGATATGAAACATATGATACTGGACCTCATCTTAACTACCTGAATCAAAAATTAATGAAGAAGCATTGAACTAGTACCCAAAGTTGAAACAATACTAGGCACGAAGCTTTGACCATTCCATTCATGCCAAACAACCTGTTCATCACAGCAACCAAATAATTTATTTCTATTATTTTCTAATTTCACAGATGAGGAATCTGAGGCCAAGTTCACACTGCAAGCAGGTGGAACAGCCACCAAATATTGGTATAAAGGTGCAGTTTTGGCAGCATCCTCTGTGTGGGCTTTCCTTGTTGACACAGAATGAAGTAAACTGCTGAAAGCCCAGTAGAAAAGAAGTCACAGAAAGCTGGCTGGTGCTTCCTGAGAACAGGGTCAGGAACAACAGGGCACAGACCATGTCATGTTTATCTCCGTGCCTCTCTTCTCTGGAATTATGCAAAGGCAGAATGTTCAGTCCATATTCTTGGAGGCAAAATTATGCAAATTGCTTTCAATCAGGGTGCAGTGATGGAAGTAGTTTCCGGGAGCTCTCACCAAGTATAAGAGGGAAAAGTGAGAGTCTCCTTTTTGTCGAGGATGCGGATAAGCTCATGAGGAGGGTGGCACTAAAGAAGGGCTTTGAAGGACAGGAAGGACATAAGTGGGCAAGAAATGTAAGCAGGAGGGCCCAACACGCCCAAAAGCCAAATGCTGTCTTATCATAACAGAAACTCTGACGAAAATGGACATCTTCATTTTTTAGAACTTGAATGTCACCGGGCAACATCCTGGGTCATCACAAAAAAAAAAAAAATCTTACCATCATCAGAAAGACTTTTTCAAGGATTTCTGCTCTTCATGACTAAGGGATACAGATGATATGAGTCATCATAGCTTTAAACACGGATTGTAAAGCAGAGACAGCACACCATTTCTGTACAAATGATGTACAGATGATACATGCTTTAATCTTTCTGGAACATATAGTCTCTGTTACTACTACTAAACTCTGCCTTTGCGATGAGAAAGCACCCGTAGATAATGCATACAGTTTCATTTAGAAAAACAGGTGCTGGGCCCTACTTTACTGGATGGGTTCTCAAGGATCACATGATCAGAAGTAACACAAACTACCAGTCTTGGGACACTCCCAGAGTAGTGTTCATTTGTGCTCCTGTATGAGTGCTTTATTATCTTTTGTTTCTGGCTAGAAAAATAAAGTCAACACAAAAATATCCTTCATAAAATGTTTTCTCTCAATTTGAAAGTGAGGTTTTATTGAAAATTTATATAAAATTGGCTTCTCTAA
Organism: Muntiacus reevesi; assembly: GCF_963930625.1. NCBI lineage: Eukaryota > Metazoa > Chordata > Mammalia > Artiodactyla > Cervidae > Muntiacus > Muntiacus reevesi. The sequence goes on along the minus strand of NC_089251.1, from coordinate 48,776,569 downwards.
AAGGTTCAATTCAGTGCTTTTTTTTTTTTTTTTGTATTTTCATAAAGTTGTGCAACCCTCACCACTAAATTTAGCTCCTTTATGACCATAATTGTTCAACAGATATGTGCTGAGTATCTACTATCTGTCTATCCTGGTGGTGGTGGTGGTGGCTATGCTGATTTGCTTTGGCTTGCTTTGACTTGGCTTGACTTGTAGAGGGTGTGGATGGTAGATAGTAGGTAATGGAAAAACAAGACATGGCATATCTGAAGCAGTCAGCTAACAATATAAGAAAATAAGCAATGAGAAATCTAAGCTAGGCACTGTAGAGACCACAGACACAATAGTTGTGTTTATAGAAGAGTTGGGTGAAAGGTGCCAAGGACTTGGTGCACAGACCTGGAGAAGGAACTTATAACTGGATGGATGGCATGCCACATGAGTAGAGTGGATCCCAGAGACCAGGCTGAGCTATGAACAAAGGCCTAAAAATGAGAACAGCCTGGCCTGGGAGCTGAGCAGCCCTAACTGGGGGCATACTGAAAACTGCACATGAAATTGTTCAGGAAAGGTGGCCCTGTGGCTGTAGGACCTCAGGAAAGTTTTAAAAAGGTAAATTTGGCATCAGAATCCTGAGGTTGAGGATCCTGGGGCTTCTGGGAAGTGAAAGGTTTAATTTAAAGACTGTTTTTGGAAGACTGTCTGATAGTTGTGTGTAGGATAGCCTGGAGGCAGAAGCCTAGAAACCTCTGGGGTACTGATTTTACCTATGAGCATGTGCCAAGTCGCTTCAGGCGTGTCCGACTCTTTGTAACCCTATGGACTGTAGGCCACTAGGCCCCTCTGTCCATGGGATTCTCCAGGCAAGAATACTGGAGTGGGTTGCCGTGCCCTCCTCCAGGGGATCTTCCCAACCCAGGGATCCAACCCTCATCTCTAAGGCCTTCTGCATTGGCAAGTGGGTTCTTTACCACTAGCACCACCTGGGAAGCCCATTACCTATGAAAGTAAATGTATTTATTGGACAGTGATTGTTAACCTTGGCTGTATGTTACATTCATCTGAGTGCTTCTGAGGATAGAGTTCTAACATCTGTATTTTTTAAAATAAGCTCCATGGATGATTCTAACATGCAGCTAAGAACTATTAATATTATTGCAGGAAATAGATAGGAGACTTTACATTGTTTGTGAAATTATAGTAGCAACCATATTTTAGCCTCTTTCTAAAATAGCACATTAATTAAATCAGAATCCCTTAAAATGTTTCTGATGGTTTGTATTTACAGAGTAGCAAACAAAGATTTGAAAGGCAGAGGGGCTGAATACATCTAGTGTATTCTGGCAAGGTCTCAGAATATCTCCCTAAAATTAATCCCTAAACCCAGGCATGTTTAGAGATTTCAAACTTTAGACCTACACATGACACCACTTGCTCTGAGTCACAGGCAACACACAACCCAAACACCTGTATATGTCAGGTAAATGTTAATGTATTCTGTCAACAACAGATCACCTTACATGGCTAAATTACTCAATGCCATTATCTGTACCAGCCATCTGTAAACCAAATCTCCTCTGGGTTCTAAACTCCCAGCGCCTGCTACACTATTTTTATTTTACATTCCTGCATAAATCTGTTAAGCTCAATATGTTACTGCAAATTCTCAAAAATCAAAGGCAATCTGCCGGCCTATAAAACATTGGTTACTGAGAATCGAAGGGTGTAAGATGGTAGCAATTCAAGCAGTCAGTAAGCAATCTTTACAGGGACGGTGTTCAACCACAAACTGAATGAACCCCTTAGCAAAGGCTTGCTGTAAAATCAGATATGTTCTTTCAATACACACTGGAGGCTTGAACCCATTCATGTCTTTCATATCTAATAAAAATCTGAACAGTTGGCCTGATTGGATTTTAAGTGATGCAAATTTGAAAATCAAATAGGCAAACTCCCTTTAGACTTCATTTATTTAGACCATAATTGTAAAGAATGACAAATTACATTTACCACTCTATTGAATTCTCCTGAGATTCAATATGAAATTTACAGAAAGGGACAAATATTTGCAGGTGTGTTTTTTTGTTCACAATGAATGCAATTCATTTTTTCTCACACAGGATGCCTTCTCCTGATGTTGCTACAGTTTCCTTGATACAACCACTAAATCCTATTTTTTTTTTAACAAAGTCTTTATTGATCTTAATTAATAATGCTAATACTGACACGTGATACCAAGTTATACTGCATTGGCTAAAAAGCTCATTTGGGGTTTTAGCTGAAATTAAAATCTCCTTTACTCAGTAATTATGAAGCATGTATTTGCTTTTTAACTTACATTTTCAGTCATATAACTAAGTCAGTTGAACTAAGTCATTCTTAGTCACCTAAGAATCTACCCTCTGAAAGTATTTAGAAAAATCAACCACCCAACACTTATAGTTAATGCATTAAAAAACATCAGGCTCTTAATTTTAGAATAATCACATAAAAAGTGGGAAAACTTGAAAATTCAGCATCTGGAAGTCTTCTTTTTTTTAAGCATTATCAGGTATTTTAAAAGTTAAGGGGTCTCTTCATTCTTTATAAATAAACTCTATCCTGAAATCTGAATAAATGTCAGTTTTGAAAGTTAAAATAGTCTTTCATATAACTCATGCAAATATAAACATTTTACACATAAAGCAATCAGTCTGCAGCTTCCCTATTTCATTTGAAGTATTTTCAAATATGAAAGAAGTTTACACAATTATAGAGGCAATTAACCCACCCCTAGTATTCCCTTATCAAATCTAAACAAAGCCTTGCGGGGGCATAATATACTTGCAGCTTACAATATGAAGTATAAATGGTATCCTACAGTGACTACACATGCAAAGCAAAGATTCTTTAATTGTGTGTATCGTTTCCTTCAAATGCATCTGCATTTTAAAGTTTGCATGATACCTTCTTATTCAGATAAAAATCTCCAGATTCAATAGTTCATATTTATAAACAAGTTGGTAGGGATTGGGCTTCCCAGGTGGTTCAACAGTAAAAAATTAACCTGCAATGCAGGAGATGCAGGTTTGATTCCTGGGTCAGGAAGATCCCCTGGAGGAGGAAATGGCTACTCACTCCAGTATTCTTGCCTGGAGAATTCCATGAACAGAGGAGTCGGACAGGCTATACAGTCCATGGGGTCGCAAAGAGTCAGAACTGAGTGACTAATCACAGACAAACTTTGGACAACCTTATCAAAGTGCCTCCTCAGGTCTGTAGCAAATTGTGCTTCTGTCATGAAGTCCTTTTAAACCCTCTCACCTCTTCTCATTTTCATACCACCTCATGGAACAGCCTTTGTGGACTCACCTCCTAGCTGCTGCATATACAGACCACCTGGGCAGAGCCTGACCCTATACTCCTCCCTTCCCCCCCCCCTTTGGTATATGCACTCAGCACATACCAAACACCTGATAAATACCAATGGTATTAGCTTATTTTGGTTGAAATAAACTTATCTACACTTGAAACTGATCTATGACTTATATGTTCCATAACAAGGCCAATCCTAAATTTCTGTTTTATTTTTGAGGCCACTGCCTTACTAGGGAGATACTGCCTAATAAAAATGTCTGTTCTGTCAGTATTTATTTAAGCTCTTTTAATTATAGGGTACTGCTTTTAAAAACCTTAGAAAACGAGATCTCCAAAACTCCAGTTTCAGAAAAACTAGGAGGGTAAAACCTAGACCAAATCGGATCCTCAATCTATCAAAACTTAACGAGGGCGAAAAATGACCCAGCTGTATAAAAGAGAAATCCTTCCAATCACCATCAGTGAAGGGCTGCAGTGAAAAAAGAAAACTCTCATTCAGGATTCAGACTCTCCATTGGAACTGATGATAAATCTTTCCATGAATTGAGGCAGGAGGCAGATGTCCCCAACTCCCACCGTGAGGTAAAGTGATTGGAGATTCATTCCTTATGGACCGGAACTGCAAGATGAGAATAGCGGGACAATTAAGGGAGGTGGGTGAGCCCTACCCAGACTACATTTCTTTTCTTGAATTCAGGAGACCTCCCCAATGACACACAAGCACAGAAAAGGCTCCTTGGAGTCCAAAGGAGAGTTTTGTCACAGGATGTTCCCTGCCTAGACACCTTTTCAGTAAAATGCTTCTTGGCTAAGAGATGCGTGTACACACATGTAAGGATCCTGAGACATGCAAAATATGAACTGTGAACCAGGTAAATCAAAATGACTGGAAGAAACGCCCCATAAAAGTAATTTAAACTGCCACAAGGGTGCGAGTCAGCAACTCTCTCACTCCAAATGCACCCACGTATCTATCCACACATACTGTACTCTTTTTTCCTCTTAATAAACACTTTGTTTCATTACTTTCCATCTTTGTGGAAATTCTTTTCTGCAAAGCCGAAGGGCCAGGGCCCTTGTCATTGACCGCTGGTCTCGTGGTTAGGACCTGGTGCTTTCATCGCCTTGACCCGGCCTCAGTCTCTGGCTAGGAACACAGGCCCACCCCAAGCCATTGCAGGCCAAGGCCACCCAAGATCAGAACGACTGCAATTTATTTTAACATCGCAAATATCACCCCAGAAATCTGAAAGTGACCTCTGCTTGGGTAGGATTTAAAATACAAGAGAGTACTTTAAGCCCTGAATAAGATAACCAACGAAAGTTAAAGTGTTAGTCACTCAGTCCTGTCAGACTCTTTGCACTGACCCCATGAACTATAGCCTGCCAGGCTCCTCTGTCCATGGGGATTCTCTAAACAAGAGTACTGGAGCGGGTAGCCATGCCCTCCTCCAGGGGATCTTCCCACCCCAGGGATCAAACCCTGCATTGCAGGCAGATTATACCATCTGAACCACCAAGAGCTCACTAATACTACCAATATGAAAGAATATTTTATACATTTAGAAAATGGACGCTGCAGAATTCCTAGGGAATGGGGTTCAGGTTGTTTGACTATTTTTATAGGGCTTCTCTGGTAGCTAGGCTGGTAAAGAATCCACCTGCAATGCAGGAGACCCCGGTTCGATTCCCGGGTTGGGAAGATCCGCTGGCGAAGGGATAGGCTACCCACTCCAGTATTCTTGGGCTTCCCTGCTGGCTCAGCTGGTAAAGAATCCACCTGCATGGAGTTACATGTATTACATGTATTCCCCATCCCGATCCACGTGGAAGACCTCGGTTTGTTCCCTGGGTTGGGCTATTTATAGTTAAATGAGTGGGCTTGCCTGGGGGCTCAGACAGTAAAGAATCTGCCTGCAATGCAGGAGACCTAGGTCCCCCTTCCCTTCTGGTCAGCAAAACAGAGTGTATCTGCCTGTGAAGGTATCTTCCATGCATGAGGGCCACTGCTGTAAATATTCTTCCTGTTTTTTCTGCCAAACAATAGACGTCTGGGCTCACTGTGTGCTGACCCTAGAAGTGACTTTCTTAAATAAACCATGATTGATTCACTTCAACTCTATGTTCCCAAAGGGTATTCTTCTTACTAAAAGTAACAAAGAGTTCTTAACACAGTGGGGAGCCCATCGCGGGGGTTCGGAACACAGAGTCCGGCATGTTAGCAGCTTGTTATCTGATAACACGCCTCAATTTCCTCTCTGAAAGGAAAAGCAAGATTAAATTATAATGGAGGGCTGCAGGGTTCTTCCCAATTGAAGTTTTGGTGTATTTAATATTGGACTATACCAGCTATTTATCTTGATTTCATTGAGATATATATTCTGCTATGTGAATTTAAGAAAAACACTGTTTGACGAAAATCTCTTTTATTGGCCAACATAATAGAGTCGGTTTTCAGTTCAAAGTAATAGACTCTTAGGTCAGGCCTCAGTCTAATTAACACAGGTGAGTCAAAGGGTCTCCAAATAGTTGTATTATTTGGAAGTGTTCTTGATCATTCCTCTCATTTAGTGTTGCATATGAAATGGAGCAGGAAGGCTTAATTTAGCTTTTATCTCTGGCAACAGCACATGCTCTGAGGGTGAAGCTTAGAGGCATGGCTCCAGCTCCCATTTGGGCTTTTGCTCGTTATGTGAATTTCAGCATATTAACCTCTCTGTATCTCAGTTCCCATTTGGGAGGAGAGGGCATTAGACTGGATGGATGCAGAAGGCTCTCACCATTCTGATGATGCTTGATTTTTATTCCCTTTCTATGCCACGGACTTCCCGTTGCCTAGAACATCCTTTCCTACTTTTTTACCTAACAACTCCTTTGAAACTCAGCCCGAGTATCACCTGTCCCTAAACCATTTTACCCAGAATCCTTAAATTTAATTTAGTAGCCACATTTTCCTGCTTCCCTAGCAACCTATGTGCAGCTCTGTCCTGATGTCTATTACACAACAGAGGCATCACCAGATCACTCATGAGTTTGCCCTGATAAACTGCACTGACCACTGGATTTGTGGTGTCCAGCACTATATGGGAACATAACAGGGGCTCATAACCAAACATCTTTGAATAAAGGAATTTTTTTAAATTCAGAGAGGGCTGAACTTATGACTTATTTAACTCTTCATCTGCAGGACCTTGCAGGATACTTGGCATATACCAGTTACTCAAAGAAATAAACTGATATAACTTAATAAACAAGTTGTTGAGACATCTACTGCTTGCTGATTTGAAGTGGAAAGCTAAATTCTCATAAAGAAAACAAGGGAAAGAGATGAATACACTGAACACTGAACATACAAGATGCCAACTATGTAGAAACTAGAAAAAGAACATTAAAACCTTCAAATGGAAAAGTACTGGAAAGATTTACATCATATGCTGAAGGCATTTCTGTTGAATGATAAAAATAATATAGCGTGAGTTTTTTCTGCCCTGGTTAACTTTATATTTTCTAATACAAAGGGTATATATCACTTTGAAGATTCAAATGATCTTAGAAACCAATAAATTTATTATCCTGAAAAAAGCATTAAGTGACATCATTTGACTTTTGTTCTTCTGAGAATGACAATATACATGCCAACAAGCAAGTGTTGGCACATAAAAAACACAGTGCCTTGAATAAAGTATGTGTTCCTCAGCTGTCTTTAAAGGAACCTTAAAGGCTGAATGAAATGATTAAAACAAATGCTGTCACTGTGGAGGGAGGTTATTGTCTGAGCCTCTTTTCTCCATTTTGTTTATTGAACATGATAGTTGCTTACGATTAATGCATATAATTTGAAGTGTTTTACTCTTCTACCCAAGAATTTTCTTCACACACTTAAGTCATTACCATATTTCAAATGTGGGTTCCTGGACTTCCTTGTTTGGTCCTCTGTTACAATCACTGTCAAGCTTAAGTTCCCAGGTTTTCCCTCAGCTGTTCTTTGCAGTCTCTGATTTCTGCATCAGAGAGGCCTAGTGGTCTGTGTAACCAGTGATCAGCATTTAAAAGTGGGATTGAAAAGGGCAGACATCCTGTTTGAACAAACACATTGTAGGCCCACATTCTACTCTGAATATATGCTAGATACTTATGATTTATTGACTAAATAATGTATCCAATTCCCTGGTTTTGCATCATAAATGAAATACATTTTTCATTTGGAAATAACTGGCTACGTCCAGTGAATAGTTTCAAGGTGTTAAGACAAGAACTGTGAAGAAAGCGACTAAACCAGGTGGTGTTTAAAGGTAAGGTCTGTGTCTGTCTTGTTACCAGTGGCCCCTGCTGTGTCCATCCCAGCGCCCTGACAATGAAAAGGGTTTTAGTAAATATTGATTGCAGATGGGAGAATTTCAAAATCTCCCCTTTGTTGATGTGCCTATAAGTTGCTTCCTCTATTTTAAGCAATTCCAGACTATTGCATTCTAAGTTAGAAATAGATATATGGAAAGAAAATTGGTACATTATTAGTTAACTGATGAATCTATTCTCAAAATTATCCAATCCTTAAGCATTTGACACAGTAATTAATATAAGCTATATATAATGCACTTTACGATGAATCTTCAAGCATCTTATACATAGTAATTAAACCAGTTTTACCAAATTTTGGTTACTTTTTTTTGGGGGGGGTTACTTTTTTGGACACATCTTTAGAATCGCCACATGCCTTGTGGCAGAGGCTACCAGTTGCCTAACCAATATCCATTCTCAAGCTCTTCATTTGCAGCAATGTACTTCACTAAAAAACAATACCTATTTTCAGATTTCTTTATAAAAAGGGATGTCCAGTGTGCTACAGTCCCAAAGAAGGACAATACGAAAGAATGTTCAAACTACCACACAGTTGCATTCATCTCACATGCTAGCAAAGTAATGCTCAAATTCTCCAAGCCAGGCTTCAACAGTACCTGAACCGTGAACTTCCAGATGTTCAAGCTGGATTTAGAAAGGCAGAGGAACCAGAGATCAAATTGCCAACATCTACTGGATCATTGAAAAAGCAAGAGAATTCCAGAAAAACATCTACTTCTGCTTTATTGACTATGCCAAAGTCTTTGACTGTGTGTATCACAACAAATTGTGGAAAATTCTGAAACAGATGAGAATACCAGACCACCTGAGAAATCTGTATGCAGGTAAAGAAGCAACAGCTAGAACCAGACATGGAACAACAGACTGGTTCCAAATTGGGAAAGGCATATGTCAAGGCTGTATATTATATGCAGAGCGCATCATGCTAAATGCCGGGCTGGATGAAGCACAAGCTGGAATCAAGACTGCTGGGAGAAATATCAATAACCTCAGATACACAGATGATACCACCCTTATGGCAGAAAGTGAAGAGGAACAAAAGAGCCTCATGATGAAAGTGAAAGAGGAGAGTGAAAAAGCTGGCTTAAAACTCGACACTCAAAAAACTAAGATCATGGCATCCAGTCCCATCACTTCATGGCAAATAGATGGGGAAACAATGGAAACAGTGACAGACTTTATTTTTTGGGGTTCCAAAATCACTGAAGATGGTGACTGCAGCCATGAAATTAAAAGACTCATGCTCATTGGAAGGAAAATTATGACCAATCTAGACAGCATATTAAAAAGCAGAGACATCACTTTGCCAACAAAGGCCCATCTAGTCAAAGCCATGGTTTTTCCAGTAGTCATGTATGGATGTAAGAGTTGGACTATAAAAAAAGCTGAGTACCAAGGAATTGATGCTTTTGAACTGTGGTGTTGGAGAAAACCCTTGAGAGTCCCTTGGACTGCAAGGAAGTCAAACTAGTCCATCCTAAGGGAAATGAGTCTCGAATATTCATTGGTAGGACTGATGCTGAAGCTGAAACTCCAATGCTTTGGCCACCTGATGTGAAGAACTGACTTCTTGGAAAAGACCCTGATGCTGGGAAAGGTTGAAGGCAGGAGGAGAAGGGATGGCAGAGGATGAGATGGTTGGATGGCATCACCAACTTGATGGACATGAGTTTGATCAAGCTCTGGGAGTTGGTGATGGATAGGGAAGCCTAGCGTGCTGCAGTCCATGGGGTCGCAAAGAATCAGACACGACTGAGTGACTGAACTGAACTGAATGTGCTACAAAAACATTAGAGAGTGGCTTTGCAGAAACTCTGAAGGTCAGGTACTCAGCTGGGAAGTCCCTTCTGATTTTTCCTATGTGTAATATGATTGAGAGGGCTAAAGCAAGGTCTCTTAGACCCCCAGAGTATAGAAGTCAGCACAAAAGACGAGCTGAGAGAGGAGAGAAGCCTGGGACGGGACACCAACATCACAAAGTCATCAACAGCATGTCTGTCACTGGACTGTTTGTTTTGCTTGTTTGTTTTAATCGGGGCATAGATGTTTGGGGCTTCCCTGGTGGCTCAGTGGTAAAGAATCCACCTGCCAATGCAGAGGATGCAAGAGATTCGGGTTTGCTCCCTGGGTTGGGAAGATCCCCTGGAAAAGGAAATGGCAACTCACTCTAGCATTCTTACCTAAGAAATCCCATGGACAGAGGAACCTGGTGGACTACAGTTGCAAAAGAGTTGGACACAACTGAGTACACGCATACACACGGTTGCTTTACACAGTTGTATTTATTTCTACAATGAAATGAATCAGTTTTATGTATCCCCTCAGTCTTGGACCTTGCACCCACCCAGTAACCCTGTCCATCTAGGTCACCACAAAGCACTGAGCTGAGCTCCTTGTGCAGCAGATACAACCTATACAGCAGGTTCCCATTAGCTGTTTCGTATATGGCAGCGCACGTACGCCCATCCCAATCTCCCAATTCATCCCCTCCATGTCCACCTGTTATATGAAATACAAATAAACATCTAACCCTTTGAAGCCATTGTCATTGGTCTTATTAACCTCTGAATGCAATCCTTAATTGATTCTTTTTCTAGAGTCATCTTAGTGAAAAATGCAGATGCTCATTTCTACTTTTTCCTCTAAAAAGGTGTTTTAGGATCAGCTTTGAGTGACTTCCCCAAAGCCAAGCGTTCATGAAGCTATAGGACCATAAGTGGAAATCCAGACTCTCAAGGTACAAAATGAACCAGTCCATACAGGAATTTCCTTTCCATACTGTGCCTCATAAGATTTTCCTCCAGGCAAGAAAGTAATGTAGAATACAAACAGGATTTGTAGCCAGACAGACAGGGATCCTAAGTAATCCTGATAGTACCACTTACTGGGGATAATAACTGTATCTCTGGGTCGGTGACACAGGCAAAATGTTGCTCAGTGTGTGAGCACAATAAATGGTCAGCATGATCAAGTATACTATGCCAGGACCCCTTACTGGACATGTGTTTCCACAACCAAGTATACTTGGCCTGGCAGAATTAAACCATTATAGGATTCAGGGCTCATTGCATTCTCTCCTGCTGCTTTCAGTATTACCTTCTACAACCACACTTCCCCTTTTCTCTGTGAAAACTGAGAACAACTCCTTAACAAAACAAAATCTAGAATTTTACTGGGGGAGGCTTGTACTTAACTTTGGGTCCATGGACCTGATGACTTAGATCAGCGCTGTCATCGACTAGCTGTGAGACCTCTGGGCAAACCACTGCCTTCCTGTCTCTAGGTCTCCTGGTCTGACAGAGTCTGAATTCAGTCTGCATGGATCTGAACCTTGGTAAAGGCACCTACTAACCACATGACACTGGGCAAGCAGGGACACTCTCTAACACTCAACGTCCTCAAATGTAAGATTCCATTAACAACAGCTCTTCCTCATACTGTCGAGCTGATGGCTACACCAGATATCAATAAGGAACTTATGCCCAGAACATTAATACTAAATAAGGATGTTATGATCTTTGTCATTATTATTTTATTATTAACTCCATCATGAGAAGTTGGATGGTAGGATCTCTAAGAACCACTATAGCTCTTTTGAAAAAGCACTTTTCTCTCCTTTTACTACATTTGTGTGGCTTAAGAACAGGTACCATTCAGCACTCACTGTCTGTACCCCCTCCCCAGTGAAACCTTACTCAGTGGAAGTCCTATGACTCATGGACCAATTTCACTAGTGAGATTAATGTGTCATTTATTATGAAGTAGCAGTCTCAGTGTCTCATGACACATCCCAGAGGGCAGCCAACCACCCAAAGTACAACTCATGATTGCTGCCAGACTCTTCTGCCCAGAAGAGCAAAACAGGAACAGCAGAGAGAGTGGCCAGATGCAGAGTGGATGGAACCTGCTCTGAGATGGTAGTAATGTGCATACTACACAGCTCATAAGGGCTTCCCTGGTGGTTCAGCTGGTAAAGAGTGAGTGAGTGATAGTTACTCAGTCGTGTCTAACTCTTTGTGACCCCATGAACTGTAGCCTGCCTGGATCCTCTGTCCATGGAATTTTCCAGGCAGGAATACTGGAGTGGGTTGCCATGCCCTTCTCCAAGGGATCTTCCCAACCCAGGGATTGAAGCCAGTTCTCCCACACTGCAGGCAGATTCTTTACCATTCTGAGTCACCAGGGAACTGCTTGCCAATATAGGAGACGCAGGAGAACTCAGGTTCGATCCCTGGACCAGGAAGATCCCCTGTAGAAGGAAATGGCAACCCACTCTAGTATTTTTGCCTCTGTCCATACAGAGGAGCCTGGTGGGCTACAGTTCATGGGGTTGCAGAGTCGGACACCACTGAGTGTGGACGGGCACACACACACACATACACACACACACAATGCATACACACTGAAATGTCAACTTTTAAATACAGGTCATGCATTAACAATTATGGAGAAATAGGCTAACCAAAGAGAGGATGTTAATTTTTGAATGACATAGCAAAGAAAAGAATGAGTCTAAAAGTTCTAAAAGAGAACAATGCTGGAGTCTGCAGGACCCATGTAAAATGGACCTGGCAGCTAGCCAGCCAGTTGGAAACAGAGGAGCTCAAGGTTGCTGGTCCAAATATAGGTCCCTCAGAAGGCTTATTGTGGCTTCTGAAATTCCGATAAGGATCACTTCTTTGGGATAAAGCACTTCTTAAAATGCAATATGCAGCTTAAGAGGAATGCCCTCTAACACATACCAATTTAACACACATTTGTTTATCTCCTCATCACATGCCACCTCAAATGGAAAAGTTCTGAGGACAGAGCAGGGAAATGGAGACTGTGAACAGAGAAAATACAGCGAAGATGGAAGAAAAGGTGAGATACAGGGACAGAGGATGTTTAAACAGGCAGGTAAGAGCAAGAGGCTCTAAGTTCCTGTATACATATTCCAGACACAGCTAAAATCCACTCAAAGCATATATGGTCACATACATATTTATATGTATCAGACTTTGTTTCAATTATTCTTGGGATCCTATACAAAGGTTACATGGAGAATTCTGTCCAGGTTTGGGGATCAGACTATTGAAAATCCTCATTGCTACTGGAGAAAAACAAAAAACAAATATTACATTGCCAGTAGATTGGTAATATTAACATGATTAAAAAATAAATGCACACTAAGAAATTTCTGCAGCCATAGCCAAGGTTTTAGCTCTTTGCAAAGTGCACATATCCCTGTATTTTAAGGCTTTGAAAGGTAGCATGCTCGTTTGGGGGATCAGTTCAAATAACAGGTTCTGCTAAGTTTTGCCACTTAATTATCTTATTTTTGTGGAAAGTAATTTGCCTAAAAATCAAAGTTATAGTGATGGGAACAGACTAGTTCAGGGTTATCTATCTGACTTGAAAGTGAAGTCTCTCAGTAGTGTCCGACTCTTTGCAACCCCATGGACTATATAGTCCATGGAATTCTCCAGGCCAGAACACTGAAGTGGGTAGCCTTTCCCTTCTCTGGGGGATCTTCTCAACCCAGGTCTCCCACATTGCAGGAAGATTCTTTACCAGTTGAGCCACCAGGGAAGCCCAAGAATACTGGAGTGGGTAGCCTATCCTGCTCCAGTGGATCTTCCTGACCCAGGAATTGAACCTGGGTTTCCTACATTGCAGGCAGATTTTTTACCCACTAAGCTATCAGGGACGCCCTATCTGACTTAGCAGTTCATCAATAAAGAACTAAACCCTTTCCTCTAGGCATTGTCTGTCCACTCACTACTGTGTAGAAACAGGTTTCCTATCAGACCACACATTTTGTATGAAAATAACAAGGTGTTCATTTGGGGTCTGGGGACTCAGACATAACGGATATTTATCATGCTGCTAAGATTAATAAGAGCTACCCATGTATACAGAGCAGGAGATTTTTTAAATTAATTTATTTATTTTACAATATTGTATTGGTTTTGCCACACATTGACTTGAATCTGCCACAGGTGTACATGTGTTCTCCATCATGAACCCACGCTCCCACCTCCCTCCCCATCCCATCCCTCTGGGTCATCCCAGTGTACCAGCCCCGAGCATCCTGTATCATGCATCGAACATGGACTGGCGATTCTTTTCACATATCATAATTTACGTGTTTCAATGCCATTCTCCCACATCATCCCACCCTTGCCCTCTCCCACAGAGTCCAAAAGACTGTTCAATACATCTGTGTCTCTTTTGCTGTCTCACATACAGGGTTATCATTGCCATCTTTCTAAATTCTATATATATGCATTAGTATACTGTATTGGTGTTTTTCTTTCTGGCTTATTTCACTCTGTATAATAGGCTCCAGTTTCATCCACCTCATTAGAACAGATTCAAATGCATTCTTTTTAATGGCTGAGTAATATTCCATTGTGTATATATACCACAGCTTTCTTATCCATTCATCTGCTGATGGGCATCTAGGTTGCTTCCATGTCCTGGTTATTATAAACAGCACTGCGATGAACATTGGGGTGCACGTGTCCCTTTAAGATCTGGTTTCCTCAGTGTGTATGCCCAGCAGTGGGATTGCTAGGTCATATGGCAGTTCTATTTCCAGTTTTTTAAGGAATCTCCACACTGTTCTCCATAGTGGCTGTACTAGTTTGCATTCCCACCAACAGTGTAAGAGGGTTCCCTTTTTTCCACACCCTCGACAGCATTTATTGCTTATAGATTTTTGGATAGCAGCCATTCTGACTGGTGTGAAATGGTACCTCATTGTGGTTTTGATTTGCATTTCTCTGATAATGAGTGATGTTGAGCATCTTTTCATGTGTTTGTTAGCCATCTGTATGTCTTCTTTGGAGAAATGTCTATTTAGTTCTTTGGCCCACTTTTTGATTGGATCATTTATTTTTCTGGAATTGAGTTGCAGGAGTTGCTTGTATACTTTTGAGATTAATTCTTTGTCCATTGCTTCATTTGCTATTATTTTCTCCCATTCTGAAGGCTGTCTTTTCACCTTGCTTATAGTTTCCTTTGTTGTGCAGAAGCTTTTAATTTTAATTAGGTCCCATTTGTTTATTTTTGTTTTTATTTCCAATATTCTGGGAGGTGGGTCATAGAGGATCCTGCTGTGGTTTATGCCGGAGAGTGTTTTGCCTATGTTTTCCTCTAGGAGTTTAAAAGTTTCTGGTCTTACATTTAGATCATTAATCCATTTTGAGTTTATTTTTGTGTATGGTGTTAGAAAGTGTTCTAGTTTCATTACTTTACAAGTGGTTGACTAGTTTTCCCAGCACCACTTGTTAAAGAGATTGTCTTTTCTCCATTGTATATTCTTGCCTCCTTTGTCAAAGATAGCTGTCCACAGGTGCGTGGATTTATCTTTGGGCTTTCTATTTTCTTCCATTGATCTATATTTCTGTCTTAGTGCCAGTATCATACTCTCTTGATGAATGTGGCTTTGTAGTAGAGACTGAAGTCAGGCAGGTTGATTCCTCCAGTTCCATCTTCTTTCTCAAGATTGCTTTGGCTATTCAAGGTTTTATTTTTGTATTTCCACACAAATTATGAAATTATTTGTTCTAGTTCTCTGAAAAATATCGTTGGTAGCTTAATAGGGATTTCATTGAATCTATAGATCGCTTTGAGTAGTATACTCATTTTCACTATATTTATTCTTCTGATCCATGAACACGGTATATTTCTCCATCTATTTGTGTCCTCTTTGATTTCTTTCACCAGTGTTTTATACTTTTCTATATATAGGTCTTTTGTTTCTTTAGGTAGATATATTCCTAAGTATTTTATTCTTTCATTGCAATGGTGAATGGAATTGTTTCCTTAATTTCTCTTTCTGTTTTCTCATGTTAGTGTACAGGAATGCAAGGGATTTCTCTGTGTTAATTTTATATCCTGCAACTTTACTATACTCAGTGATTAGCTCTGGTAATTTTCTGGTGTAGTCTTTAGGGTTTTCTACATAGAGGATCATGTCATCTGCAAATAGTGAGAGTTTTACTTCTGCTTTTCCAATCTGGATTCCTTTTATTTCTTTTTCTGCTCTGATTGCTGTGGCCAAAACTTCCAAAACTATGTTGAATAGTAGTGGTGAGAGTGGGCACCCTTGTTTTATTCCTGACTTTAGGGGAAATGCTTTCAATTTTTCCCCACTGAGGATAATGTTTGCTGAGGGTTTCTCATATATAGCTTTTATTATGTTGAGATATGTTCCTTCTACTCCTAGAACAGGAGATTCTTTCACACAGAGATGTGTGTGTTTGATACTGAGTCCCATCTTTCAGCACTGTAGAAAGACCTTCTAAGGCTAGAAATTAGCTCTCTCTTCTTTGAAGATATTATTGCTTTATCTTCACTTCTCCTACAACAGGGTTTTACCAAAACACCTCTGTCTTCCTCTAACAAACTGCAAGCAGCTTGGGGACCAATCTCTGAATGGCTTGCAAAATGTGGGTGCTCAATAGATGAATGAATATGAGAGACTCATGTAACAGTTAGCTGACCTGGACCACTGCATGTTTCTTCAGAACAGAACACGAATTTCCTTGCTTTGATTCCAAAACTTGGAGCCTGGGGATCATAGCCTAGTGAGGTGTTCACTGAAATAAACTGGGATGAATTCTGAATGTTGGCCCACTTGGTAAGGTGCTCTGATGAAGGACACTTGCTTCACAGACCACTTAAACATATTAACAGAAATCAAAGAGGAGGAAATTTTCCTTTACCCTTCTGGGTTCTTCTGTCTGGTCTAAGAATTAAACTGACATGAGGCAATTAACAAGAGACAATCAAAGTTGAGTAACACAAGTACATGGGAGAGAGACCTAGGAAAACTGAGTAACTCACCAAGAAATGGCCAAAATCTTCACTTTAAATGCCTTCTTCAACTAAGGACAAAAAGGATGTTGAGTGTTATGGGGTAGGCGATTTCCCTGGTAGTCCAGTGGTTAAGAATCCTCTTTCCAGTTTCATCCATCTCACGTGAGGGTGGGATGTTTTGAAAGAACAGCATGTATATTATCTATGGTGAAACGGACCACCAGCCCAGGTGGGATACATGAGTCAGGTGCTCGGGCCTGGTGCACTGGGAGGACCCTGAGGAGTCGGGTGGGGAGGGAGGTGGGAGGGGGGATCGGGATGGGGAATACGTGTAACTATATGGCTGATTCATGTCAATGTATGACAAAACCCACTGAAATGTTGTAAAGTGATTGGCCTCCAACTAATAAAATAATATTTAAAAAAAAATAATAATAATAAAAAAATAAAATAAAATAAAAAAAAAGAATCCTCTTTCCAAGGCAAGGAACATGCGTTCAAACACCAGTCAAGGCACTAAGATCCCACAGGCTGCAGGGCAGCTAAGTCCACATGCTACACTTAGAGAAGCCTACAACCAAGAGCCCACACATTGCAATGAAGCCTGAGAACAGTCACAAAATAAAGAGAAGAAAGATCCTTTCTTTGCTTCGGTCAGGACCCTCTATGTAATTTGCAGGGACCAGTGCAATAAGAAAACATTTCAATTTTGAAATAATTGTTCAAAAATCATTTTTTAAAAATTTGGAGGCAGAGATTTGGGACTTCAAAAGGGAGGAAGGCAATCCACATGAAGATGTACAAGCAAATATTTGGTAAACAAGTGTTTGCTGCCCGCAGAAACAATGGGACACAGAGCAGATCTGATCTCTAGGTGCACATCTCCCCCACGACCCTAGTCTGTAATCTTTCCTGATACTTCTGGGGACAGCTCTATTCCAGCACCAGGTCCTTTATCTATGATCTTTTAGGTAGTTAGGGGGAAGGTCAAAGTTTCTTCCTGAGTCTTTTGAGCCTTGACTGCTTTTCAGCTCTAAAGAGTTTGCATACCAAATAGACATTCTGGAACGGCAAATTTCGTTTCCCCACACAGAAACGTCTCAGAGGAAGGGATCGTGATCCTGGAGACGGGGAGAATACTGACAGTCTCACACGTGCTGTGCTACAGATCCTGGTGCCCTGATTGGCTCAGGGTTCTCATGGCAACTGTCACCTGCTACTTGCTGTCACTCTAGAGATGCTTGGCTGATTGCCACCTTTTTTCAGGTTGCTAAACTAAGGAAGAACTTGAAGAAAGAAGTTGGCGATGGGTGATGCATTATAATAGGAATAATGACTATTCCCAGGCAAAAGTTATTTCTACATGATCAAATGGCTTGCACTTTTACATACATAATAAGAAAGTGAAAAGTGAAAGTGAAGTTGCTCAGTCGTGTCCGACTCTTTGCCAGCCCATGACTATAGCCTACCAGGCTTCTCCATCCATGGGATTTTCCAGGCAAGAGTACTGGAGTGGGTTGCCATTTCCTTCTCCAGAGGATCTTCCTGGCCCAGGAACTGAACCCAGGTCTCCTGTATTGCAGGCAGATGCTTTACCCTCTGAGCCACCAGGGAGAACTTCTCAATTATCTTTTTTAAAAAATCTGTCAGAAAGTTATAGAAATATTCTAGATTGTTTTCTAGAAAAGGTTGCTATTTTAATTAAAATTTCTGCATATATATTTGCTCTTAGATACTATATGTTCATGTTCCTAAATACTAAGACATATGTAATTTCTAATTCAAAGAGAAGAAAAAGGCTTAGTATTAACCCTTGTTGAAATATATTATACAATTCAATATGTGCATGTGTTTGTAAGAAAATCATGCTTTTAAAATTCTGTAACTAGAAATTATCTTTCTTTATATTTTATAAATGATCAATTCTCACATATAAACATTTATTTCTCTATACCTATACTCAGGTATGTTACTAAGCTTTTCATTCTAGCAGTTTTCTAATTGAGTTTGACAAACGATTAATCATAGAAGAGATAATTAAAATATTAAAAAATAAGCAATGCAAACAAGCATAATAAAAATAAAACTCCCAAAGCAATGAGCATATTTTAGGGGGAAAGTCATTAAAGTACTCAAAAGAAGGTTCTATAAATATTAAGAAGGTATATTTTTTTAAGGACCACAGAAAACAAAACAATTTCAGTGGATGTATTTTGTAACCATATTAAGAGAACAATCATTTGAGTATATTTATTCCAACGCAAACAGATAGAAGAAAGAGAAAGGGACTGAAAAAGGTTTACATAGAAAGTTAAACCTTAAAAAGGCATAAGGCTAGATTGGAATCAGATGCTAAAAGTACTTCAACCATTTAGATTCCACATTCATCAGTCACTCAACAAACTCAGACACAAACAACTTGGTTCTGTGCCTTGAAATTTTGTTTAAAAAATACTAACAGAAATAATAAATTCTATGTTTAAGAAGTCTCATCAGCTTGCTAAAACTCCATTTCATTCTGTGTTCAAAATCCTGTAATATAACTAAGAGCTCGGGCTGGGCCTCTGGGTTTTCACTGCTCCAGGTAATATGATTACGTCGGACCCTCGTCCTCTCCACCTATCAATGTCAATCTTCCTGAACTGCTCCATGACATCCTTTATCAATGAGAGGCTCTTGGTATTTAGTGCAAGAGCCTAACAGAACCAAAGGCTTTATTACATTAATGTTTTTCTGACTAATTCAGCCTTATCTACTTATTCACCTCAGCTTTAAAGCCCAATTAAAATCTAATTTATCTGATCTTTAGATGCTGAACACTATTTGGTAAGGACCCTAACAGCCTCGTAGTAACTACATTATACACATTGTACCTTAAGGTGTTCTAGATAACACTTTTAAAAATCAGCAAGTGCCTCTGAAGCCTCAACAATCTCCCGGAGGCTGCCTCCATCTCATTTCAAGAACAGATGCTTTGTCCTTCTGCAAAAAGTACATAGTATGGCTTGTACCTGTGACTTTACTTATAATTCATGTGCATAAATGGGAATAGATAATTGCTTTTCTTAAATTTTGACTCACTCGTGTAAAATGTCAGATAACAAAACTTTCTGACAGCTAAAAATTCCTCCAGCACAAACACACAAAACACACACACACACGGAAGTGTTTTAAAATCTTCCAAACTGTGGATATACTCATACGTATAAACGTTACACAGAAGAAACGCTTTATTTAGAACGTCCAGAAAAGTCCACACTACTGTGTTTCTATACTCCATTTTCTTAAGCCATGAAAAAAAAAATCATATAATGTTGATACTAATTCAGTTCTTTAAAATCCAGCTCTAAAATGTATACTTTTATTCATCTCATTGAATAAATAATAAAATGTATAAAAGCAGATAGCTTCTGTTATTTAAGCACTATATACAATGAAATAGTGATATATACATAGTGAATGTACACAGGAAAATAGATGATATATATACACACACTTATATGCATATATAATGAATATATACAGTGAACATACACAGTGAAATAGATGATATATACTAGTGAATATACACAGTGAAATAGATGACAGTGAGACAACTCCCCACCCCCCTTACTTCCCAGTTCCTCGTTGGTTAGGAAGAAGAAACACAATGAAGGCATGGCCATTCATGAGAGCCAAACACACTATTCCAGGCAATATTGCACAAACATTGACCTTATTCAACACAATAATCCTGGGGATGTTATATCAATATAAAATCGTATTCTATACCAGTAAAATCTGAGTAAAGAAACATGAGAACATATGCCTTGAAGACAGGGCATTGAACATATGACTAAAGACAAGGCACTGAGGCATGCTCAATGTCTTATGACTTAGAACTCCATCTGGTAACAAGCTACTGAATGAATGTCACAAGACAGGAGGAATGCTCACAGAAGAAAATGCAAGGCTCTTCTCCATCAGTTCGTCAAAGGTGATTTCAGCTGGAATCTGGATGGTCAGTAAGTACCCTGATACTCTGATTCACTCAGAGGAAAATGCAGTCCCCTTTTAATTCTCTTCGAAGCTTTCGGATGAGATCGAGAATAAAGTCTTAACTTTCCTGATGGCTCAGCCAGTTAAAAATCTGCCTGTAATGCAGGAAATCCCGGTTCATTTCCTGGGTCGGGAAGATCCGCTGGAGAAGGGATAGGCTACCCACTCCAGTATTTTGGGGCTTCCCTTGCGGCTCAGATGGTAAACAATCTGCCTGCAATGTGGGAGACCTGGGTTTGATTCCTGGGTTGGGAAGATCCCCTGGAGAAGGGAACAAGTACCGACTCCAGTATTCTGGCCTGAAGAATTCCATGGACTACAGTCCATGGAGTCGCAAAGAATCGGACACGACTGAGTGACTTTCATACTTCATACATATATAAAGTCTTAGCTGGGCTTCCCAGCCAGCTCAGTGGTAAAGAATCCGTCAGCAACGCAGGAGACACAGGTTCCATTCTTGGGTTGGGAAGATTCCCTGGAAAGGGAAATGCCAACCTGATTCAGCATGCTTGCCTGGAAAATCCTATAAACAGAGGAGCCTGGTGGGCAGCAGTCCATGGGGTAGCACAGTCAGACACGAGTGAGTAACTGAACACACACACAAAGTCTTAGCTTCTGACTGGTTACTTGAAGCCTCTCTGAACTTTGCTATTCTTTTTTAACAGAGAGAGCGGGCCTCAGAAAGGCTTCAGTAGCTGCTTAGTATTTAACTTCATTGTATTTATTTTTGTGGTTACCTCGCACTTGATGACAAATGATGCTGATGTTCTTTTGAAAGCATAGTAATACGCCATTAACCTTGTAATCACTTATGATGTTAAAAGTGGAGAACTTTAGAGAAATATCAAATAATGGGAGGTGTGTGCAGACAGGGCAAGACATTATCAGAGTGCAAAGAGAGGGCAGCGCACAGAAAACATTGTGACACCAGATTACCTCCCAGGTCATGGACACCAGCCCAAGCTTAAAAGCAGCTTGTTTTCTCAAATTTCATTTCTGAGCTTGTTATTTGGAACAATGGCAGTGGTTTCCTTTATAACAGTGCTATATGTGGGCATGAGTTTTTGAAGCCAGGCCAGAAAGCCCTAACAGAGCAGAGTTGAACTGGCATATATGTGAAATAAAAATTGATTTTTAAAGTAAAATGCAACCTAATACTATGATGCTGCTGATAATTAGGCAGAACTGATAACAAACTAAATTAGAAAAATATCTTTATACTCATTCTGAATGTATGTGTTGGGGGTGGAGGTCCAATTTAATGGGGGAAGAGGAGAGAGGGATCATGAAAACACCTCTAGAGGTCAGGGGCATAATTTGCTTTGTCTAATTTCACCTCAAAATAATACTTTCAGGTCAAGATTTAGCAATTAGTGTAATCAGCATGTCTTTTTAGTGGCTTTTCCTTCTCTTATATAAGGAACAAGTGGGTGCATAATATGACAGAAGAGGGGAAAATGTGAGTGTGATAAGGGTAACAAACAGATAAATAAAAGTTAATAGAGGAACTTCCCTGGTGGCCAAGTGGCTAAGACTCTGCTCCCAAAGCAGGGGGCCAGGGTTCAAACCCTGGTCAGGGAACTAGATGCCCCAACTAGGAGTCTGCATGCCACAACTAAGGATCCTACAGCCACACCTAAGACCTGGTATGGCCAAATAAATAAATACTTAAAAAAGAAAAGCTAATAATTTTAAGCTTCGGTGCTCTTCACCTGCACAGCCCTCTTCAAAGCTCTGTACCCAATATTTATTCACCTGTATTCCTTCTTGAAACAATGACCACTGATAAAGTTAACTTCTATATTGTGTGTATGCTGAGTGGCTTTTGTTGTGTCCGATTCATTGTGACCTTATAGACCATAGACCACCAGGCTCCTCTGTCCATGGGATTTCCCAGGCAAGAATATTGGGTTGCCACTTCCTTCTCCAGGGGTTCTTCCCGATCCAGGGATCGAATCCATGTCTCTTAAGTCTCTTGCATTGGCAGGTGGGTTCTTTACCACTAGCGCCACCTGCCAAGCCCATTTTCTCTACTGAGAACCACAAAACGGAGGCTGCCCCTATGGTCCACATCATAAATTTAAACCTGAGTTAGTTGCACTTACAGGAAATGTCCATCAAGGAAACCTAACAGGCACTGATCACAATTCTCCAGCTCATCTTTCTCAAGCTCCCCTTACCCTAGAAAGCAGGACCTACTCACCTTCAAGGAAATCCCGACCCCACCCTTCTATCTGATCATGTCCTGTTTCCTGGTCTAACCTCTTAAAACTCTCTCTTGCTCTAAACCCCAGAGAAGAGACTTCACTAGATTCTCCCAGTTCATTTATCATTCTCTCTTGAATAAAGGACATCAGGCTCATTACTAAATTGGTTTACTTTTGCTACTTGATGCCTCCAAACTGTATGAACTACCAATATCTACCTTTGGTGATACTATGAGACTTCTAACATAACAAGCCAGAGGTATGGAAATGAATGAAGATGAAACGGTTATGTCAGTGTCCATAAGAAATATTTCCTAAAGGATGATCCTGGGACTTAATTCTACTGTGTGTGTGATGGTGAAGAGTGGGAGAGACACACATCAAGAAACAAAAACAATCCAAACACCATCTGGACATCCTATAATTCAACCTAATTCTGACACTCTCTGCCCAGAGACCGCATCAGAACCCACAGGTTAAGGGTTGAGCCTTGCAAGACTGTTGTCTCCCCTCAGCACACACACTGCTGATGCCAGTTTCAAGACCAGGTTGCCAGCTGGGCTTCTGACCAACTGGCTATATACGGAGGTTCCAACAACCACTCCCTTGAGTTCAATTAACTTGCTAGAGTGACTCAAAGAACTAGACTGTCAGTTTTATTATGGAAGAATTTAACTCAGGAACAACCAGATGGAAGAGGTACACAGGGCGGAGGTGGGGAGGATGTGCGGGGAGCTTCCATTTCCTCTCTGAGTGGGTCACTGCCTCAGCAACTCCACATGTTCACCAACCCAGAAGCTCTCCAAACCCTATCCTTTTGGGGTTTTATGGAGGCTTTCACTATTATTATTTATTTATTTTTTGCGAGCAGTGGGGTGGGGGGAGGTTTGATCCCTGGGTTGGGCAATCCCTTGGAGAAGGAAATGGCAACCCACTCCAGTATTCTTGCTTGGGAATTCCCATGGACAGAGGAGCCTGGCAGGCTAGGCCCATGAGGTCGCAAAGAGTCAGACACAGCTGAGCAACTAGGCATGCATGAAGGTGATTAAACTCAATCCCCAGGCCCTTTCCCTAAAATGGAGGTGAGGGAGTGGGGGCAGAAAATTCCACCCCTTCAATAAAGTGCTCGTTCCTCAGACAACCATCCTTCATCCTGAGTTTTCAAAATTACCTCATTAATGTGACAAAAGACACTTTTGAGGGATCACCTAGGAAATTCCAAGGGTTTTAGGGGCTGTTTGTTAGAAACAGGGATGAAGAATATATATTTACTATCGTATATCACAATATAATGTTTCCCTAAACAAAATTAATCAAGGATGTTGAAAACTGAGAAGAGATGAAAGATGCTGGGGGATGCCATTTTGGAGTTCCGGAGATGACCACCAGGTGGTGCCAGTTAGCAGGGTCAGCAAAGGTATGAGGTGGGCAGAGGGATGCAGCAGACAGTGGTGCAGAAGGCAGGGGGAGGGAGAGGGAGTGGGTGCTGTATCATTCTGTTCTGATATAGTTCATTTGGTAAGTGGGTTCATAACTGATGAAGTGAGTGAAAATCACTCAATGTGTCTGAGTCTTTGCAACCCCATGGACTATACACAGTCCATGAAGCCAGAATACTGCAGTGGGTACTTGTTCCCTACTCCAGGGGATCTTCCCAACCCAGGGGTCAAACCCAGGTCTCCCACATTCAGGCAGATTCTTTACCAGCTGAGCCACCAGGGAAGCCCAAGAATACTGGAGTGGGTAGCCTATCCCCTCCCCAGCAGATCTTCATGACCCAGGAATCTCCTGCATTGCAGGCGGATTCTTTACCAACTAATCTATCAGGGAAGCCCCCAGCTGGCATCATAACTGGTTGGTTTTCATTATTCCTCCTTTTAGCAGCAAAGATAATTAAATAATACTGTAAACTCCAGATCAACTTTGCATGTTCTCTCTTCAAAAGTATTCACTGCTGAAATCGCTTTATGGTCTATCCAACAGAGGGAAAAACACCCCAGCATGGTGAATGTTTTTTTGAAAAACTTTCAGAAATACTGAGGAAACTAGTGCTGCCTTGGGAAGGAAAAGAAATTCCACCAAATATGCTCTTTGCATTTAGAATACAATGAATAGAGTGTATTGTTTTTGTAAACCTTTTGAATCTGATGTCTTATTAAAAATCCTGTACCAAATAAAAATGAGCCTTCCATTTTATTTATTATTAAATCTCTCTCCATTGCCACTGCACAGCATCAGCATGCAGATCCCTTAATTATGCAGGGCACACTTACAGCAGGCAAGTCTGCCCTCTTCTGGACATTTCCCCAGAAAGCCTGAAGAACAGTGACTTGCATTAATTTTTACCTCAACAATTCTGTATTCAAACAAACCTAAAAAGAAAAAAAATGCTATTCTGAAAGGAAATCTCTGTAAGACAAAAGAACCCAAGATGCCTTATTTATCCATTTATATTTATATTTATATATTTAT
Organism: Muntiacus reevesi; assembly: GCF_963930625.1. NCBI lineage: Eukaryota > Metazoa > Chordata > Mammalia > Artiodactyla > Cervidae > Muntiacus > Muntiacus reevesi. The sequence goes on along the minus strand of NC_089251.1, from coordinate 48,751,346 downwards.
AAAATGCCAGTCATTTTCAATAACATCTGAAAAATAATCAGCAAAAACAAACACATTTTAGAAGCGTAATTTTCAAAAAGTGGTCATTTCCCACTCCAGAAAAACTGACATTAGTCTCAAGTGCAGTTTTTGTGTAACTAGTAGGGACACAGATTCTTCCATCTTAAAGGTATATAGAGTATTGAACAAGGAGGACCATACTGGACTGAACAGAAGACCAGCTAAACCCAGGACTCTAAAAATAAATGATGGACTCTATTTGTGAGAAGGCAGTCTAACAGGCCTGTGTGGGCTCTGAAATGGGATAAAATGGTAACAGGTAAATCTAAGTATACAGAGTTGTTCTTTGTACTTCTTTTTTTCTTTTTTGGCAACATTGTGTAAATTTGAAATTATTTGCCAAAGAAAGTAAACAGATAAGATAATACAGACACTGGGAGAAAATGAAAGTGTCAGTCACTCAGTCTTTTCAGACTCTTTGCAACCCCAAGGACTGTAGCCCACCAGGCTCCTCTGTCCATGAGATTCTCCAGGCAGGAATACCAGAATGGGTAGCCATTCCCTTCCCCTGGGGATCTTCCTGACACAAGAATCAAACCCAGGTCTCCTGCATTAGAAGCAGATTCTTTAACGTCTGAGCCACCGGAGAAGCCAAAAAGAGATAATACAGACCTTGGAGCAAACCAAAGTCTGAACTGTAGTTCCAACGTCCATGTCACTTTAGGCAAGGCCTTTAACTTCTTTAACTGGACTTCTGCTTTCTCATCTCTAAAACAAAGACAATAGAGGTTTTGCCTAATAGGGCTGCTAGCAAAGTTAAAAGAAGCAAAAGGCGTCAAGCCGCTGACATTTTGGCTGGCACAGAGGAGCCTGTCAGTAATACAATGGTTGTTATTGTTGTTTATTGTTATTATAAGTTGGGGAAGAAGATTACTTTCCATCAAGGAGATGTGCTAACTCGGCTTCCAGTCTCTGGCAAACATTCAACAAATACAAGAAGCATCAATTCATCACCTGTTAAGCACATATACAACCCAAACTCTCACCCAATAATGCTGGAGACTTCGTACGCATTCATCTCAAAACATGCCTTAGGAAAACAACTCCAAATTTTCTACTCATCGTCTAATGGAAATATTGCTGCATATATCCTAAATCTATCTCTTCTCAGTACCCATATGTACAATTTGGAATATAGGATAGGATTTAAACCACAGGGCTGGATCCTTCCATTCCACCAAAGGGTCCTGTGTTTCCCCTAGGGGAATGTGGAAGAGCTCTCCTTGCTCCTCTCTGTAGGATCACGCCTGTTGGCGTCTAGCTCGGAGCTGCAGAGATTGACCAAGGCTTTCACCAGGGAAGCAGCATTCAGCCCCTGAAGCACGTGACCTCCTACATGAGAAGCTCAAGAAATTGTGAGCAGTAGGGCCTTCCTCTAAAATGATACAAGGAGAATGGTTTAGAAATCCAGAATATCTGAGTCTAAACTCAAGTCCCACCTGTAACATATCTTGTGAAGGTAAAAGTCACTCAGTTATGTCTGACTCTTTGTGACCCCATGGACTATAGCTTGCCGGGCTCCTTCTGTTCATGGAATTCTCCAGACCAGAATATTGGAAAGGATAGCCATTCCCTTCTCTAGGGGATCTTCCCAGCCCATGGATCAATCCCAGGTTTCCCTCATTACAGGTGGATACTTTACTGTCTCAGCCACCAGGGAAGCCCAACATATCTTGTTTCCCCCAATCAAATCAATTTACTTGAGCATCAGTTTCCTCCTCTGTAAAGTGGGATGATGTCTTAGCTTATTTGGGCTGCTTTAACAGGATGGCTTGGAAACCAAGGGCCTTTATTTTGCAGTCTGAAGGCAGGAAGTCCGAGATCAGGGTGACAGCAAGCGCTAAGGAGGACCCGCTCCTGGGCTGCAGATTGTGGCCTCCTCGTGCCCTCAAATGGCAGAGAGCAGAGAGGGGAAACAAACCCTGTCCTGTCTCTACAAGGGCACTGATTCTACTCCTGAAGGCTCCATCCTCAGGACTTTAGCTAATCCTAATTAACTCCAAAGTCCTCACTTCCAAATATGATCACATTAGGAAGAAACGTTTCAACGTATGAATTTGAGGGTGTCACCAATATTCATTCCATAACAGCACACGTATGCCCAGTCACTCAGCGGTGTCCCACCCTTTGCGACTCCATGAACCCACCAGGTTCCTCTGTCCATGGGGTTACCCAGCCAAGAATACTGGAGTGGGCTGCCATTTCCTCATCCAAGAAGCTCAGTAACTTGGCAGAGATGCAGGGTTAAAGATAACATGTGATTTTAAAGTCAGCCTAGTGAAATTGTTCTTAGTGTACTTTTGCTGTTTATATTATTACAAAATCATGTAATCAGGCCATGTTTATTTTCATCTTCTTAATTCAAACATCTTAATTCAAAGTAGTAGATTTTCTTTAAACAAGGCTTTTTTTTTTTTTATAATAAGCAAAATGAAAATAGTTCAAGAATGCTTTTTAGGTTTGGGGTATAGATTTATATAATTTTAAAGTTAGATCTAGAATTTACATAGCTCTGCTTTCTCATTTTATGGATTAAATAAAATATTTACAGTCAGTTTCACTTGTGAACCTAAAATGGCAAACCTCTTTTTTCATTGTGGTGTGCTTTCTGCTACTTTATGTCACTTCCTTAAATTTTATTTTGTATTTATTACTGATCTTTAAATGCTTCTTATATAATGTTATCTGGAGATGGATTTGAGCTGCCATAATTCTCATAAGACATTAAAGATCTAAAACCACATAAAGCATTAATACAGATAAATGAAGTACAAAAACATTATAAACATGCTTAAAAGTCAGTGGGATGGGGGAACATGTAAAGAATAGGGATTGCAGAACCCCAAAACTTGGGTTTGAATTTCAGTCTTATTATCGTTTAGGGTAGTGGCTTAACTTCCATGGGATTCAACTTTTTCCATTTAGAAATGAAGATAAAAATCCCAGTCTAAAGTGCTCTCAGGCAGGTAGAATGTGATAAAGTGTAACATTCTCAGCACACACTCCACTCCTTTTTTACTATCTTGCCTATGTATTTTTACACAGAGGTTGTTTTATAAATACTAATGTGGTGATTGTGATGTTGGCCGTGATGCTAACATGAAAACCAAAAGCCCTGTTAAGGGAGAAAAGATAGCTAATTACATAATAAATATAATAATATTTATAGTAAAGATATCCATAAGAAAAAAATCTCCAATTAGAGCTAATCAAACACATGCATGAAAATCTCTTTGGCAGCAGAGAACCAACCTGAAATGACATGTATACACAAAAAACACAAATCAATGACCCATGAAATATACACTCCTCAGAGATCATGGGGACCAGTGCATGCTATTAGAGTGGACACAATCAAGGTCCACAAATTAATTATGAAGCAAGATGGTAAAAACAATAAGCCAAAGATACAGTGACTTACCAAGTTTGTAACACTAACAAAAATTTTGTATCTAATGTAAATATGTATCTAATGAAAATTTTGACAACTTAGCTTTTCAACTATCAAATAAAAATGGGCATGGACTTGAGTATTCTCAAATCAGCAGTTAACATGAAATGCAGGTAACTCACTTTATTTACTCAATACTGAGAGTGATTTTCATTAACATTTTAATTTGAGGGGTTCATAATGTCCATAGATAGAATGTACTTCAATAAGTGGCCCATTTTTACCAATAATTCAAGTTGGAATGATATTTTTGAAACAAGTATCGAAATTAAAGGTTCAACTCAATTGCTCTAGAATCAAGAAAACATGAAAAAGAAAAGAAAGAATCTCACACACATAGACTTCAACACAAGGGGCTGAGAGGTGACCATGGTTAGAGGTAGTATCTTTAAGGTTTTAAGCTATGGTATGGACATTCTGAATTCAAATTTCACTTATTCTCTTTCCCAGAGTATACAGTTTGATTTTTCCTCTGTTCCATTCCCTTTCATCTGCTTTTTTTTTTTTCTTTTTTCTTCAGTCATGTTCCTTTTCTTTCACTGCAAAACTATGAGTGAGTGAAAGTCGCTCAGTCATGTCTGACTCTTTACGACCCTGTGTATTATAAATTCCACAGAGTTTTCCAGGCCAGAATACTGGAGTGGGTAGCCTTTCCCTTCTCCAGGGGATCTTCCCAACCTGGGGATCGAACCCAGGTCTCCCACATTGCAGGCGGATTCTTTACCAGCTGAGCCACAAGAGATTTTTTCACAGCAAAACTAAAATAATTTGTAATTATTTGCAGCCACTATGGAGAACAGTATGAAGGTATATTTAAAAACTAAATGTAGAACTACCACATGATCCATCAATCACACTCTGGTCATATATCCAGAGAAAAATATAATTTGAAAAGTTATATGCACCCCAGTGTTCACTGTAGCACTGTTTGCAACAGCCAAGACACAGAAATAGTCTAAATGTCCATCGAAGAATGAATGGATGAAGTTGTGGTACATATATACAATGGAATATTACCCAGCCATAAAAAAAGGATGAAATAATGCCATTTGCAGCAACATAGATGAACCTAGAGATTATCATACTAAATGAAGTAAGTCAGACAAAGACAAATATATGATAACATTTATATGTAGACTCTTAAAGAAATGATACAAATGAATGTACTTACAAAACAGAAATAGACTCACAGACATAGAAAACAAACTTATGCATTACCAAAGGGGAGGGGGAAGAGAGATAAATTGGGAATCTGGGATTAAAATATATACACTACTATATATAAGGCAGATAACCAACAATGACCTACTGTATAGCACAGGGAACTCTATGAAATAACTTGCAATAACCTATAATGGAAGAGAATGCAAAAAAAAGAATACATATGTATATATACATGTATATATACACACACATGTATGTCTGTATGTAAATATTATGCATATATATATAAACTGAATCATTTTATTGTACAACTGAAACTATCACAACACTATAAATCAACCACGTGTGTGTGTAATACATGCTAAATTGTTTCAGAAGTGTCTGACTCTTTGTGACCCTATGGACTATAGCCCACCAGGCTCCTCTGTTCATGGGATTCTCCAGGCAAACAATAATACTGGAGTGGGTTGCTGTGCCCCTCTCCGAGGGATCTTCCTGACCCAGGGATCCAACCCGTATCTAACCCCAGTTCTTTACCACTAGCACCACCTGGGGTGTATATATATATACATTTACATGTATATATATACACACACATCTGAATCATTTTACGTACACCTGAAACTATCACAACAGTATAAATCAACTGTATTTCAATATTTTTTAAAAGAAAAATAAAACATCTAATAAGGCAGTACCTTTCCAGAGCAAAGGGGATTTCTGAAGGTAGACAGTTGAGAAAGAAGGCAGTTCCAGAAGTTTATGTCCCCTCACTTTGCTATCTGGGTGTGCAGTGATAAGACTTACTCCTTCTTGATCCTAAGCAGATGGGGCTCATCACCCCAGGGACTCTCTGGATCCAAATGCACCTCAGGGGCCTGAGCTCTGTAAGCCAACCTCATGAAAGAATTAGATGAGTGAGGGAGGCTAAATGGGCAATTCTAGACAGCATGCACATTAAACAGTGCTTTCTAGACATGTGTGTTCTAATCTGAAGAATTAGCGCTGATGAGTCCGGGTGCCATCTGACAGGGTGAAAAGAAAGGGACTCTGAAGGCAGGTATCTATGCAAGGTCCTCACATCATATTTGGATTAAAAACCTTTAAAGCATTAAGCTGGTCTTGCTAATCAATGCTGCCTTTGGGAACACCTGTTTGCCCTTTTGTAGTGGTCTGCCTCCCTCTCCTCTTTCAGTACTGCCATCTGAAAGAAATAATTAGTACTTCTCAAACTCTGAGTACTTAAAGTTTTTTTTTAAATTCCAATCCACTGTAGATAGATCAACTTTTTAAAATTCAAGACAGATTTCCCTGGCAGTCCAGTGTGTAAGATTTCTCCTTCTAGGAGATCAGTCCTGGGTGTTCATTGGAAGGACTGATGCTGAAGCTGAAACTCCAATACTTTGGTCACCTCATGCAAAGAGTTGACTCATTGGAAAAGACCCTGATGCTGGGAGGGATTGGGGGCAGGAGGAGAAGGGGACGGCAGAGGATGAGATGGCTGGATGGCATCACCGACTCGATGGACATGGGTTTGGGTAGACTCCAGGAGTTGGTGATGGACAGGGAGGCCTGGCGTGCTGTGATTCATGGGGTCACACAGAGAGTCGGACATGACTGAGCAATTGAACTGAATTGAACTGAACTGAATGCAGGGGGTGCGAGTTCCCCCTGGTCAGAGAGCTGAGATTTCCACATGCCTTGTGGCCAAAACACAGAAATATAAAACAGAAATGATACTGTAACAAATTCAATAAAGATTTTTAAAATGATCCACATTAAAAAAAAAAAAAAAAAAAAAAAAAACTTTCAAAAATTCAATGAAATTGGTGTGGTGATGTAAAAATCCTAAAAAAGTTTCTAACTGTGGACAAGCTTTGCATTTGTCTTATTATGAACCAGTGAAGTGAAGTGAAAGTTGTTCAGTCATGCCCAACTCTTTGCCACCCCACAGACTATACAGGCCATGGAATTAGGTCTCCTGCATTGCAGGCGGATTCTTCACCAGCTGAGCCACAAGGGAAGCCCAAGAACACTGGAGTAGGCAGCCTATCCCTTCTCCAGGGGATCGTCCCAACCCAGGATGGAACTGGGGTCTCCTGCATTGCAGGCGGGTTCTTTACCAACTGAGTTATCAGGGAAGCATGAACCAGTAACAAATAGTTTACAGACTAGTGTTGGCCCTCAGATCACACTTTGAGGAGCACTGGTACATACCAATTTAAAAAAAAAACACACATACATTTGTCATAATTAAATTTTACACATTAAAAGGTACCCAATATCTTTAAGATGCAAATAAAATTAATAATGAGACAAAGTAAACTTAAATTACATAAAATCATCACTTTTTGTAGACTTGGTTAAAGATCTGCTACTGCTGCTGCTGCTGCTAAGTCGCTTCAGTCGTGTCCAACTCTGTGCGACCCCATAGATGGCAGCCCACCAGGCTCCCCCATCTCTGGGATTCTCCAGGCAAGAACACTGGAGTGGGTTGCCATTTCCTTCTCCAATGCATGAAAGCAGAAAGTGAAAGTGAAGTCGCTCAGTTATGTCCAACTCTTAGCGACCCCATGGACTGCAGCCCACCAGGCTCCTCCGTCCACGGGATTTTCCAGGTGAGAGTACTGGAGTGGGTTGTCATTGCCTTCTCCAGGTTAAAGATCTAACTACTACTAAATCTATGCACACTGTTGATGAGAGAAATTTTCATATATTGAGGTATGGGTAAGTCATTCTGATTTACACATGAATTTGATATTAACTAAAATAGATCATTTGTCACCTACCAAGCATACACTGTACATCTGCTTTAATTATTAAAGAAAAGGGTGTGCTGACTAGAAATAGAGAATATCCATGTTAAAAATAAAGATTCAATGCCTCCCTGACTAGGATGCCAATGCTAGTACTTCTTCAATGATAAAACTCCCTTCCCAGGGACTTGTTGTGTACATGCTGATCTTTTTTTTTTTTTTTTAACCTTGAAGGAATATGTCCCTGACTTGTCTAATGCACTTTGTTCTGAAAAGACATACAACTGCTGAAAACCATGCCTCTTTGTAGAAGTTCCTCAGAGTTATCTGAAAGGCTATCTCCTGGGCCATAGTCCCCTGTGTATATGTGTCCACGCTCAGTTGTGTCCAACTCTTTGAGACCCCATAGCTTTCTAGGTTCCTCTGTCCATGGAACTTTCTAGGCAAGAATACTGGAGCAGGTTGCCATTTCCTTCTCCAGGGGATCTTCCCAACCTAGGCATTGAACCCAAGGTCTCTTGCATCTCCTGCATTGGCAAATGGGTTCTTACCAGCTCTTTGGCTCAAATAAAACATGTCTCTATCCCTATTAAAGACTGTTTATTATTTCCATTGGCATTGCTTAGTGTAGCAAAAAGGATGTAGAAAAACCCAGCTGAGGTCACCTGGAATTTTCTGTGGACTAGCGCTTGGTAGGAAGCATGGGCTACTTGAGACCCTACCCTCACCCCCCAGCTTCATGGCAGCCTTCAGGGGCTAAGGTGAGATTTTCCTGATATCTGGATCTCTTTGTATTAAGTGATGGTCCATGAATTTTATTTGAGCTGTTATCTTAAGACTTGGAGTCTTAAAGGTGGGGTGGGGCACACTCATACATTTCCTAAGCGAAAGGGAGCTGGGGGGAATTCCTAGGCTGAGGACCTAAAAGGAATTTCCAGGCAAGGGATCTAGGAAGAAATTCTAGGCAGGAAGGCCTAGAAGGAATTTTGGACTGAACTAGGTTGGCTGACCTCTTTTTTTTTTTTTTTTTTTTAAAGTGGATTAAAATTGGCAAAATTTTATAATAAAGCAAAACTAAAAGTAAGTGAGAACTTTTGCTTCTAAACCCTACCAGTTCCTGCACAGGCAGCAACCCACTAGAGCTTCAGCTGGCTTCACATATAATTGGTACACAGCCAACGCTGCAATTACTTATCTAACCCTAAAATGGCCAGGATCGATCTCTCTTGATATTCCCAAACTGATTTTTTTTTTGCATATGCAATTGAAGAAATTTCACTTAATAAAATGATATTTTCCAAAATTCTAACTATGAGAGTATGTTATAAATACAGACATGTCATCTGTATTTATCATCAGCACTAGGCATAATACTTTTATCTCGACTAACTAACGGTGGATGCCATTTTGCCTCTGTTACAAAATTTGTCAACAAGAAAATTAACTTGGCATGACAATATTTTCATAAGTAATGAAACAGAGCTAAAAAGAATAAAAGCTTTTAAGTGGACTCTTTAAGAATGATTGTGTTTTATGGTTGTTGTTGTTAGTCACTAAGCTGTGTTCAACTCTTTGCAAATCATGAACCGTAGCACGCCAGGCTCCTCTGTCCTCCGCTATCTCCTGGAGTTTGTTCAAATTCATGTCTGACGTTTTACTGTATGTCTACTTAAAAGCATTTTGTCCAAACTATTGGTAGTTCGAAACTTTGGAATTCACTGAATATCCAAATAACTTTCAATGAAGATAAAACATTGAAACATTCATTGTTAAGTAAGTCTAAGCTTATCTACTTTGTCTTATTAGGAAAAGCTAAAAATACATGGGTTTAATGGGCACACATCCTGTACCACATTTAAGGAAAAATTATGCTGAGAAAAGGTATGTTTCTAGAGGTTATGGGATATGTCCATAAATTTGCCAAACAGGAAATGCTGGCATGACAAACACTTCACAACTGTCTGCTTCTTAGTTTTTGCTAAAATCAGTCTTTTTTATGGGTTAAAAATTGTTATAGCATATATATATATGTATACACATATGTATACATATATATACTTTCAAGGCTTTTTACAGGTTAAAATTATTATTACATATATAGAGATGTATATATAATTAAAGTTACTAGAAATATAAAGGAAAACATTTTTCTGTACAAGTAAAATAAGATAGGGATTTTCAATTAAAGAATGTACGAATAATGGAAATGCATTTTGTTAAGGGAAAAGAGAGTGATTTTGTCCTTAAGCATCTCAAGAGAGATATTAAATTCATCAGGCTTATTTGCTATGTTAAATTATCTGGGAAGCATTATCAAATAAAAGGTAACATTAAGCCATCTTTACATTATTATGTCTACATAAATATAAATGTTCCAGGAATTAGGTAAAGTTCCTGGAAATCTTATATATCCTGATATAAAATATTATCTGTTATCAAAATTGAGGCACACATTAAAAGCACTACACTGAACACAAGTAGTACGAAAATACCCTAGCTGACTCTCATGCAAAGGCAGCAACAGAATCTCTAAGGATTATGGCAAATGTAGATAAAGTCCATTCTACTACTGCAAAAATCAACCCCTTACTGTCAGACTTTTACCATCTTGATGTCCTTGTAGACTCCTAAATCAGAGAAATTAAGATGGGTAGACAATAGCTTTCATTTTCTACTGATGCCACAATTCAAAAAAATGGTTTAAAAAATTGAAGCTTTTGAATTGTGGTGCTGAAAAAGATTCTTGAGAGTCCCTTGGACAGCAAGGAGATCAAACCAATCAATTTGAAAGGAAATCAGTCCTGAATATTCCTTGGAAGGATTGATGCTGAAGCTGAAGCTCCAAAACTTTGGCCACTGATGTGAAGAGCTGACTCATTAGAAAAGTCTCTTATGCTGGGACGATGGAAGGCAAAAGGAAAAGGGGGTGGCAGAGGATAAGGTGGTTCGATAGAATCACTGACTTGGTAGATACGAATTTGAATAAACTCCGGGAGATAGCAGAGGACAGGGGGCCTGGCGTGCTGCAGTCCACAGGGTTGCAAAGGGTCAGACACAACTTAGTGACTAAACAATAACAAAAACAATAGCTATAAATTCAACAGTCAGAACTATGAGAAATTCAAGATGGGCACTTGTCTCTTCCTGACTTCTTACCAAGCCCCATTTTTTCTTGGTTTTATGGCTTGAAGCTTTCTTTCTCTTGCTATAAGGCTTATGCTCTCTCAACGACAAAAAAAAAAAAAAAAAAAAAAAAAAAAAAACTGTTAGAAAATGTGTTTCCACTTGGGGTGTACTTTCCACAATCTCCAGTGATCAAGGCACTCATTCTCCTAGGCAAATCATGCACACTTTAACAAAAACCTTACAAATTGCCTGAAATTATCAGTGTCACTATCACCATCAATCTGTCAAGCAAGGTCAAGAGAACTAATAGAAAAACTAGACTCAAGCAAAACAAGAATTAAGTATATGAGATTGAATAAACTGATAAATATGAGTGCAATTTTTATGATGTTCATCTGAAATATTACTGGCTTTTAATCTTCATTTTTTGAATATACGGGAACCCTTCCTGTTAAACTAATTATGACAGAGTAATTTGATAAATTATACTTTGGTAAGCAAAATTGAAGCATTTATCTTTTCTCTCTACCTGATAATTCCAGAATTTAGAAATTAGAGATCCCAGTAACCTTTCCAGATGAATAAGGAGGGACAATTTCTGACAGGGCAAGAACCTCAAAATATTTTAGACCTCTAGAAGTGAAAATTCACCTAAACCTGCAGCTACTGCAGGCAGAATATAATGGCAAATCCTTGGCATGAACTTCCAGGCCTTGAGAGACTTTTTAAAAATTTAATTTGAGATTCTTTATGAAAAGTCCAGACAATGCCAAATTTAAAAGAGCCTTTATGATCAATCATACATATGTAAATAATCAGGACATGTTTATTGAGACCAGACATATGTCACAAACAAATGAGTCTTAACTTGACAATATTTGGTGAAAGTGAGGATATTTTAGAGAGAGAAAATATGTTTCAGTAAGTTATCTTTATTGATATTTGAGGTTTTATATATAGTGATATCTTGTATTTACTATCCACTCTCAAGATGTCTCTCTGTTACTATGCTATATTATTGTAAATTTTAATTTAAATATCAAAAGGGTATTTTAAGTTTGTTTCTGAAGCTGATCACAGAATCTATCTTTGAATGAAGGTCAGATGTCCCATAACTTGTACCCAGATTATGAATACTGAGAAAGATATTGCACTTAAAGGACTCTCTCTTCAACATAGATGGATGGACCCTTAGGTATTTTTAAGCAGTTTATGCACCGTGAAACTGAAAGAAACTGACTCTTACATTTTTATTGCTAACTTAAAAAAAGCCTCTGCACCAGACTGGTCTATATAGAGAACCACGAACCTCAAACTCACTTTAAAACAACCATCAACCCAGGACCAGAAGAAGACAACAACAGTGGTAGACAGCTGACCATGCCTGCAGGACGCATCCTACTAGTTCAGCTGAACTAATTTAACAAATGTTTGTCTCCCTATCAAAATTGTAAGTTACCCTTTTACTTCTAGCTATATTCCCCCCCCCCAACTGCAATATTCAAGATGGAAAGAGAATTCTTTATAAAGATGTTACAAAGCATAACTCCTAGGATAGGCCCTCATTATACCTAGTACTGACTTATTAGATGTTCCTAGCATTAACACTCACTCAGACCTACCTCCCTCTGGTCTAACTTTTAGGTTCAAATTCTTCAGCATATTAACATGGCCATCTTTTGCCTGATACTGTCTTCAGTCCTTACAGATCCAGCACAACTTACCCTAGAACGCCCTTGCTCTGTCCCTTATTACATTGAAAAAATGTCTTAAAGAGAAAAACACAAGTAACTTATGCCAGCAACTCCCATATGATAAATACCATGACAATGACTTTTGGAAAGGCTACCAGAGAAGTGACCCATTGTTTATACTTTGTTGACAAAAATTCCAATTAATGAGACCATCAGTGAGCAGCACACTCAGGGAGGTATCCCTTTGTGCTCCCCCTAGTTTTGTCTTCATATATGATATGGGAATTGACCCTCTTCCCAAGGATAGGCATATAAATGTCTTCCCAGCTGGCAAGTACAACATCTTATTTTGAAACCTGGAAAGAATATGTCCCTGACTTGTTTGATAATTCTCTGTTCTGACAACGTATGAAATTATACTGAAAACCATACTTTTCTGGACCAGGGTTCCTCATAGCTATCTGAGAGGCAGTTTCCTAGTCTTTCAGATAAAACTTCTTTCCATTCCTATTATAAACTGTGTATTGATGATTTCTGTACACAATACAGATAATAATGAAATTATCTACTGAATTTCATAATTTAAAAAAGCATGTGATCAGGGGACTTCCCTGGCAGTCCAGCAGTTGGGACTTTGCCTTTCAATGCATGCGTGTGAGTTTGACCCCTGGTTGAAGAGCTGGGATCCCACAAGCCTCATGGCCAAAAAACTAAAACATGAGACAGAAGTGATAAAGTAGTAAATTCAATAAAGACTTTTAAAATGGTCTGCATCAAAAGAAAAAAAATATTTAAAAAATTATGTGATCAAAATCACCAGATTTAAAAAATCATATATTATTTTTGTGGTTATTAGGTCAAATCACATGAATGTTGAATAACAAGACAAATTCCAAGTCTAATTGCTCTTTCACGAAGCACGCGCTGAGATTTGCTTTACATTGTTAAGTGATATTTACTGCTGAGGGAATCTTAACAGGTCAGGGATATTCCAAAGACCTGTCTAGTTCGACCTTCAAAAGGAACATACTTCATATATATTTTTTAGTGAACTACTAGTTTATTTGATGCTTGATAAAGAGTCATATCAGAGTTGACCTCCATAGAAGAATGGACCCATAAGAGGATGATCTTTACAGGGTAGAATTGACTTTACTGGTGGCAACCTCAGAAAACTAACTGCCTGTGAAACCTCTGGAGAAAACTTGTCCAGAATCAGTTTCACTCATTGACAGTCAAATGGCTTTCATCTCAAGAAGTCTGCAGTCATGGCCAAACAAGTACATGACAGAAATCCAAAAAGGATGTCCAGGAATGAGGGTTTCACAACAAAACGACAAAAGTCCTACATTGCATCAGCACCTAGCAGTTTTTACTGTTTTCAGAAACAAATGCAAATCTGGGAAAATCCAAGGCTATATCAGCAAAGGTGAAGCCAGTCTTTCCCAGTGAAGGAGGATGTAGCTAGCATCCATATTATTTCTTATAGCAACGGAGAATAAGCCTGGTCTTTGCTAAATCCTAGTCAAGTTCCCTCTCCCTAAGCCCCTAACTCAGCCAGACACTAGGGAAGCAGGAACATTTTTTTTTCCCCCTGTCAGAAACTGATGGAAAAGGAACATAGAACTGAATATCATTTCCATTCTGATCATTTCATAGCCCAAAGTCCCCTTCCATTTTTTAAACTAGTCTCACATGTAAGAAAATCTAGAAAAGTGGCATTCAAGGGACAGATATTTTCCTTGGGGATGATGGGAACAACCTAAGTCCCACAAATGCATTTCTACAAAATTACAAAAGTGAAAAAACTTCAGGGTTGGAAGAAACTTTGAAGGTCAACCTCACATTTGAATCTTCTGTTACAGTATCACTGCTAAAATGATCAGTCACATGTTCTAGTTCAAGGGATAATCACTAGTCTTTGAGACAGCCAATTCGATGTGGTCCCATGCAGAAGTGGTTGGTAAGCTCTGGCTACTCAGAAGCTTCTGTCTTATATTTTACCTGAATATTTCTTTGTTGTCTTATATATACTTTTGGACTGATATAGAGTAAGTCTTTCTTTTATGTAATAATTCTTCATATATTTGAAGACAGTTAGCCTTTCCCACTGTCTTTCCTAATCAAAATATCCTCCATTTCACTGTTTGAATCTCTATCACTGATTACTTTTTGAAGATTACTGCTATAAGTCTTCCTCTAGAATCAGTTTACTAGCCACTTTTCAATTCAATGATTTCATCAGTTGCTAATCTACCAAGATGCCTAGGAAGCTCCACAGAAAGACATCAAAAATACCCTATAGGTTTTGCTGACATGTCGATACCTATACCAATATTCAGGATACTTCCCTGTCAAAGGAAGAAATGAAACTATCCTTAGATGATCTGTATTTAGCAAATCCAGGGATATGGTAACTACTGCTGTGTGTGTGTGTGTGTGTGTGTGTGTGTGTGTGTGTGTGTGTGTGTGTGTGTGTGTGTGTGTGTGTGTGTGTGTGTATGCTTCAGCACTTGCTGGACTGTATCATCTGATAATGTATAGAGGGAAAAAGTGCACTTCCCTCTATCACAATCTCAAAAGTGAGATTGTGAATATTACCAAGAGAGGTTGACCCTATCAAGTAAGCCTGCAAATACATGAAGCTTCTTCATAGGACCCATCTCTATCAAACTATTTCACCTATGGAAAATGAAACTGACCTTAGGCTGACTGGAAATTGGCAGATACATCAGTTTTCCTATGAGAGGAAATAGTTCCTTTTTTGGATAATAATGTAACAAATTTCATCTGAATCAGATGCATTTTAATCAACACAATACTTTATTTCCATCATGTCATGAATAAAAACAATGTCCAAAATGTAGCTCTTTGAAATCAGAGATAATGAATAGAGTAGTATATTCCTAGACATTATAAGGTATCATTCCTTGAAGATTTTCCACACAGTGACTCTTCTATTCAACTTTGTATTCCTCCTGGAATCTAAGAAGAGTGATCTGTTCATAATGGGTACCAAATAAATATTTGAACACTGCTGACTAACAAAAATAATCCTCTGTTTAATTCAACAAACGGCATGGCGATTAAAACCACAGCGGTCCATGGCAGAGGACTATCTTGAGGAGGACTTCAGGTAGCAGACCATCCTTAGAGGAGATTCTTGAGTTTCTAAGGGGTGTATCCTGAGACCTCTGTGAAATCCCATACACAAAATCCTTCTCCAATGTACAATTTTAGACATACAATTAAAATATATCTAAGAAAGTTTAATGACCCCTTCAGATTCAATAAACCCCAAGACAAACATAAGTATATTCTTTTAAGGCCATTTTTTTTTAAACAAAGAAATAATGTTTTTCATTGTGCCAAGAATGACCAGCTGAGTGGCAGATACTGGGTAGTTTGCTATTTGGCTCAGGAGGCCAGTCATTGGCCAATAATAGATCAGCAAATGAACCCTGGGATGTGAGACCCAAACCCAAGACTCACTGGAACCACAACATGCTTCACATCATGAACTTTTGGCAGCTGTATACGTTAAGTTAAAGCCTCTAATTGTCTACCATGTGAATATAAAAAGGAGTAGGCAAAGACTAATATTTACCTAGCAACATCTTAGGAGCAAAACCAATACACAGCCAACTTCTAAACACTATTAAATGTGCTTTTCATGGGAGGAAGTAAATAATATCAGCGATTCTGATCATCCCCAACTTAGAGACAGGTTAGTTCAATGAAAAATTAGCAAATATGTCTCATGTGAACAAAGAAGCAATCTTTTTGTTTCCTCCCCCATCCTCTATTCCAATACAAACAAATAAAAACAGCCATCAAGTTCTTTATAATCCTTCTTTCTGAATCTGTTTTTCTCTTTTTCATTCCCTCTGTCTTCTCCCTGATTCAGAGTATCATTTTCACTCTGGACTTTGTTAAGAATCCACAAACATGTCTCCGTTTCCATGGCTCCAAACCCCAGTGTACACCCTCAAAAACCATTCTGCATTGGAGTCATACAGTGTTTGGTGCTCAATCACTGCATGGCTTATTCGATATCACTCCCACAGTAAAATCGAACCAAACCAAACCCAAATAAGAAGACCTTCAGTAAGCAAGTCCCTACCAAAACAAAGGATGCACATCTTAACCTGGAATTCTAGTCTTCTGTAAAAAAGATTTTTTTCTCTATTTAAAATCATTTTTTTAATCATCTTCTTCCCTGATAGCTCAGTTGGTAATGAATCTGCCTGCAATGCAGGAGACCCCGGTTCAATTCCTGGGTCAGGAAGATCCGCTGGAGAAGGGATAGGCTACCCACTCCAGAATTCTTGGGCTTCCCTGGTGGCTCAGCTGGTAAAGAATCCACCTGTGATGTGGGAGACCTGGGTTCAATCCCTGGGTTGGGAAGATCCCCTGGAGAAGAGAATAGCTACTCACTGTAGTATTCTGACCTGGGAATTCCATGGGGTTCCAAAGAGTTGGACACACCTAAGCAATTTTCACTTTCACTTTTCTTTAATCAAGCTAGACTACTCATCATATTCAGAGTGTACCATACATATTTGTATAATGGATTTTACATAGTATCATTCTTCACACCTAGAGGAGCCTCTCTATCTTTGACTTCTCCTCTTCCCATATACTTTCAAGTTCAGGTGTCACCAGTATCATGAGTAATTCAGTTTCTCCACCCAGCTATCTCTCTTTAAACCTGATTCATATCTACCTATGTATATCTTGCAATCCATTTTTATTATTATTTGGCAGTGACTTAATATCCTTACAACACTAAAGAGCTCCCCAAACAGTCCTCCTGCACAAGTCCTCCTGCACGTGACTCTATGCTCCTGTATGCTAGGATAACTCTTAAAATATAACAAATACTCAATAAATTCTTAACAATTTGTTTCCAGTTTAGATGCACAATCTAAATTTTCTTTTTAAAGAAGTAAAATCTCCCTCAAATTGCTGTAGAGCTGCCAGTAAGCAGCTCTACAGCAAAATTTTCTGTTATTATAATAACTTTCTATAAATTTAAAATATTATCCTCATGTTTATTAATTATTGTTTCCTTTCTGTGTTAAGAGAATAAACGGATTGATTTACCCAGCAAGTGAGTAAGCATTAGTTCTGATAAACTGAATTGGTATAATTCAGTTTATCATTACAGTGTAAGAATCAGCCTCCAATTCATCTGTAGCTATTATAGAAGAAAATAACACACTATAATGAAAATAAATAAAATGCTTTATGGAGATGTTTTAGAACATTATAACTTATTTCTGCTGCAGAAATTTTGTTTATGCTAATCTAAAACCTGAAAATCATGACAGTCTCTAAAGGAAATGATGAAAATGGTGAGGGCCAAGAGTTTTGGTATCATACCTTGTAATCTGCTTGCTGTTATTGGCTTAAAGGGCATGTCATAGAGTCTGTGCTGAGTCTGGAGGGAAGCTCCATGGAGTGGCAGATTGGACCAGGGGCTGCTGAGAAACTCGGGGCTGAGAGAGAGGTGGCTCAACCCATTCTCACCTGTTAGGGTAAACGTTATACTGCTCATATAAACTAACAGCCAGAATAGACAAAGCTCAGAATTTGGAGTCATCTGAATGTTTCAGGACATGTCTGCCTATCTGCAAAGAGCTGGGCTTACCTATTTCATCATAACCTTCAGATCCGTGAATATAATCACAAATTGGTCAGATACCTAAATAATTCATGTCTTACAATGAACTTTCCTGTCAATTACATGAGTTACTTCAGACAAAAGTCTTAGGGGTGTAAATAAAGTACATCATTATTCTTCAAAATCTGTCTTACCAATGAGATCTGCTTTTTTTTCCAAATTAAACTTTATATGACAACCAAATATTGAACCCAATTAATATCAGGGCTTCTCAGGGAGAACTAGGTATAGGGGGAGGTAGATTACGGGTAACTCAGTCATTCTCATTCCTAGCACACCTGATCCTGAACCACATAGGGCTCTAGGAAATGCACTCTCAGAACTAATAAACCATCTTTTGCTTTTTCTTACTCTTTAAAGATATTAAGTGTTAGTTGCTCAGTCATGTACGACTCTTTGTGACCTCACAGACTATAGACCACCAGGCACCTCTGTCCATGGAGTTCTCCTGGCAAGAATACATATATCAAACTACATATAATTTGTTAGTCAATAATCTGGTTTAGTGAGAATCCTTTGGTGGATGTATTTATTTTGCAGGTAAAATTTAATCAGGTGCCAAGCTAATAATTACAATATATTAGGGATAAATCATAAGAACTCCAGTGACTGTCTTGGAATGTTAAATATCCTATGTTTCTGTCTCATACTATTGTCTTTAGCAGTTGGATATGGATTTTTATATAATAACATGAATTGATAAAAATATCAATGCAGCTACTTAAAAACTGAATCATTAAGTTGTATGCCTATTCAAAGTTCTAAAGATATGAAAATGTGTCAGAATCATGTATAAAATAACATCATAGAGGGAAAAAGCTAATAATACAAAAGATACACTTAAGTGACTTAAAGTAACTCAAAAAACAAAGGAATTTATGACAATACTCCATTTATAAACACATTTCAATGAATAAAGTTTGTGACTAAATATTTTGGGAGATTCAAAAGTAATCAATTCTAAAAATGACTGAGATAATAACCCTAGTCTTCATTCTCCCTTGATATGATGCTGTGGATCATATTATGGTATCATTTGTGCAACTGCGATCACTCAGCAACTAAGAGGAATGTATCACCAAGCAGACATAAAACAATGAAAGTTTCTGAAGAATTGTTCATCACCATGGGATAAATGTCCTGCTTCTACATTTACTACAAAGATAGGTATTCACAACCACATTCTCTTCAAAGTCTAAATTGAAACCAATATCTATAATGATTTTGTTAGCAATAGTAAGAAACTGAGATATAGCAGGGGGCCTGGATGAAATAGATTCCTCTACCTAAGCTTTACTTCAAACATAGCTCACATCTAATTTTATCCAAAACTCAGCTCACCTTGAAAATGTGCTGTGACCATCTTAGCTCCATTCACCTCCTTGGTCAAGTTAGGGTGCAAAACAAGGACTCCAGATATAGGTATGGAAGAAACCTGTAATCTTCCTTAATGTAAAAGTAAGGTACAGCTGAAGACCGAAGATGTAATACGCACATTTGTCACTGCTCTTTTCTGAAACTCCATTACAATGACCATAGAGCAATTTTCTTTGAAAGGCATCAACCCAAAGGACAAAGACAAGAAAATAGACACAGCAATATTCCAACAGTGGATATTGGATAGAAGTGTGCTAACTCATTCAACAGATCTGAGAAACTGAATTATGAGCCAGCAAATAGGAAAACCTCCGAACAACACAATTTGTGCTGCAAACCCCTCAAAGACAGATTATTGAGGCTTTAGCTTCTTTTGGAGGAAAGGAGTGAAACCAGTGAGGTGAAAATAAGACAACTGCTTGAAATTCCACTTAAAAAGCAGCTAGAGGAACTTCCCTGGCAGTCCAGTGGTTAAAACTCCACCTTCCAATGCAGGGGGTACGGATTTAAATCCTGGTCAGGGAGCTGAGATCCTACATGCCTCCTTCCCCCCCCCCCGTCCCCCCCCAAAAAAAACCAAACCTAAAACAGAAGCAATATTGTAACGAATTCAATAAAGACTTTAAAAATGATCCACATTAAAAATGTATCTCTAAAAAACAAAAGCAGTTAGAGCCTTGGATTCTCTCCTAATCCAAGCTGCAGGGAACTAGTTTATCTTCAGAAAAAGGTAAAAGGCAGATCTTAGGACAGACATGGCTAATCAAGAACAGAGCCATAACTCTATGGCTGATTCGTGTCAATGTATGTCAAAACTCACTGAAATGTTGTGAAGTAATTGGCCTCCAACTAATAAAATAAAATTAAAAAAAAAAAAAAAAAAAGAACAGAGCCATCATATTGACCATCTGGGCAGTTATGGGCAAATGGACTTGCCAATGCTGGCTTGTCTGGTCATTGCCTCTACTGTTGTCTGAAACTAAGTTCATAACCTCTATCTAGAGACTGAAGCCAGGAAAAGTTGTCCTGTTGAAAAAAATCAGATTCAACTGTTTATCCCATTAATAACTTATTCCTACCAACAAAAGCTCCTTTTTGCTCTTCTGTGAGGAATTCTGGTGGCTATCCCACGAAGCTGCTGTTGTCTGCTTTCTATTTGGGGTTCTGATAGGGTTCTGGTAGGATCTATAGATGCTTGGAAAAGGAAGATTTGCTTACAGTCTACTGTCTAACTAACCCTGAGAAATCAAAAGGAATGTTAGGAAAATAATGAGTCAAACATGGTAACAGGACTTTAAATGGAGAAAAGAAGACTATTAAAAACCCAGTGTTATGTCTATGTTGACTAGAATGCAAAACATGAAATAATGAATCAAAGAATCGCCAAAAAGAAGCCAGAAGACTTGAATTCCAATTTGAGTTCTATATTTCCTTGAAAATGTCCCTAACCATTTGATTTTTTGCATATATTTTGTTGCTTATTTTCATCAAAATGGCCTGAAATCAGAAACAGGGGCTTTAAGAAAGTGGATGGGAATCCTCCTCCGTGATTCCTTTAAAAAGACTAAAGAAAAAAAGTAAGGAAGGATGTGATTTTATATATTTTACAAATGGTGGAAGGAAAACTAATAGAGGAGGGAATGAGAGCACACAGAAAAGATAACAAGCATAAAACTAGGCCAATAATGAGAAAAGATGCAATATATATGATGAGATGAAGTATGGAGAATTGTTTTACTTGTAAATGTCTCACGAATACAGAGAAGAAAAAACACCTTTCCCATAGGATTTGTGTGTCTATTTTGCAGGGATCAAAAGTGTGAAATCAGCCACCAGACTGCAGGACACTTAACTGATTCCTCCTAACCCTCGAGTATGCAGACTGAATGATAAAAAGGCCAGCATTGTCTTCTTTTCATTGCAATGAAATCCACGTAACATGCCAATGTCGTTCTTGAGGCACTTTAGGGGGAGAAGAATGAGGAAATGCAGATGTTTGCAAAGTTGTGCACCGGTCCCAAGGCAGGGGAGGGGAAGTATGTGGGGTGGGGGCAGTGAAGATTAATAATAATAAATAACACTTTGAAACCATCATTGAGAAAACCAAAGAAAAGGAAAAATATGGTATCCATCTCTGGGTATCTATCTCTGAATCTAATGATGCTGATTAAGTTGGGTGATTCACCATGCTGGCTTAGTCCAAGGGCTAGAGGCACGAGAATCCCCTGGAAAATTTGCTAAAATATAGTCTCAAAAGCTCCATCCCTGGAGATTCTATTGTTTTCAAACTGATAGGGCCCTGGAATATGTGTTTTTCAAAATCTCCCTATGTGGTTTGATATGTAGATAGATAGAAGAATCGCTAGAGCAGTCACGGGAAAATGTGGCTTCACTCATCGAAACAGTGCCCTAGAAAAGTCACGGAAACGACCCAGAGCAAAAGTCCAATTCAATGTGTGAACCAAAGTGGCAGAGGCAAAGCTCAGAGCTGACGCTATACATCTGTCAGCGGCAGCCCAACCTGCAGTTACTAGAAACTGAGGTCAGCAATTAGGTCATTAAGAAGGAAGACTGAATAATCTGTGAGACTGCAGATTTTACTTCCGGCTCTTACTGAGAGCTGAGTCTTTCCAAGGATGATAAATTATCTTTTTTACAAATAGGGGAGTAAATGTGTTGGAAGAGGTATGTTTGAGAGAGGTGTACTTTGGGATTAAAAAAAAAACAAAACAGCTATCCTTCAATTAATAGCTCACATGTGAGAGGCAGGCTCAGCTTTGCCTGTCTGTTCCTAAGGAATTCAAAGAAGATTAACCACCCAGATTCTCAAGTCTCCTCTGAGATCCTGAATGTCCAAGCTGAATAGTATATCGCTCCCTCAGTCAGCCCAGGAGATATCTTTCACTTGCTGCTTTCTTACAAAAGTATTTATCCTCACTCACAAAAAGAAAGCCCATTTTAAACCCACACTGTATTAAATTGACTCTTGACTTAATCCACTAACTTACTACATCAGGGCTTCCCTAACTTGCCTGTTCATAGAAATCACTTGGGGTACTTGCTCGAGGTAGAGATTATCAATCTTCTCTATAGAAAACTGTGATTCTGTAAGTCTGGGCTGGGCATCTGGAGACAAGAGTGTTTCATTTTTAACAGCTGAGTTATGATGTTTTTTTTTCTGTCGATTTCTCTCAGCTACATATACAAACTCCTTGTGCCTGATAGGTGGTGATGAGTTCAGTAATTTCCAAAGTTCCCAGGCCAACCTGTGGAATTCTGCAGAACTGAAAACAACCCAGCTCCTCCCAGCTCCTCATATTCATCTCCAACAATTTAGGTCCAAACAGCTCACCCAAACAGCTCACCCAAACAGCGTGAGGACACGCTTAAAATCGCAGAATTAAGAGTGAGCTGTTTGGGGAAGCTCTTTGAGAAGCAAGTGACACGCTTTGCATCATTTTTGTTTCTCGTGATAGTCACCAGGATCATCTTTCGGCCTTTCTAGAAAGAATTGATGGGGGCCTTAAGTACAGCTCCGACTATAGGTAAATGTCTGGGCACCTTAAAAGTGAGTCATGAAGAAGCCACGACTAGTTAACCTTAGCTCATTTACTTATAGATTTATACAGGGGGTAGAGCAGAGAAAACAAGTGAATAATTTTGTGCCGAAACAGGGGATTCAAAAGACTCAGAATGTATGCATTCTGTTGCCAAGGCTCTGCTGCTTCTCCTTCTCTGCCCCCACCCCTCCTCCTCCTCCTCCTTATTCTCTTTCTTCCTCTGACAAGAATTATGACTGTGACTATGATTATCACAAAAGAAGAGGATACAGGGATGTCATTTACCCATTCCAAAAATATTTATTCACTATTCTAGGCGAGATTCTCTAGAGCCTAAGGATTGTGAATAAGACAACATTCCTCTTACAGGAGCTTAAAAATTCCAGTGGAAGAGCAGAGAGTAACTGCACAAAGAGATGCTGTAATTTCAGAGGCCGGCAGGTGCTACAACAGAAATTAATAACCAAGATGACTAAGAACAATATTCACTGTTACTGTTTAGTCACTAAATTGTGTCTGACTCTTTGTGACCCCACGGACCATAGCCTGCCAGACTCCTCCGTCCATGGGATTTCCCAGGCAAGAATACTGGAGTGGGTTGTCATTTCCTTCTCCAGGAATCTTCTCAACCCAGGGATCGAACCCACATCTCCTGCACTGGCAGGCGGGTTCTTTACCACTCATCCACCAGAGAAGCCCAAGAATAACCTAATATACCTGAAATTTGAAAGAAGGGCGATGTACACAAAGCTGGGGTGTACAAACTTTCCAGGGGTGGTATGTACAAAGTTCCTGAAGCAGCAAAGAGTCTGGTGCATCTGAAGTACAGGGAGGCATCACAAGTTTGAAACACTTAGTCCTTAGAGTGTAACAGTTTCCTAAAGGAATCAAGAGAAACTTTTCAGCATGGGCTCAAGGCAGCATTAAGCCCAAGCATGGAGGCCCAGAGAGCTTATCTTTGGAAGGTTCCCCACGTCTTTTGGAAACAAAGGAAAGGCTTATTATCCAGGCTTTTGGTGGTATACACCCTGCTGCTCGCCTGACAGTTGTGCAAGGTCTTCCTTGAAATACCCAAAAGGATCTCCCAAGAAGATCAATTGATGGATTGTGCTGTCCGGGCTGTCTGAACTGGGACAGCCAAATCTGATGACTCGGCAGGCAACTCTGTCAACAATCTGCTCATTGACTGAGTTAGAGACAGTCCCTTCCTGTCTCATGATGTTACTTGGTCTTCCTCATCATATTGATTGACCTTGTAAGATTCAGAACCAACTTTCAAGGGCTCAGTGAAGCGGCATGTTTGATAAGGAGAGAAGCTACCTAGAATTCTAAGCATGGGACTTAATTTTGCCGTTAACACAGATTTTTGTTTTCACCTCCTGTTTCATTTTAGATTTTCTATTCTTTCTGACACCAAGAGGAGCTCCTTATAGAAATCCACTGTAGATAAGATGACTGACATCTATCCAGGGAGACTGCTGCAACAGACAACCTGCTCCTACTCCAGAAGGGCTTCCCAGGTGGCACAATGGTAAAGAACCCACCTGCCAATGCAGGAGACGCGGGTTCAATCCCTGGATTGGGAAGACCCCTTGGAGAAAGAAATGGCAACACACCCCAGTATTGTCTGGGAAATCCCATGGACAGGTGAGCCTACCAGGCTATAGACTACAGGGTCACAAAGAATTAGACACGAGTTGGCAATAAAACAACT
This sequence comes from Muntiacus reevesi, assembly GCF_963930625.1. Classification (NCBI taxonomy): domain Eukaryota; kingdom Metazoa; phylum Chordata; class Mammalia; order Artiodactyla; family Cervidae; genus Muntiacus; species Muntiacus reevesi. The sequence continues at coordinate 48,726,758 of NC_089251.1, read as the reverse complement.
CCAGAATTGATCAGCAGCACCACTCTAGACACTCTCAATGACCATGTCTCTTTCTTAATTATCTGAGGCTAGTGACAAGTAGGAATCTCCTGTCTGAGCCCTTCAAATAAGCTATGTTTCTCCACCACACAATCCCTAGTCCTGCCTTCCAAGGCTGCCCAGTCCACTCTCTTGTTCCATGGTCACATTTGTACTGTTCTCTTTAAATTCTTCAAAGATGATTTATAACAAGTGTCTAATGATTGCAAATCTTCACCCTTGTAGTTCTCATCTTACTGGTTGCTTTTGCCAACCGTCAATCATAGCAGCTTGTTTCATTTTGTTTTCATTGATTCTGGAATGCCAATTTCCGTTCCTTGTAACTTTATCTGTGGAAATTTTTTGAGGGCTGTGTTTAAAGTGTATTCTTCTAGAGAAAGTTGGTATTTGCTTCTGCCAGGTACCTGACAACTCACCACCTAGAATGACTTACATAAAATTTTGAGAAAGTAATAGAGATTCTGATCTCAGAACTGAGTGATTTTGAGACTGTGGTTAGAAATTCTTAGTGGCAGAGAAGGGGTTCTTTTTTCCTTCTTTGAAAAACCCAAGGGGATACATTTCTATTGTTTCTCTCTATATGAAAATTTTATTTTCTTAGCCCATGCCTTCAAAGTGTCACCATCTGAGTACCCAGGTTTTACACTGAGGCCCCTAATCTGCCTGGCCATCCATCTGGGTCACAGACTCTGCCTCCTGTTCCTTACATATTGTGCCATTGAGAACTCAAGTCTTGGCCATGAGGAATCTGCAAACCTATCTCCAGTCTATTGTATTTTTGTCAATTCTTACCTCTGAGTAACTCCTTTATATTCTTGTGAGTTTATCCATGCATTGAAAAGACTTCTAAGAAATTATATCACCAGGCACACAGGTGTAAAAGGAAGAAGGGAAGGGGCTGGAGGAGAGAGATCGAGCCTGATTGCTCAGAACTGCTTTTCTTCCACAGTGAAGTCACCAGTAAGCTCCTGGAGTTGTTATGACTTCCGTTACTCAGACTTAACTCATTATAGAACTAAGACTGGAAGACTCATTTTGATGGCAAGGCTACCTGTTTAAAATCTGCTAAACTATCCACAGTAGAGAACAAAGGAACATTTCCTGTAAGAAGTACTTTTCCTGGCCAAGGAGATTGTGTGTGACACTGCACAGAGAATTGATCTTAATGAGTCAAGTGAAACAGAGCTGGCTAGACCCATCTGTCCTAGGATCCTGTGAGCCATTTAATTGTACGTATGAGCTGAAGACACATAATAACAAATATGTATGGCACACTGTATATTTCAAAGGGTTTAAGTTCCCTACCATGACAACTGCCCCATACCATGAGTCCTTTAAAACCAAGGAGACCAACCATGTCCCCACAGCGTGGATGTTCCCTGCAACTGGCCCCAGAGGCACAGTGAGACTGAGCCCAGGTCACCCTAATGTCAATCAGCAACCTGCCAGTCTGGCTCTGCTCCTGAAGCCTCTTGGAACATTCTCACGCTCTATGGAATGCTTGAATCCAGCACAGTATCTCTTACACTCTCACCTGTATGATTTCCTTCTAAGGAATATGTTACCAGCAAGACTGGACATTCTCCCACCACCTGTGCCTGAGTGAGTGCCTGCCAGCATGACCCCCATAATATTTCCTTGGCTTTCTGAGATCCCATTCCAGCAAAGGAATACAATAATAATATATGAAGAAGGAATCGAAAAAAGAATAAAAAATTGCAAGACACTGTACTAGTCCCAGTGTACCTCTAGGAGTCACACTGAAAACTGCACGAAAACGGGCCAATAGGATTGCAAATGCCATAAGTTAAAGACAGAAGCCTCATAAGCTATCCAGATGACTCCCCACCCCAAGCATATTTCATTGGAAGAGTAGGTTCAAAGGATAGATTTAGATCTGAGAGAAAGGACTGGTAAACTAGACTTACTCTTTCAATGTCTGAGTAAGAACCTTCAACTGAAAAGGAATTTTAAAACTTCCTTTTCATGGAAGCAGATTTTAGATGACAAGCATAATAGCACAGATGAATTTCAACCTCAAAATTTACAAAGATGTGGGCACTGGATATATTTGAAGGCAGAAAGAAGAAAAGAAAGTGAAAATGACAGTTGCCCATTCATGCCCCACTCTTTCTGGCCTGAATTCTCCAGGCCAGAATACTGGAGTGGATAGCCGGTTCCTTCTTCAAACCTAGGGATCAAACCCAGGTGTCCAACATTGTAGGTGGATTCTTTACCAGCTGAGCCACAAGAGAAGCCCAGAAAGAAGAAAGGGGGAAAAAGAAAAGTCTCCAATAAGGAAAAGGCAAGGAAAATCTTCTCACTGAAGACACCAAATTCGAGATATCAGGACTTTTTCCCTTGAATGAGGATATCAGTTTTACTAAGATAACTCTTACTTTCCCCTTAAAATGGAGGGCCATTATGGGGCTGTGGACAACTTGAGGTCATATACGACTCAAAAACCTTTTTTACCATTACTTTCTACTCTATTTTTAAGCCAAACCTTTTAATAGAAAAATTCAGAATCAGCCAAATTGACTTTCATGAATTTCATCCTTTTACATGATTATGTAAGGGGCAGAAATGAGAAGGCCTAGATAATACTGGAAACAAATTTTATGTTTAATCAGCAATTACTCTTATTCTTATGTATTAACAACTATTCCATCTTTCTCCCACTTTTCTATTCAAGAGAAATCCAATATTATAACAATTTCTATGACAAAGTTATCTTTCTGTGATGTTTCCTTCAGAAGCTTTCAATGCCTTCTCTGGGATCTGGGTCAAATCTAACTATTGAACTTGCCCACTAGCTGTCCTACACATTACCAACTTACAGAAATTGTGATAAATGAAAATCAAATCTATAGAGAAAATCAAGTACAGAAAAACATTCCTAGATAATTTTAAACCTCAGAGGCATTTAAATTTTCTTTAGTTACAAAATGTTAATTGCACAAAATTTTCAGGGAACCCCTTAAGCACAAGAACTGAGAAGCCATGTTCTCCCCGTCTTCTTACTCTGTTCCTCAGTCACGCTTGGGATCTCAACCACTCGTCTCTCCTGCCAGCCCCAGAAGCCTCGCCTACTTATCTTTTCCAGCATTCTTCTGTAAAAACACTCTCAAAATGAATTGCTTCTATATGAATTATTGCATATTTATATAATAAAATGCTATGCAGTCAGTCAACATAAGGTTTGAGAATGTTTATTGTTATGGTAATGTAGTCATAATATATTAGGTAAAGAAAATAGATTACAAATCACCATTTACAAAGAGTCCATTTTTAAACTCCAGGCAAAACATATGTATGTCTCTGTAAGTATAAATATATCACTCATATAAGTTTAAAAACATTGGAAAGACACGTACAAAATTATCAATGAAGATTATCTTTAGAGGGCGAGATTATGAACACATTTTTGTCTTCCATCTTTTTTATTTTCTCAATGAACATATATTTCTTTTGCACTATTAAAAAGCAGTGTAAAGCCCACTCTTTTCAGAGCTCCCCAGGCCCTGGACATCATTCTACATGTTCCTCATGTTCTGCTGTATGCTGAAGCCTTGGTGGGGTATGGATCCCAGAAGCTGGTTGGCAATGACAATTCTGAGGTCTTATGTCAGACCTCAACCCTTCACAAATAGATTCCATCTGGAACTCCTTTTATGTTAAATGACATTCTATAGCAAAAGCTATGACAATGACCTTACTATAAGACACTTACAGTAAGTATATATGGCCACATGCACTTTTAATATGTGCATTACGCTAGTGGTTTACACACTGTCCCCAGGGATTCACTTAGGTGGTTCAAGAAGTTTGAAAAAAGTTAATTCAATTATTTTGTAAAAATATAGAACTTTAATTATTCATAAAAAAATTAAAAAGTACCTGCCACACTTTAATATTGATGAGATCAGAAAGGCATTCCTTTATGCCACCTAAGTCTCTGCCATCATTATGCAAAAAATCTTTAATTGTGCAATTGTTTAAGAAAACTGTAGCTGTGGATTAATTTTCAATGAATAATCTAGAGCACACAGTGTTTTTGTCTGTGTACTTGAACCAGGCAGTTCAGCATCACAAGGCACAAGGTCCAGACATATCTACTTACCACATTTCCTCACCAAAGCTGAAGAATGTACAAGGAAGTACTGGATTACCACATCTCCATATAGTTCTGCATTCATTATTTAGCACTTAAAATAAGCATTATATCTTTTACATTTATAACAATGGGAATCATATTTGGATAGTTTGGTGATACAACTTGAAAATGAAATGTTTCTATTGAACTCCTTTTTCAAATTTAATCAGTCCTAGCACAGTATTCAGACATTACAAAGTGAGCTGTTTACAAAGTTTGCTATATCTGAGGAAATCAGAATTTTCTGTGTAACTAAAACTAGACAAGATATCAAAACTGAAGAGATCATATTACAGTGTCTATACAACTGCAGCGGTCAGTCACACTGCCTGATGTCCATTCTAAGGCCATAAATAGTAAGAATCTGAGCACTTTGCTACCTCTTGGCACAAACCACCATCCTGAATGACTCAAGGGCTCCTCATCTGTCCTTCTGCTTTGTTACCTTTGAACCCCTATGGCCTGTCCTCAACATCTAATTCAAGGCATTTTCTGCCCAATACGCTCCAAAGGCCTCCCATTCCATGCAAATAAAAGTCAAATTCTGAATAATGGCTTGCAAGGCACTGTAGAGTCTAACACCTTGTCCCCTGGGAAGATTCCATCTGCTGCTACACCTCACTCACTTAGAACAGCCACACAAGCCTCCCCAGGAAGGTTCCTCAAGAGCCCAGCATGAAGGGGCATCTCCCAGGACCGCTGCTACCAGTGTCACCATTCCCACATCGAACCACTGGTGACCCATGCCTCTACGGGAGACTCTCTAACACTAGCAGGCCCAGGAAGCAACTTTTTGTGGATGCAGCTGGACACTGCCATGCTTTCCATCCAGACAAATCTATAACTGAAGATAGATTCAAGTGCCCCTGGGGCCCAGTCCAGTGAAAGTGACCAGATCACGCATGTCCATCAAAGGCACAAGCTCGCTTCATCTCCACCCCACTGGTGTCAAGTGTGAACATGGGTCCTAGATTTTCGGACTGTTTCACTGTATAAGGGAAACAGAAAGTCCTTATTTTTAATGGAATCTCCCACAATTAAAATTTTGGCAATTCAAAAATTTTAAAAATCAAGAGCCAAAAAAAAAAAGAGTTTGGCACTTTCCCACATAAGTTCAAATAGACTAGACCTTGCTGCTCCTACCAACTCAAGTGCAGTCTGCTCCCTCACCTCTGGAAGATCTTTAACCATGTGTCATCTTCTTAGTGAACTTTTTCCAGGTCATCCTTACAACTATACTCCATGCTGCTGTTTCCTAGATTTTATTTCCATGTTTCACTAATCACCATCTGAGATAACTCTTGCTCAAATGACTGACTGATTGATGGTCTGTCTCCCCCACCTAGAATGTAAACTCCATGAAAGCTGAGAATTGTGTCTATTTTTTTCCCTTCTATAACCCCAGAATCCTAGAACAGTGTCTGGTACAAAGTACCAGGCACACAGCACATATTCATTACATAAATAGAGGTACTCTAAATTCAAATCCATCACAAAATTCTTATCAATAAAATACCCTCTTTAATTGTTTCCTATCCCGGGACCACTTTTTAATTTTTTTATGAAAGGGAGTTTTACTGCCACCAAAAAAAGCTGCATAAAATTATAAGTTCCAGATGCAAAATTATATATTCATTATAATTTGAATCTATTTATAGTACTTAGCATAATACTGCAACAACCACCCTGATGGCAATAATCCAAAGGTCACACATCCTTTTGAACAAGATTTTCCCTCTACCCATTAGTCTCCACATACGTACAATAATGTTCTATTTAAAGGGACACTATTTTTAAGACTCTTCTTGGGATTACATCATAAGCTTGATTAAAAAATAATTAAGGCCACCAAGGTCTTTCTTAAAACCATTCCAATAGACTTTTCTAACATTGTCACACTCTGTGATCATAAACTGCCACATGCATCTGTATATTCAGTCCTTTTTTCTTTTTCAAAAAACTGTTTCTTTTACATGCATGATTTTGTTATATCTTCAAATCACACACATTCATTAACTTGCATATACCTTTAGGAAACATTTAACAAACAACTGATACCCTTTTGCACTCAGTATATCCACACGCTAAGCAAGGCTCATGCCCCACGAGGATGACTTTCTCCTAATTATTTAGTGTACAGCTCTTGTCTTCAGTGTTCATCTCCCTCCATTTCATATCATTTGGCATGTATGTGTATGATTTTAGAACACTTTCACCTTGATGAATTAAATTTTCATCAAGAACTGATCAGGAGATTTTTAAAATCCAGAAGTGTCAGTTCTGTCTATAGCCACACACCCTGAATATGTCGAATTTCATCAGAAGTGTCAGTTATGTCAGTTTTAAAATCTCTTCTTCTCAACATAATTATTTCTTCATCCTAATGATATTGCATAGCATGTCAAGATGAAAATCTGCAGTGAAAATATGATACCTTCACTTCAGAGCTAACAAAATTGCAAAAGAAATATAACAGCATAGTCACAACTGACTAATTTTTTGGTTACCATTAACTACAGCAGAGGTTTTAGCTAAGGCATATAGATGTGTCGTGGTTTTATATTAATATATGCTATATCAAAAGAAATATAAATTGATATGTGGCAGTAGAAATGAGTGCACTAGACATGGGTTATGAAGCTGGTCTAGATGCATCCAATTTTACCTTGAAATCACCAAAGAAGTGTGAAGGTAAAGTAAATTTTATGCACTTTATATAAAAGTCAATAGTAGGTGTTTTATTTCAGCCTTTGATCCTGGTGGTTCAAAGTGAATAGAATTTGCACACTTTAAAATTTAAGCCCTATACCCACCTACATATTATCTATAACTGTATCAAAGTAGAAATCAAATTTTCAATAAAAATACAAAGCATTCCAGCATCACAAAGTTGTGAACAGAAAAACAAGCACCTGGAGTCAATAAAACACAAAAAAATCCATCAACTCTGCTGAACTATGTGAGTTTATACCAAAAGGAAAAAAAAACACTTGTGCTTGACAGGATTCGAGACAACAAACTGAAAATTACATGTCACATCTCGATCAATTCTTCTTTAATCACATTTTGTGATTAAAAGAGCACAGAAACATACTTCTTGTTTCTGATATATTTATATTGAGATCTTAACCATCCCTCCTGATCTCTGCAGTTTCTACTTTTGTCTCTGGCAGTAATTCTTCATTGCTAGAAATACCAGCATGCCTTCATATAAAACCAAATTCCACATATAAATCATTAGGCTGTTGCCATTCTGTTAAAAACAAACAGAATCCCAGATTTTATAAGCCCTCTTTTCTTGTTATTCAAGATTCTCACAGGATGGGAGACACTGATCAGAGTTTCTAGCTCTACCCTGCATAGCACCCGTAGCCCCAAATCCCAAAAGTATTGGCCATCCTGATCCAACATAGGAGTCCTCATAAGCAGCTGGATACCACGTGAGTCATCCACATCTTATTCTTTGTGTGCTGAAAATGGGCACGTCTTCAATATCAAAGAATCTGAAGGTGTATGGAAAGGAAACAGATTTGGGTTTTTATAGAGCATTCAGCACCGTTTTGTTTTTTAGATCAAAGTTCTGCAGAAAGTCTGGCAGAGGTAGCTCTGTGCCTGTCATCACTGACTCCTGGCTTGACCCAGGGGCCTACACACTGGTTTGGGACAGGAATGGTAAGGAGGGAAGGACACGGGTTGGCTACTCTCAGTCTTGCCTGGGGTTGTTCCAACAGGACCCAGGGTGAGTTTCAAAAGATGGGAGCAGATTTTCAGACTCCCCATTCTCTACCTGACAACTACACAGGCCATTCCTTCAACATGTAATGGCAAGGCCTCACTACATTTTCCCCCTTTATGCTGAATTCTTCCCAACCCAGGAGTCCAGAACATGAGGAATGCAGATCATTCACAGTTACAAGCCCTGGGCATCAACAACATCACCTCTGCTGAATACATAATTCAGTGCTTTTCAAAACAAAGAATATGATTTCATCTCCTTCATCTGGTTTAGCGGTCTACATGAACTATCACATTTTATACCTGTAGGAGAGAACAGCTGTTGTCGCTGCTGCCATATGACTAGGTATTACTAATATCCACTTGAAAACTTTAAGACTCATTCTCATAACAATTTCTAAATGCACAGTGAATCAATCAAGTTCCCCCAAATTCTATTACAGTTAGAAGTTTCCACCTTAACCAACTCGGTCCAAACATGTGAGAACGTGTATTTCCTAATGCCTCTTAGGGGTGAAGATTAGCCATCCATAGGCTGCCCTTGATTTTGACATTACTCTGTGCAAAGGACTTCAGTATATCCTCAGTTATTTCCAACCTCCATCTGCATTTACCAACAGAAAACTTTCCTCAGTCAAAGGCAAACCACTAAAACGACCCAGAAATCACTCAAGTAAATAACCAAAGTTTTCCTCTGAAACCTCTTCCACCAATCTCGTTCCTTCTGCCAACGCGTTCTGAGAAATCAAGACAGAGCTCTCCCAAAGCAGCTCTTGGATTTCACCTGACCGACTCTCTCGGGGCATCACCCGATCGCACACCGGAATCTCCCCCAGCGGTCGGCGCGGGCCCGAGAGCCCAGGACTTACGTTGTTCATGTACTCGCTGAGCAGGTCCTGGAGCGCCTGGCGCACCGCGTTGCACTCGGCCACGATCCGCTCGCGCCGGTCGTCGCGGGTGCACGAAGAGTCGGCCATGAGCGCGGCGCCGCTAATGATACTCTCCAGGCGCTCCTCCAGGGACGGGCGGAACCGGGCCTCGCTGAACGTCATGGGGTCCAGGATGATCTTGTTCTGAAAGGAGCACAGTGCCAAAGAAATCAGCAGAGAAGAGGCAGCTACCTTTGTACCCTGATCTCGAAAACAGAAATTTCTGAGACCAGGAGGAGACACTCCCTGGAGAATAAACCGGCTGCTTAAAGACTAAAGTGGCCTTGACACAGTCTCAACTTTCTGTAAGACACTTTGTCCTGAATCTAATCTTCAGAGGGAAAATGCCACGTTTTGTTTTAGCATGTGTTCTCGGGAAAGGCTGTATCAATGGAAGGGTTTTCCAAAGAAACTGTGACACTTGTTTGACTTTTTATTTTTTATTTGTAGGCATCTAAGAATGCACATTTCAGTGTAGCACTTTGGGAGGCTATGAGAAGACTTTAAAGCCCTAGCCTAGACTAGAACACGCTATGTAGCAGACAACTTGAGGATGCATTAGTGGTGACTTGTGTACCCACTGTGTCCCCCTCATTAGAAGCAAAGGGTCCCATGGGAGGATGCTGTTTGAAACCTGAGTAAATAGCATCCAACAGGCATATACATTACAAGTTATAATACCTTCCACTAGGAACTAATACTTGGCTACCTGATGGGAAGAACTGACTCATTGAAAAAGACCCTGATGCTGGGAAAGATTGAAGGCAGAAAGAGAAGGGGACCTCGGAGGATGAGATGGTTGGATGGCATCACTGACTCGATGGACATGAGTTTGAGCAAGCTTCCGGAGTCAGTGATGGACAGGGAAGCCTGGTGTGCTGCAGTCCATAGGTGCTGCAGTCCATAGTGCCGCAAAGAGTCGGACATGACTGAACAACTGACCTGAACTGAGGAACCAATGTTTTGTATAAAAACTAGATTTCTAGAAAAGGATTCATAATGTGTGTGCATGTATCTGTGTGCGATTTGTAATAATTAACTGACACTATCCAGATAAAGGCACTAAGATGTTCCAAAAGAGCTCAGATAAGGAGAAAATAGAGATGTTTCCTAAAAGGATGATTCACAGAGAATTCAGGCTTAGCTCTGACCCTGTCAAGTCTAAGGATCCTGGAAACATGTAGGCAGAGATGTGCAGAGGTGCACAGAAATATCCATCCAGAATTCAACAGATATATCAGCCTGTTTAAAGATCTGAGAATCATCAGATCTATGTGAGTGCAAGGTAGTGAATGGTATGCTAGCAAAGTGAACAGATAAGAGCAGACCTAAGAAGGCCCAATTAATCCCAAGTTACAAAGGTTTACAGAAAGACAAAAATCAAAAAGAAGACTGAAACTACAGTCAGATAGAAAGAGCAGAATCTGGAGAACAATAATTCCAGCAAGTCAAGGGAGCAGAAACACTGATGAAGTACGCGGTAACCAACTGCAGGAAACAAGAGAGACAACATTGACATTGTCCAATGGTTAGTTTCTACTGGGAACCCCTTTTCTGCTCCGAACAAGGAAGACATCCCAGCAACATTAATCAAAGTGAAATGACCTGTTGCAGAAAATGGTTTGCTCATCTTCACTGGAGGCGTACACTCAGAGATCCAAGGACCACCATGGTGGTGATGGAGTAAATGGTCTTCCAAATCTAGGATCCTTTGGCAGGACTGCCTTGCCATCCTTTGATGTCATATATACATATATCTTAGAAAACACAATTTATTATATCTACAAATATAATAAAGCAAATGAGAGTAGGTGGTTATATCATTGCCCACCTGCTGAGTACACAGTATTTTCCTACTAGATTGCTTAGTGCTAAAAAGAGGGCGAAGATCATAAAAGAAAAAAAAAAGAAAAGAAAAACACTTTGGGTAGAATTTTTTCCTAATAGGATATAAAAGAGCTACTTAGTTATTACAAAATAGATTCTGGTATGCACTCTGGGAAAGCCTGTCCTAACTCTCCAAAGCATCCCTAGGTATTTGAGGCGGCGGGGGGGGGGGGGGGGGGAGGGGGGGACTTCCCTGGTGGCTCAGAATCTGCCTGCGATGCAGGAGACCTGGGTTCGATTCCTGGGTCAGGAAGATCCCCTGGAGTAGGGACTGGCAACCCACTCCAGTATTCTTGCCTGGAGAATTCCACGGATAGAGAAGTCTGGCAGGCTACAGTCCATGGGGTCCCAAACAGTTGGATATAACCGAGCAAGTAAGCATGCATGCATGCACATGCTCAAATGATCCATGGCTCTGATTCTCTGATTCCTGTTAAAATGCAAAATTCAGTAACAGGGAGATCCTTTGAGCACAAGATTATTACATCCCGAGGAATGAATGAAGCAAGTGGTGACTTAGAAGGAAGCACTCACTAAACACAGACCAGGTCTGAGGTCCACTGGAAATTACTCATTGCTCAAAGTTCTCTCTTCAGTTCAGAGGACGAACAGGAGATATGCTATTCTGTGATAGGTTTTGGCATAAAGACTACCTTCCCATTTGCATTTTCTTAGATCTTAGAAAAAGGATAATCTTTACTTAACTCAGAATAGTGTTACTCAAATCCTGTCCCTTGTGCCCAAGTAGCCTTCCAAACAGTGTCAAAAAATCTCATGGAAGCCTCAGGATAGTGGATGGCTTTGCAGCTAGAGGTGTCCTGCCCCTCTTGCCATCTGTTCCAGAGCTGTGTCTGCAAGGACTTTTCCCAGAGGGATCCACATGTGTTCCCTTTCTCTTTCTACTGCTTTTCAGATGATGCATTTATAATTTTTTTTTTTTTACCATGTAACATGCACTAAGTACTGATACTCTAATTAAAGAAATACCTAATCAAAATATAATTAGGCCATTATCCTTTATACAGATTACTGATTTTCGAAGTACTCTTTTATAGAAACTCCTCTTAACGTAATACAATGAAAAGTATTTGTTCTGCTTTGAGGTTTCAGGAGACTCTTCAGAGTTATATATCAGCTTGAGGATAGATTTTTACTAAACTTTTGGACTAAAAATATAAAGAAATGCCAACTTGATAGAAATATACTGAGGTGAATTTGAACTCAATAAAGGCAACTGTAAAAGTTTCTCTGCAGAACAAAGAAAATGTACTATTGTCACTATACTATTACTTCTTAAAGTATTTTCCATGGAATCTGAGCCTAGAGATGTAATGTTTGGATGAAAAAGTAAGTTTTCCTGGCCAGATATTTTTTGGAAATACTGTATGGCCCAGGATACATCAACATATGAAATGCTTTGGGGAATTCTGCATTAAAGAAGTCAGTTTACTGCAGCATTCCTCAAACCTATTTGAGCCTAGAGGGGGTGCCCTTTTAAAATACATGCATTATCTATGAGAGCCTAAGGAACACACTTTGGGGATCGTGGCAAGAGAAAATTTACAGCGGCAGCAGAATGAGCTCCAAACCTCCATGGCCCGGGGCTGTCATCAAAGTAAATGCACTGAAACATTGAGCTTGAAAACCTCTGCATAAAAGTTACACTATTCATCATATTTCTAATGGAATTATCCATTACTTATAGATCACAGGGGAGAGGCTTTAAAAAAAATCTCCCTGGAAAAGAAACAATAAATTTACAGTATTTCTATCTATATACATGGTGGAGATGGGGAGCACCATGATAGATATGAAAAGCTAGAGGGGAGAAGCCTCTGAGGGGAAAGAAAAGGCCTAAAGGGCAGTACACATGTGCATGTGCATCTGTGTGCGTGCGTGTGCATCTGTGTGCATGCGTGTGCATCTGTGTGAATGTATGTGTGGGGGAGGGGTTGGCTGTGTGTGTTCATCTATGAGGGGTGGGTTCGGGTTGTGTGTAATGGGCATTTGGATAAACTGGGGGCAGCAGGTATGGATTGTTGGTGTGTGTGTGTGTGTGTGTGTGTGTGTGTGTGTGTGCGTGTGTGTGTGTGTGTGTGTGTGCGTGCGCGCGCGCATGTGTTTATTTTCAGAGAACTGGAGAGCTCTCAAACAGGCTTTAGGAAATCAGAAAAGAAAATGAAAAAAAGAACCAGATGAAGTCAGGGGCTTAAGGACTAGAGGATAACACCATCTACTGTTGCTTAAGTGATAGGAAAAAAACAAACTCCTAGAGCTGGATCCTGAGCAAGAAATTCAGAGAATGAAAGTCTAAGATGAATGAAGGAGGAGCGCTGCTTCTGAATTATTTGGGAATGACTTTAAAAAGAAACACCTAGGCGAGTTCTCTTTGCTAGCACACTTGGGGGTCATTTCACATCAGTTTATACATCTTATTTTCTAGCATCAGCTCAGCGGGTCTTTGCCTCTCTGTGCGGCTGCCCTCTACTGGCCAGAAGGCACTCGGCAGCAGCAGCAGCACCCAGGATCAAACCCAGGGCCCTGGCCACTGCGGGAACATTTCACGGGCAACATGCAAGCACCAAACAGAAAGAGCAAGGCCAAGGCTTCCCGTCTCTCCCTTTAGGACAAACATGTGCTTCCACAGGAGGATTTTATGCTGTTTCCAAGTGTACAGGCTTATTTTTTTTAGTCCACTGAGATTTTACATTTTAAATATCTAAGTCCCTTATTTGCATTCCTAAAGCTCATTTAATCTTTTTATCCTTTTGATATTTTAGTTCATCTTATATTGTCATTTTAGTTCATTTTAAAATTGTGGGACTGCATTTTTTTACTTTATCTTTTTCTTCTGTTTTTAAAATAAGGCTTACTTTCTTTTTGTCTTGTCTATTTTCAGATCCTTTATAATAATTGAACTGCATATTTTGCATAATATTTTGTGCTTTGTGATTTTTACTTATTTGTATTAACATCTTTACTTTAAAAATCACTGTTTTCATTCTGACAGTTTTTAGAGTGGTAACTAGAAAATATGACCACAAAGACAGAAGCCACAATAATTCACTCCCGAGAAAAGGGGGCTAGGATCCTCTTCTACCATCAAGTTGGTGCTATAATAGTCTCTCTCATCCTATGTAACTGATTTCCCGTTTTTTTTTTCCAATGTTGAACTGCATAAAAGTTTTTAACTTGAAATAATTCAGGAGACCATATATTTTGAAACTACTTCCAAGAATAAAACATTCATCTGTACTCAACCCACATACAACTGTTACAAGAGCACTATTTTTAAATCACCCCTATCATCCATTCTCTTTACAAGGAGTCACATGATCTAAAATTTCAGGACTATACCCAGATGCTGAGTTATACTTGCTGCAAGCTCTGACACCATAGGGGGCAGCAGAGAGACCTCTGTCAAAGCAAGAAGGTGAATGCAATTCAAATGGTTTGATAGGCCCACAATTCTGTGCCCATGATATTACCACTTCCATCTTATTAAAGAGGAAGATGGTGACAGATATGTTTCTTCCTGGACATCCAGCTAGGAAACAAAGACACCTGGCTTTGAGCACAGGGTTTTAGACTTTAAGTCTAGTGTTCCTTCCACTGTTTCAGACTGCCCATATTCACTTAACGTGAGTCTAACAAATCATAATTATAAAAAGTATATTTCTTATTAAAAAAATAAGTTCTCTGAAACCAAATATAATGGTATAAGTATCATCCATCATACTATCTTCTTTTATGGCATCTGGGTTAACTTGCCCTTCCCATGGGTAGTTGAAAGTACAGCCATTAATTCAAGAAGCAGGGGCCAGTTACTTTGCCCCAGATCAAAGAATCCTTTATTTCAAGAGGTTCACTGTCTAGTCAAAAATTAAAAAACAAAAACATGTTGAACCAATTGTAATTTGAAAAATATACTCATAATGTTAAGGAATGACTAAGTGATGGGAATCTGCACAGTTCAGAGGTGGGAGGTAGACACAGAGATCTTCCTGGAAGAGATTACTCCTTATTTGAGACATAAAGAGTGACAAGCAGTTGACCAAGCAAAATTAGTGGCAAAAGAGGCAATGCAGACAGAATAGGAAGTGGGAACAAATGCACAATATAGAAAGTGTATCACAGTATACCCAGTGTATCAGAAGCAATTTACTGAAGCTGAAGTGTTAAGTCTGAAATCACAGGTGTGGTGTGCCATGATGGGGCCCTAAGCAACTCTCTTTTAAGAGAAACTTTTGCATAAACATAGCTAACTGACCATATCCACCTGCTGCAACTATAGATCCACCAGTCTCACAAGGAGTCACATTTGACCCCAGCAGCCCCTGTCAATCCCAGAGCCATTTCCTGTCTAGAGGTGACTTCTTGGGCAGGCAACCTCTGCTCTTGCTCTAGCCTCCTTACTGGCCCAGGTGAGACCCACTCAAAACTGTGCCAAGGCTCTTCCTATACTGTCCTCTCTTTCCTGCTAATTTCACAGGTAGTTGACATGCATTGCAGTTAAAAAGCTCTCTTGGCCTATTTCTGCTGGTTCTCTCCCACCTAATCCTCCAGAGACAGGTCCTTTATTACACATCTAATCCCATCTGTCTTGGGATTTTTTTCTCCAAGGATCCAAATGGACAAAAAAGGAGACAAAGTTGGTGAAGAGAGCAACAGCCAGATCTGAGGAGCCTTCTCTGCTGTGTTAGGATGCTTTCACTCTGTAAATGCCCCTTCAGACACCGGAGAGTCATCAAGAGTTTGAAACATAAGAGTGACATAATACTGTTTGGTTTTAGAAAGTTTTCCCCAGCAGTCAGGGAAGTCAGCTTTGGCAGAAGGAGAAGGCCGGGAGCAATTATCAAGCCTTCAGAACCCAGAAGAAAGATGGGCTAAGTACAAGACTGTGTTTGTATAAAAAAGATTAAGGGCATTGTATTGGGACACATTGAGAATGTGAATCAGCAAAATTTGGAGATATATTGGCTATAAGAATGTGGAAGGAGTCAAGGATAAAACCAAAATTTCTGGCATGAGTAACATCAAAATGCACACATCAACCAGTTCTATCCTGGGCCTCAGCATCCTATTTTGTAAGTAAAGTTTTACTGGAACAGTCAGGCCCATTCATTTACATACTGTCTATGGCTATTTTCACACTGCAGTGGCACAGTTTAAAAGTTAGGACAGAAACTGTATGGCTCACAAAATTTGGGATATTTCCTGTTGACTCTTTAAGAAAACATTTGCTGATTTTGAACAACTGTGATAGGTAACATAAAGAAGAGCAGGTCTAGAGTGTTTATGATTTATTTAAGTAGAAAAGTCTGGTGGAAAGTTGATTATAAGTACTGATACATGAAAATGGCCCAGCTATAAAGTGGAGGATCATTAGAATAAAGACTGGAGTGGAAGCCAGGAGAATGGATGTCCTATCCCAAGGAGATGGAACAGAATGAGATCAGTGAATCCCAGACAGACTGGGAAACCCTTAATATATCACAGAAAAAAAGTCCACAAATGACATGATAAAGAATGGTCAGAGAGATCTGATCAAACCTAGACGTTATGGCCATAGTTTACAAGGAAGGATACTAGGAAATTTTATAAAACGGGTAAATAAGCTCAAGACTGAAAATGTCCGGTGAAACTAAAAGGTAGGAAGTTATCAGTGGCAAATTTTGTGCTTCTATGTGTATATCTGTGTGAATGTAATATTTATTTATAAATAATTTAATCCATAAGCCATATCAGGCTCAATGGAAAGTAGTAGCAATTTATTTAACTGAATAAATTGGAGATGAAACAAACATATTTTCAAATTCATAAAAAAGTTTCAAATTCATAAAAAAATTTAACATTTTCCAGAAGGTTCTAAAAATAACTAGAAAACAGAAAGAACTAAATGGTATCAAATTAGGAAGGAGAAGATAAAACTACATATGTCTGATTGCAGATGTTATAACTGCTCACTTAGAACAAATGAGAATCAACCAAAAATTTATTGCAAATGAAAATTTTTAAAAATTTATGAAAGCATTTATATTTATATGCAAAGTCAATTGCTTCTATACCTACAAGACCTATCCAATTGGGAAGAGCAAATTTATAAGGACAAGAATTACAAAACAACACACACAGAAAAACACACTTAAATGTCAACTAGATATAACAAGAAATGTGCTGAAGAAAGGTGAATGGTGTAAGCACACACTTCAAGCACAGGGCAGAGGTAGGACTGTAACACACATCCCCTAGCTCTGGAGTCAAGTTCAATGGAATGGCCATTTCTCCATCTTAGACACTAAAGTAGTGTCTAGTAGTAGTGTAATGTAGTACACGATTCTTTCTACTTTAAGAAGGTATGGAAAACAGTGAATAATGAATCAGAGAGATGAAAACTCACAAAATGCTTTGGGTTGTTGTTCAGCTGCTCAGTTGTGTCTAACTCTTTGCAAGCCCATGGACTACCACATGCCAGGCTTCACCATCTCCCGGAGTTTGCTCAAACTCACATCCATTGAGTTGGTGATTCCACCCAACCATCTCATCCTCTGTCGTCCCCTTCTCCTCCTGCCTTCAATCTTTTCAGCATCAGGGTCTTTTCTAATGAGTTGGCTCTTTGCATCAAATGGCCAAAGTACTGGAACTTCAGCTTCAGCATCTGCTACTTTGTTGTTGTTTAGTCGCTAGGTCGTGTCCGATTCTTTTGCAATGCCACAGAATGTAGTGTATCAGGCCCCTCTGTCCATGGGATTTCCCAGGCAAGAATACTGGAGTGGTTTGCCATTCTCTTCTCCAGGGGATCTTCCTGACCCAGGGATCGACCCCGGGTCTCTTGCATTGGCAGGTGGATTATTTACACTAAACCACCTGGGAAGCCCACAATGCTACTTTAACCTACTTTTATTTTGTTGTCTATCTCCAACTGCATAGCAGGCATTATAACATACTTTTTCTACCAAGACAGAATTCAAATATTTCTTAGTCTTTCCTGAGCTATGAATTAACCATCTTATAGTTCTTACCTAATGGCACTCAAAGCAGCAACTGAGCATGATTGGTGGAGGTGGTAAGATCAGGAACATAAAAGTAATATATTTAATTACAGTTATGTCAGTAGAAAAGCTCCAGCACACACGTAACCCTAATGGAGTGGTTTTATACGCACAGATTACGTTTCCAAGATTTTTAATGCACAGCTGAAGAAAGTGAAGGGTTTGTTTGTTTTTTTTTTTTTTTTTTCCCCCTTTACTAGCCAAGAAATTACTTGCTAAAGACTGGGAGAAAAATCTTATTTATTATCTTTAGATCTTCCGGGCTTTCAATCTTAATTAAACTCTTTAGAGAAGTACTTAGTCATCTCAAATGCGTACAGAATTTGCAAAATGCCAGAAAAGACAACAACAAAATGATTTAATCAATTGCTTTCCTAGCTCTAATCTTATAAACATGGAAAAAGCCAATGCTAGTGGTATGAGTAAGTTCTGTGTTTCTTTGTTGTTTGTGACAACCCTGTAAGATAAACGTGCCCTGGGTTTTTACTACCCACAAAGTTCAAAGCAGCAACTAAAGAAAAATAATAAATTGTGCTGTTCTACCTCATAAACACCAGACCTTCACCACCTACTGTCCAACATAGCTATTTCAAATCAAACAAGCAGAAGAAAGAATAAATGTCAACATGCCCTTCTACAACCATTCACTTTCATTTTTTAAAGATGTCCAAAAAAAAAGTCTCACAGAGGAAGGTAACATTAGTCAAAGTCATTCTTCTAAAGGAATATGTCATTCTGGTCTGGAGTAATTAAAGCTATGCAAATCAGAAAACTTAAATGTCAACGAATGTTTAAAGGAGGGAATATTTCTCCTTTAAATATTCTGAGACTTTTCCTGGAATTGGCAACAATGCACATGTCTTAACCTGCCCCCCCCCTTTTTTTTTGCACTTTTATCATCACTTCATCCTATTTACCTCTGTGTATTTAAACTGTGCTCTTTGTCTTGTCTTGGGGTATAACTGGGTAGGTTTTTTGGTTTCATTGATAAAATAGCCTTTCCTTCCTTCCTTCTTTTTCTCAAGTATGAAGTTCAGGAGTTTTTCTGTCTCTTGATGCATGAAGAAGTACAAAGCCCTGTGGTCTGGAGTGAAGGGTTCCCTAGCCTGGGTGAAACATGAAAATGACTGAGTCTTCCCAGAAAAATGGAAACTTTGGTTCAGTTCAGAGCTTTAGGTGGCCGTGGTCTGTCAAAGTCATCCAGGTCATAGAAGTCACAGAGAATTTCAGAGTTGTCAATATCTGTTAAGGCATTTAATTTTATTCACTGTATTATTTTGCTGCACTGAAATAATTCCAAACAAAGCAAACAAATGAACAAGTCCCAGCAGTATCTATCAACCAATCATTCACTAGATGGTAAGACAGCATCGCCACTCAATGTCCATGAATCTGAGCAAACCCCAGGAGACAATGAAGCACAAGGAAGACGGGTGTGCTGCTGTCCATGGGGTCACAAAGAGTTGAACATGACTTCGCTACTGAACAACAACAAATCGTTATTTTTTAAATGTCTATCATGTGTTTGTGAGCTCAGTTGTTCCTGACTCTTTGCGACCCTATGGACCGTAGCCCACCAGGCTCTTCTGTCCATGGAATCTTCCAGGCAAGAATATTGGAGCTGGTTGCCATTTCCTCCTCCAGGGGAATCTTCCCAACCCAGGGATTTAATCGGCATCTCCTGTGTCTCCTGCATTGGCAGGCGGATTCTTTTACCACTGAGCCACCTGGGAAGCCCAAAATGTCAGCTGTATCAGTTTAATATCTAATAATCCTTCAGGCAGTCTCTTCCAGTCTCCCATTACAGTGTCTATAGATAGAGGGGGGGAAAAGGAATTTTATAGCCCCGAAAATTGAGAATGAAAGACATCTAGTGATAATGAAGCATGGTCCTGATTCTGATTCTGAATGCTGTAAATCCTTCTATTAAAGATTGAAGTCTGAGATAAAAGCATAAATCAAGACCATTTTAATACATTAACCAGGGTGTCTAAATCAAAAGTATGTTATTTGTTTAGTTTTAAACACTAATTCTCCATGTGGTGCATCAATAATTAACACAGATTCATTTTCATCTTTTTCATTCTTTGCCAAGCTTCTCTCCCAGTGTGAATCTTTCTATCTCTAAATACAAAGTTGTTCATGGCCTAACTGGGGTAACATTTGAAATGGAAAATACTAAAGGTACTGAGTTTTAATCACCTAATTATTTTTAATTAAGCTAAGAGAAATTCTAAGCTTCATTTTTGGATTTGCTTTAATTTTTAAGATTGCATTTTAAAATCAATTTCTTAACACTTTCTTCTCAGGCATATACTTAAAGATAAACTAATTATACCATTTATAATATACTTAAGATATTATTTATAATTAAACAGTTTAATTGGAACTAAATGACAAAGATAATGACTTGATAATTATACAGCACTTTTTATTCTTAGATATCTAATGTTTTTTGAAAGAGAACTCTATCCAAGACCACATTAATTTCATTTTAATTTCATTTGAGAAGAGAGTCTGCTATTTAGCAAGATGAAATTATATATTTACCAAAGGCAATGGATTAAAAAAGCTGGGTGAGGAAGTCCGGCTGTGGACTCTTTGTCCTGTATGTTTTGATCTTATGGAAACCAGTTTCATTATGCCTAATTCCATTATCTGTGTATGTTGCTGAGTTGTTACAAGGAGTTCATGAGCATAGTATCAAGTTCTGACAAGAATAGTAGTTAACAAATCACAGTGAAGCAGGGCAGAGGTATTATCCTCTGCTTTACATTATGGACTGATCAGAAAGCAAGTGTCTAAACTGTCTTTAATCAAAATGAGCCTTTAGAGGGTAGTAGAAAAAAACAAAACAAAACTGATTTTACTCTTTGGCTGAAAACACAGCATATTATCACTTCAGTCACCTTAACTCTCTACATTGTTGACCCTATTTTTAAACCAGTCCTTATCCTCTTTGACTTCTGTGTGAAGTATTAGTTGCTCAGTCCTATCTGACTCTTTGCGACCCCATGGACTGTAGCCAGCCAGGCTCCTCCGGCCATGGAATTCTCCTGACAAGAATACTGGAGTGGGTGGCCATTCCCTTCTCTAGGGGATCTTCCCGACCCAGGGATCGAACCCAGGTCTCCTGCACTGCAGTCAGACTCTTTACAGTCAGAGCCACTTCTGGTGACTTCTGTGTAGTACTTAATACAATTTACCATCCACTCCTTAAAGTAAGCTCACCTGTGCTAAAGGGCTTCCCTGGTGCTCAGAGGGTAAAGTTCCTGCAACGTGGGAGACCCAGGTTTGATTCCTGGGTCGGGAAGATCCCCTGGAGAAGGAAATGGCAACCCACTCCAGTATTCTTGCCTGCAGAATCCCATGGACAGAGGGGGCTCCAAAG
Source organism: Muntiacus reevesi (assembly GCF_963930625.1). Lineage (NCBI taxonomy): Eukaryota > Metazoa > Chordata > Mammalia > Artiodactyla > Cervidae > Muntiacus > Muntiacus reevesi. Next base: position 48,705,569 of record NC_089251.1, on the reverse strand, counting down.
AGTCACACAGGACTGGGCAACTTCACTCCTTGTGCTAAAGGAAACCATGCTTTACTGTGGGTCTCCTTGTACCTCTCTGACAGCTCCTTCTCTCCTTCCTTCCCCAGTTCCCCCTTGATCTACATGAGCAGCTGGCATATCGCAAGGTCCTGCTCCTTGTCCTCAGAAGTCTTCTCAATGCCCTCTTTCCTGGAGACATCTCTTACCCAGGCCACTATCTAGTCATGAACAAGAACTCAAATCCCATGTCCAGTCTTGTCTCTTGAGGTCCAGGCCCTTCTCTATAGCCGCACACTGACCATTGCCAGCTAGATGTCCAATTGTCACCACAAGTATAAAGGAACTCTTCATCTTCCTCCAAAGTTTAGCACCCTCAGTCATATGGAGGAACAACAAGCAGGAGAGAAAAACAGGAACCTAAAATCTCACTTCATCCTCCTGGTTCGCTAGTGAGAGATTAGAACCCATGAGAAACCCTCACTTGACAAAGAAATGAAGTGTTGCTCCCACAGGCCAGGTGCTTGCTGAGACCACACAGTAAAACCTTGAGGAGTCATTCTGGCTCTGAAGCCCGTGTGCTTGCAGCCTCATTCTCTCAGGCACTTCTATTTAAAGATCAAGCATTCTCATAATATATTCTGTTGTTTAGCTGTTCAGTCATGTCTGATTCTGCAAGCCCATGGATTGCAGCATGCCAGGCATCCCTGTCCTTCAAGATTTCCCAGAGTTTACTCAAACTCATGTTCTTTGAGTCAAAGATGCCATCCAACCATTTCATCCTCTGTCACTCCCCTTCTCCTCCTGCCCTCAGTCTTTCCAACCAGGAGTAAAATGGTACAGAGGTGGACAGTCCGGTTTAAAATCTTGGCTCCAATTCCTTCTAGCTGTGACTTCTAACTGAGCAGTTTGCATAAATAACGAGGGTCTTAGTTTCCTTATTTATAAAACAAGAATAACAGCAGTATCTATAGTGTAGAGTCACTGAGAAAATAACATATGTAAGGAGTTTAGAATACGACATGGCAAAGACGAGTAATAAATTTTAACAATGAAGTCATTTAAAATAACTCTTTCAATTACTTTGAGTGTGCTTAGTCACTCAGTCATGTCCGACTCTTGGCAACCCCATGGGCTGTAGCCCATCAGGCTCCTCTGTCCACGGGGATTCTCCAGGCAAAACGCTGGAGTGCGTTGCCATGCCCTCCAGGGGATCTTCCCAACCTAGGGATCAAACCCAGGTTTCCTGTACTGCAGGCGGATTCTATAGTTTCACTGTTACTCCACCCTCTACCCCATACTCAGGCCATTGTTGTCTCTCATTTGCTCCATCATCAAACTCTAAATTAACCTCCTTTCTTGAATAAATTATTTTTCCCTAACAGATCATTCTTAAAATTATTCTGAGACCTTCTGCTCCACTGGTCCAAAACCTTCAATGGTTGTCAAACTACCTTAATCATCAACTACCTGACAACTTAGAGATACCACTAATCTTACTTGGCGGTTCTCCAATTCTATTTTCATCATTCCTTTTGTAAGACTTGTCAAAGTTCCCAAAGGACCTTAGCAATCGGTTGCATTTTTCATCCAACCCTCAAAATTGGGATGTCATTTTCAGCAAGGACAACCTAAAGAATGTAACTTCATATCCATTCACTTCAAGTCTCAGTGACCTTCAAAATTCTCTCCAGTCTAACTGCAATATCTGCCTCTCAATGTCATCTCCCAGGACTCTCCCTAGAAACTCTTGGTTTGAGACGAGGTGGTGCCTGACTGCCACATTCCACCTCCATATGCTTTCATGGGTGCTACGATATTAATTCTCTTTTGAAAATTGTGGGCCTCCCTGGCAGCTCAGCAGTAAAGAATCCGCCTGCTATACAGGAGATGTAGGTTCTATCCATGGGTTGGGAAAGTCCCCTGGAAAAGGAAATGGTAACACACTCTATATTCTTTCCTGGGAAGTCCCATGGACAGAGGAGCCTGGCAGCCTACAGTCCATGGGGTTGCAAAGAGTCAGATATGACTTAGTGACTAAACAACAACACTGATTATTTTAGTACCTTCCTCCCCATTGCTTGTCTGAAGCCCATGTTGACCCTATGCAGGGCAGACTATCTTCAGCTCTCTGTATACAAGACTCTCTTCTTATGTCCCATTATTTAATTCCTTGTCATTTACCATCCAGCTTGCCCATTTGGCTCTTGTCTTCTTGTCTGACATTACTATGCATCATTAGTGGGAGGGGTGTGTGTGTGTGTGTGTGTGTGTGTGTGTGTGTGTGTGTTTAACACAGAGACAGAAACAGAGGGTTAGGAAGAGACCAACAATTAGGACGTTTTTCACCTGCATTTTTGTATCTCCTACTACACCCAGCTGAATGCTTTGCACATAAGTAGTTGATAAATATTTGCCAATTAACAGATTGAGAATTCCACAGACAGAGGAGCCTAGCAGGCTACAGCTCATTGGGTCACAAAGAACTGGACATGACTGAGCAACTTTCACTTTACTCACTTACAAGAATAATATTTTTAAATAACTTTAAAAAACCAGCGCTTATCAATATGTTATATTTCTGTCTAAAATCCTCTCCTCCTTTACTTAAAAAGTAAAAATGGCAAGCAACCTGAGAAAAGAGTCAAGAAGTGACATGAACCCAATAATCTAGCAACTGAATAATTAGTTATTGGATTGTCAATGGTTTAAATTTTTCTAAGTTTAATAATAGGAGAAACAAACTTCTAATCCCCAAATTAGTTTTATTCTATGTCTGTGATTTGGAATGTTAAATTATCCACTTAGAAAGTCAATTTATATTTCTCAGAAGCAATTATGACTTAATTGCTGTTATCAACCTAATAAATTACTAGGTGATTTCCACAAACTGGTTATACACTCAAATTTCATGTCTGATGAAAGAATAATTGTACCAATATTCTGCAAATATGAAAAGGAAATTGGTTCATTGACCACGAGGGAAATGCATACACCTTGAGCATAAACTCATCTATCTTCTTCTGTCTACTTTTAAGCATGCAAATTAAGATGGGAAAGATACATTTTGCCTCTCACAGGAGTAATGCGCAATACATTAATTGCTTTTCAAGAAACACAGCATGGCCTGACAAATATTCTTTGTACTTAATGAGGATGTCATGTTCTCCTTTGAAGTCTGGATTTTGATGTGAACCCATTGATAATACTTTAAATCATACAGAGTCTCTGTATACCACTGGAACACAGACACCCGAAAAGTGTTAACCCAACTAAGATGATAATGGATGCCCTTTGGAACACAATAGAATGCTTATGAAGGAGTGTCATGTCTCCTCTGGGGAAATTGATATGGCCACAGTGCAGAAGGCTGAGAAGAAATTATTGGAGGATAATCTCATGAGCCACTAAGATCAAAACAGTGAGCATTTTCATTTGTGAATCCTTTCAACAAATGTTTATGCTCACCGTACTGATGGAAGTATGAATGAGACCTGGTCTCTGTCCTTCTGGTGTTCACATCTATAACACAGAACTGAAAACAGAATAATACACTTACTACTAGTATACTCAATGTCTAGTAGTAACATAAAAGGAATAGTGGTTTAGTTAAAAGGAAAATTAGAGAGTTTCAAAAAATAAAGCACCTTGGTAAGAATGAATATAAATTTATTAGGTTAAAAAAAGGCAAAGAAGTTCAAACAAAGAAAGTGTCACGAGAGGGAATGTGTGAAAGAAACAGCAATAGTACATCTGAAGAATAATAAACAGCTAATTATATGACAGGACATGGAACAGAAGGTGAGAAAAAAGAGAATCTGAGATAAAAGAGGAAGTCAGGGTCCCAATGAAGTGATCTGATGCCATGCTAAGAACTTCAAACTATATCCTGGAGATGGAATTTCACTGGTAAAGAAAACATAATATCTGATTTGCATTTTGGGAAAGCTAGACCATCAGAGGTAATGGGATAGAAGGCGAGCAGGCAGAGAAAGCAGTGAGCAAGTTATTTCAATAGTTCAGGCCAAAACATGGACCTGAATAAACGGTGGTCATAAAACATGAAGGAGAGAGGGTCCAGCCAAAAATTGTAAAAGGAAGTGAATTTACAAGACTTTAAGATTAACTGGAGAGGAAAGCAGGTAAGAGTAAAACTCTCAGCTTTCTGGATTGAATAACCACATACATAAATGTCACAGTTTAAATTAAGAACTACTAAAAGAAAGGCTAGGCTTGACAGGGGGAAAATATTATGTTTAGTTTGAGAGCACTTGGATGCTTAGATGTTATCCAGATTAACATGTCATGTAACCAGATGGACACTGGTCTGGAGCTCCAGAGAGAAGCTGGGACCAGAGAAACAGACATGCAGTGCATGGGACCCCAACCAGCCAAGCCTGGAGGTCCTTTAGTGAGAACTGAACAGAGTAAAGATAGAACTCTAGAGAAAAAAACACTTAAGTGGCTGGAAAGGGAAGCAAGCCCAGCAGATGGGAGACGTAAGGGTCAAAGAGGCAGAGGGGGGAAAAAGTCAACAGAGTTATTCTGGAAGGTTAAAGGAAATGTAACCTGGAGGAAGAATCAGTTTAAGGAAAGAGATGCGTTAGTGTGAAAACAGTTACCTGGGAAGTTAAACCTCCACAAGTGGCAGCCTTCTAAGGCAGGTGGCTTGATGACTTGATGACTTTTAAATTTATAAAAATCTATGATATATTGATTTAAACCCAAAGCACATGGCAAGGTCAAATACACATTATTGTTTTTGTTGTTATTGTCTGCAATTTTGCACCATCAATACTTTCTCTCCTTCTTGAATGTAAATAGGTTTAAACGGTAAGTATTAATATAACCCTTGCAAGTAAACTGACATACTCATTTTGCTTCCTCTGCCCTCCAGCAGATATTGTCACACATTCCTTCTTTCTCTCATTCGACAAATGTTTCTTGAGAGCCAACTATGCACAAGGCCATGTTAAGTACCAGAAGTAAAATTGCTACCGTAATTTTTTTTAATGGGACACCTTTTAAAAGAACATGAATTAAAACACATGATACATGACTGCATACTTCTTTTACTGTTCATGAAAACTCCAAGTGGATGTGTAAAATAGAGAGCTACTGGGGAGCTTTTGTCTAGCACAGGGAGCTGAGTTTAGGGCTCTGGGATGACCTAAAAGGGTGGGATGGGAGGGGCGGTGAGGTGGGAAGGCGGCTCAAAAGGGAGGGGGATATATCTATACATATAGCTGATTTAGGACTTTCCTGGGAGCTCAGCTGGTGAAGAGTTTGTCTGCAATGCAGGAGACCCTGGTTTGATTCCTAGGGGAAGATTTGTCATATAACTTAGGATTTCCACAGGCTGTGTCAGCAAGATTTCCTGGAGAAGGGATAGGCTACCCATCTCAGTATTCTCGGGCTTCCCTGGGGGCTCAGACAGAATCCACCTGCAATGTGGGAGACCTGGGTTCGATCCCTGGGTTTGGAAGATCCCGTGGCGGAGGGCATGGCAACCCACTCCAGTATTCTTGCTTGGAGAATCCGCATGGACAGAAGAGCCTTTCGGGCTACAGTCCGTGGGGTCACAAACAGTCAGACACACCTGAGCAGCTAAGCACAGCATAGGTGATTCATGTTGTTGTACAGTAGAGGCTAACACAACATTGTAAAGGAATCATACTCCAATTAATAAAATAAAATAAAACACGAACTACAAAAAAAACTCTTCATGTGGAGAGTCATGCAAGATGGAAGTCCTATTACTTCTGAGCAATCTGCCATCTAAGAAAGTGCAGCTCTGTTAGCTTTCTTGCCTGAATAAATGCTATCTACCTGTGTGCAGCCCATGTAGTTGGTATGTTCTTCTCGGTCTCAATTCTTTTAGGCTCTTTCACTTTTATCTATATTTGCTATGTCCTTTTCACCGCTAAGACTCCTTGTTCTACTCTGTACCTCCCAATCTCCACCCTCTCCCGCAGTCAGCAATATATGAACTCCTGGCCACGTCTTCCACCACTTATCTCTACTCCGCACACACAGCCTGTGGAAAGCCCGACTTACACAGCAGAAGGTCTGAACTGCATGAGTTCAAACCAGTCACAATGTGCATGGTTTCACCATAGTTATTATCCCCTAGAATTCTCTATTCCACTCTAGTCTGGCAGCAGTTAACTGATAAGAAAATTAGCCTTTCTTTACAATAACATAAAAGGCGGTGCAAAGCAATTAAGTAGAGCACAGAGATGGAAAGTTACTAATGAATTACAAAGGATCTCTCTTCTCTTCCCCCAGCTCATCCCAGTACACAGACATTGACTCTGAGTGCTGGTTTTAAATTAATTACTCCTTACTTAGGAAAGTAAACAGTGGTCGCTAGGGAGTGACGATTTTATAATATACAGCAATTATTCTCTGAGAAAATGAATCTATGTACAATTGGGTTTTGCATAATTATAAATGTATAACCATAAACAAAAAGCATAACGAGCTGAAAATGACAACAAAGAACAAACTGCAGAATTGGGATTGCTGTTGACATTAGCAAAAGAAATAGATGCTAAATCAAAGTTACTGGCAATGATTTAGAAAATTGCTTGAAGCTTCTGGGCCAAAGACACACATGTGGCTTATATCTTATTTCCTAGCACATGATTCACCAGTAATGAGGCTTGTATTTGTATTTTCATGTATGTGGCAATCTGATCATTACTTAGTTTTGATTGTAAATATATAAAATTTAGAGTCTACTTTGAGGAATAGGTCCATATTAACTAGATTTACAATATAAACTTTGCTAAAGTAACAAATTTTAAACATTTTTAACTTACAACCAAATAGGTAAATTTAGATCATTTTCAAAAAACAAATTAAGATTAAATTATTTTTATACTGAGAAAGATAATAATGCAAAGGCATCCATTTCTCGCCAGCAGCACAGCTAGTATTTATTTGGTGTTTCTGTCAGCCAGTCTAGCAAGTGTTTTTGTATCTTTTACTAATTCTTGCAGCAAACCCCCATGGCCTCATTAGACCCATGGGAAATGAAAGCTTCAGTGCAGTTCAGTTCAGTCGCTTTCACTTTTTTTTTTTTTTTTTTTAATATTATTTTATTAGTTGGAGGCCAATCACTTTACAACATTTCAGTGGGTTTTGTCATACATTGACATGAATCAGCCATATAGTTACATGTATTCCCCATCCCGATCCCCCCTCCCACCTCCCTCCCCACCCGACTCCTCAGGGTCCTCCCAGTGCACCAGGCCCGAGCACCTGACTCATGTATCCCACCTGGGCTGGTGGTCCGTTTCACCATAGATAATATACATGCTGTTCTTTCAAAACATCCCCCCCTCACGTTCTCCCCCAGAGTTCAAAAGTCTGTTCTGTATTTCTGTGTCTCTTTTTCTGTTTTGCATATAGGGTTATCGCCACCATCTATCTAAATTCCGTATATATGTGTTAGTATACTGTAATGTTCTTTATCTTTCTGACTTACTTCACTCTGTATAATGGGCTCCAGTTTCATCCATCTCATTAGAACTGATTCAAATGAATTCTTTTTAACGGCTGAGTAATATTCCATGGTGTATATGTACCACAGCTTCCTTATCCATTCATCTGCTGATGGGCATCTAGGTTGCTCCCATGTCCTGGCTATTATAAACAGTGCTGCGATGAACATTGGGGTGCACGTGTCTCTTTCAGATCTGGATTCCTCAGTGTGTATGCCCAGAAGTGGTATTGCTGGGTCATATGGCAGTTCTATTTACCTGCTTAACCATCAGGGAAGGTCAGGAGGTAACCAAAACAGTCCCACCTGGAACATGAAAACCAATGGCTTCGTTTACTTCCAGGCCAATCAACAGCAGCTGCTTGACGTGTGGTGCGTGGGAACTCTCAAACTCTCTTGTGTCAGTAGAACAGAAAAAAGGCAGGGAAGCTTCAGGTTTTTCGAAAGACAACTTAGTGGCAATGTGAGAAAATGGGCTGAAGAAGATTGGAGGACTGGAAAGGAAATCACTTAAAAGGTCTTTGTCAAGATGAGACACAAAATTCTGGCAAAGTCAAGTATCCCAAAATATTTATTAACTACGGATCTCATGTGAAAACTGATAAGCAGGGACATGGGAGGGAATTCCCAGCCATCTAATGAAGGAAGTGAGACTTGTATTTATGACCATAGTGAAATATGGTAAAGCCTAGCAATCATGATAGGTTAAGTGCTTTGGACATTTGCTCTGGAAATTTCAGTTTGAGACAGAACTCTTTGTCTTTAACATTCAGCGCTTTCCAAAAACAAAACAAGAAATGGCCACCAATGATTTCCTCCTAGTAATGCCCTCCAAAGGCAGAAAGCGCTGCTAGGTGTGTGGAGTAGAGACTTCAGAACTCATGATAAATGAAACTGGATGACATTGAATACCCTTTCCAATCTCAAAGTTTAATAGAGTGATGAAGAAAAGAAAATCTTAGTAGTAAATTAGTTTCAAAATGAATGGACTCTGTGAATCTCTCCCTGTTTCTCTCTCTCTCTCTATCAAGGATAAATAGATAGTGTTCTATCATCAAAATGATAGCTTTTTTTATATTGACCTAATTGAAAAGCACTTTTTTCAAACATTTTAAATAATGTTTCTAAAATCAAACTTTATGAAATGCTTAAAAGAATATATTCAATATTATACCATGACCCACTGGGAACAAACTTTATTTAGTGTTTTTTAAACACTAAAATTGAGAATATGTGGGCATGAATTAGCCAGACTTAAGTAAGTGATTGATTACTTTATGTAACCATCTAGTTTCAAGGACACAGTTTTTTCCTGGTAATTACTGTGAAAAGTCAATATCTGGGGAGACTTTGTTGGAACTACAACCCTTCGATAAATTAATAATTTTTTGAATGAGACAAACTAGCAAATTTACAGATACTCTGGGGGCACCCCTTTTATAAATCTGTAATTCTTAATGGAAATAATTTAGGAAAGACTCTCTGCTGCTTGTGTGTGCACATGTATGTGTGTGTATGTGTAAAATAAGATTGGTTTTAACCTTTCAAAAATTAAGATTTTATGTGCCTAAGTGAGAGAAAGATGACCATGACACAGCGAATGGAGTAAAATGTTAAGAATAGGTGAATCTAGATAGAGAATATGTGGTATCCTTTATACTTGCAATATGTCTGTAAATACTTTTACTTTTTTTCAAGCAAAATACTTTTTTAATTAAGGAACATTAGTGAGAAAAAGTTCTGGAAATAAATACAGGGGGGAAAACTCATAGCACACACACACCCATATATGTATATTCAGAAGTATGTGTGTGTGTATGTGTGTGTGTGTGTGTGTGTGTGAACCACTTTGCTACAGAGCAGAGATTAACAAAGCACTGTAAAATAACTATACTTCAATTAAAAAAACACTAATACAATTTTTTTTAAGACTGCTTATGCTTTGGCCAAGTCTTCTTTGGAAGTTGCTCGGCATGAAGGTGTGGATATGGCTGCAGGAAAGTGAACGATATTATTGTATCTATAGCTACTGTCAATTAACATTGACAACTGTTCAATCAGGCCCTGATTCCTAAGGCTTTTCTAGGCATCAGCTTTAGCACTAACTTTGGTTAGAAGATGTCTGGCAGCTATTTCTGTTAAGAGAAGTAGGGTTAAGAGGAAAAGGTAATTAACCTACCATGGATTGGGCACCTATGAATGTTCATCCCATAAAATTACTATCACAATTTTGAGAAGTCAACATTATTACTCCATGTTATAGACTCAGAAGCAGAGGCACAGAGGGAAGAGTTTTTTGTGTCTGGATTCAGACATAAGCTTGTTTCGTTCACCCTACACCATGTTGTTCCATTGTGCATGAGGGAAACCAGTATAACCAGAAAGATAAGCAAGGGACTCAGGTGACTTACATCAGTCACCTGCCAGTCTGACTGTCACATGCACATCTGTGGGTAACCATTTCCCTACAGCCTTAGCTCAAACAAAACAGGGCATCAGAGAACATTTGGAGAAATGAGCAATGGGACTCAATAGGTTATAGCGAAGTTTCCCAAATACGCAGCAGAAGTTCTAGAAGTGTGTTAAGGAATTTGGTTGGTGAAAAATCCAAATGAGTGTTTTTAGGGGCAGGAGGGTGTGTGTGTGTGTGTGTGTGCATGCGTGTGTGTGTGTGTGTGTGTGTGTGTGTGTGTGTGTCTATGTGTGTGTGTGTTTACTTCACCACAGAATCAAACTAAATCTTATCCATGAGTACCAAGTACATTGTCGTTACTGTATCATAGGAAGCACACGAGAAGGGGGAGATTTAATTCTGGAGGGCTAAGTACAGACAAGCATTTCTAACACAAGAAATCATAAAGAAAAATAAGACTAAGGAAGTAAACATTTTAAATATATCACACTTTTGACCATTTAAGAGTTCACTAGATAAAAGGACTTGCTTGGTTCCCAAATTTTACAGTATGGTTAATAAATAATATGATAATCAAAATGATATTTGCCATCACACATTTAGACAGCTTAGAATATGATAATCAATTACATCAGTATTCACTATTAGATTTAGTACTAATTATGTGAAATAAAGATGAGCTCAGATTCACAGAATCAATGTTCCTAGGAGAGAAAATCATTATCTTGGGGAAAATACAGATTCTCCCATTTCCCCTTGTGAAAAGAAATAAAACCAGATTGGAAACATAATACCTTTGATTAAAGACATCAGGGAGACAAATAAATGAGAATTTGAACCGCAATTTTCAAGAAGGGCATTTCAAATCTCATTCTGTTATTTGCTCAGTGACTTTTTGCAGCTCTATGTTTGCTAATTGAAATGTAGAGGAGAAATTTAATTGCCTTGGGATATTTCCTTGTTGTAATTATAATAAGACATACTATAAAAGCAAATGATGCTATCAGGAAATACTCTTAGGCTTATTACACCTCAAAAAAGTTAAATTTTCTTGGAAGCAAGAAGATATGAGAGGTATCAATATTCCGGAATAAGATTTCTCAATGATAAATAATGAAGCCGGATAAATGGGTCTCTGCTTTCTAGCTCAGGAAGACTACCTTGTCCCAAATGCTGGCTGACTGTCTCATGTTCTGCCAACAGAACCACCCTAAACTCTCCACCTGCCCTGAGCATCTCTCATTATAAACTTATCTGCATCTGTATCTATCTTAACTGCCACCCCAGGGCTACAAACTTTTCCAAAAAGGATTAATGCAAGATCCATTGCATAAACTTAGTGTACAGAAAGGTGTCACAAGCAGACTAACAATTCTCTGAGGGCCAACTGCACCTTCTTGCATCCCCTGAGTTTGGCCACGTAGGAAGTATTTAGTTTGTGCTACACTTACAGGTAGAAAGAAACTCACTGGAGTATGACTTAATATTCTCTTTGGCCACCAGATGTCAGTGCATAGTAAAGAATGGTAAAAACACCACTGCTTGTTTCTGGCTAGCAAGGCTATTTTGGTGAGTTAGTTTCCAGAGTGAAACGAGGGCAGATAAATTCAGAGGTAGTCCATAGGGAGAAGACATGAGACTTGCTGGGGCTTCTACCCTCTAGTTACTGATATTATGTCCTAACATGTGGGAAAAGTTCTCCACTTTTTAAAAAAGGTGTGTAAAAGTCTGTTGCTGCTTTTTAAAAGTAAAATAAACACTAATAAATGCATGCTAATTTGGAGCTCTGGTGGCTCAGACAGTAAAGCATCTGTCTACAATGCGGGAGACCTGGGTTTGATCCGTGGGTCAGGAAGATCCCCTGGAGAAGGAAATGGAAACCCACTTCAGTACTATTGTCTGGAAAATCCCATGGATGGAGGAGCCTGGTAGGCTACAGTCCATGGGGTCGCAAAGAGTTGGACATGACTTCACTTTCACTTTCACTTAAACCTAAATAGCTTAAACTAAATTAGAAAAATCCGAGATGTTGTAGAATTTGGATTAAAAATGTTCAAAATATATATCCATAAATTACTAGGCATTTAATAGTCATATTGGTGGGACTGTAAATTAAAAGCCACAAAAAAAAAAAAGAAATCAATGCAGGAAAGTTATATTATGTAAAAAATCAAATATTCCACAAAGGGCTGCAAGTTCTCAAGATGTCCCAATTGGAATTGTAAAAATGTTTGCTTGTTTGAATAATTAAATCTTACATTAATTCTTTGGATATATGAAAATAAGAAGTATGGTTCTCAAGGTCTATTGATTATGCCCCTTCAACATGGTTCAGATACATACACTTCTTCCCATTTCTGTTCCCACAATGTACTGACATACATAAACTCTCAGTCTAATCGCTCTCATACACTGCAGCATTGCCCTTTTCAAATCCATTCTCCACTTTGCTGTCAAAGGGATATGTAAAAACACAAATCTGACCAGGCATCCCTCTGCTTAGATCACCAGCCACTCCCTAATGCCTCCAGTTTGAAGCCCAGCCCCCTGCATGGCCTACAGGGCTCTAGAAGCTTCCCCCAGCTCCCTGACTTAGCCAGATTTCTCCCTGGGCTCCAGAAGCAAATAGCTTACACATACTTTACCCATCATGCCTCTGCATGCAAGGATGTTCTTTCTGTCTGAGAAACCTTCTCATTCACATTCATCATGTTAATTCCTGCTCATGCACCACCTCTTCCGGGAATTCTTGGATTTCACTTTCCTAACCCCATCTCTGTCACACACACAGGTTAGGTGCCTACTATGCATGTAGGTGTACGTGATATGGCAGCATTTAACACTGCAGTAACTACAGCTGCTCAGTAAGCATTTCTCCTTTACACCTTTATGACTGCTCTTAGCTCTCCTATACCAAAACCTTATTCCAAGGCCTAGAGTTGCTATCTCAGTAACGTAAGGTCACATATCCTTAGTTACTTACAGGGTTTGAAGTAGTAGTCAGATACCTGAATCCAAGTTCTGAGCTCTTACCAAAATCCTAGGCTACTTCCAATGGCCATTAAGTGAGAATCGCCTCATAGGAATATAGTAGAGGGCATTTTTAAGTATTAAGTACTTAATTAAAGCATTAAAAATTAACACATATAACTGTACAGACATTAAGCCTTCAAAAATATTGGCATGAACTCAGAGAAGCAGAAAATTGCTGAGCTTGCCTGCCCTATCTTATTAGTACCTGAATTAGAAATCTGAAATTGCTTTCCAAAAGCTAAACGGTCATGCTTACTGGCTTCCGTTTTTATGCATTTGGCCTTCACCTTGTTAATTGCTTTAGAACATGGGCTACATCTTCCACTTTCCCGCCTGTGTGTTTATAGTGTTTTGATGGGTCCTCTCTTCTTCTCTCTCCACCCTCACTCCCACGTAAAGAAATGCACAGAAAACTTTTTATCTTCTTAACCCAACATGAGGGTTCCCAGATTTCAGTAGGAGAGGAGGCCTGGGGTAAGCCTTTCTGATAAATAACTATGTTGATTTCCACAGCAAAAGGGAGAGTCAGAACTGGGAAGGGACTGGACAAGAAGCTCGGTAAAATGTCTTCTTCACGTGGCCTCCCTCCTTGTCTGATGTTGTAGAAATCATGAAGCAATAAAACCCTTTGAGAATCCCTGAACCAGCCATAATTTTGGTTCACGAGTCCTTAAGGGACCCATACCTGCCCGGGAGCATCCATCTGGGCATAGTAATAATAGTAAGAAATAATTATTTCCTATTCCAAAAGACGAAGAGTGATATTTGGAGAAGGGGGTCAACAGAGAAACTCTACTTCTTCAGATTCCTTCAACACAGATCTCTGAGGTCAGGTATGTGGGCCTTTGGCTTAAGTGATCTAATAACCCTCCAGCTCTCCACTGGAGCTATATTCCAACACTGGATCCCAAACCCAAATCCAGGGTTGCTATTACTATCAGGCACCCAGAAACCTCTTCTCCATGTCCCAGAAATGAGCTGGGGTCCTGAAATGACTGCTGCCACCTGGAATCCTATTGCTTCACCACTTTCTTTGGACTAGATATTCTGGAATATGAGTGCACCCTCTGAGACGAGCACACAGTTGAAGTCACTCTAGGGAGTGAACGCTGGAGCACTGGAACATGGAGATGCTCCCTGGGAGTGACAATTCTTTCCCACTCAGTCCCTTCACCATGTCCGATTACATTCCCTTGCCACCCTCATCCACCTGTAATATAGGTGTCACATCATTTCTCACTTTCACATTCCAACATTTCCATCCACTGAACAACAGATCAGTGAGAAAACTGAAACTAGATTAAGAAAACAAAATATATTTAAATAGAAGGAGAAAAAAAAAGAAGAAAACATGAGCAAGTAGATGGGAGGTATGAAAAATTAGGCAGAAATACAACTGACAACTCACATAGAGTATGTATGTCATGATGACATTTCAGCTCAATGTGGTTGTGACCAGACTGTCCTACTTCTCAGGCACAGATTTAAATCTTGCCAGGGAGAAGTAATACAATGAAAGGGAAAATATATTTAATACTATTCAATGCCTTCCTCCCTTCAAAGTTGAAGAAGTCAAGAACTAGAAAAGAAGAGTGCAAACAAAGCTTCCATGAATGCAGGGTCCCCCGAGACCCTCAGACATAGTGGACATATGAGGACATAGAGGAGAGACAGGAGCAGATGACAAGGCTGGAAGAGGTAAGAGCCAGTAAGCGGCAAGTAGATTAGAATCCACTCCTTAACACCAAGCAAAAAAAAAAAAAAGTGAAATATGGGAATATGGTAAATTATGGTAGTCAACTTTACTTCATTTTCTTTTTTGGTTATAGAATACAGTTTTCTACAGGCTGAGGGGACTGAACAACTGCAGAAGGAGAAACTGAACATGAAAGAAAAACAGAATTACTAATCAAGCAAATTCCCAAGTGAAATGGGAGAAGAAAGAAGCAAAAACACAACTGGAACATTTAAGATGAGAGGAATCTGAAATTAAGATTAGAGGAATTGTCTGGTTTAAAAGAAAATGAAAGAGAAATAGCTATTGATTATAAAGACTAGGTCATGAATGGTGCAAATTTCCATATTTCTAAAGCATCTTTATCTATAAAAGAAAGTTTCAAAAAAATAAGATATGATACATTCTCTTTTCTTTTAAGGAAATTCTGTAGGAATAACTTTTCATTCCCCTCTCTCCCATTCTTGAAAGTTTTCTAGTAGTCAGCATTGACATTATAACATGATTTACTTCTGAGCAGTCATTACATTTTTCTAAGCTCTTTCCAGTATCCCCCAGTAGATAGTTTCAGTAGATAAAATTAACTACCTCAAACTGTCGCATTTTAAATAGAGGCTGATATTTCCACTGATTAGCAATCATTTTACTTTTTGCTGTTGTATCATTAGAGACTGTCTTAACAGTTTCAAGTTGTTAAAATACTGGGTGTTTTACTTCAGTCTTTTAATAAATCACTACAGCAACTATTCATGTAGACAGGATAATAATGCCAAAAATCGATCACCAATCATTGAGTCCTAATTATAATTACCCAGGTAAAAATCAATCCTATAATTTTAGATGAAGGCAAAAATACTAATTTTTCCCTTGTACTTAATTAACTAAGAAACTCAAAGCCACTTCTGCATCCTACCTCTAGAAAAACTGTTTGACACAATGATGACTATTATTATGAAATGGACTTCAACATCAGGAGATGACTGAAAATGTATTTTCTATTTATATGGTTTCTTTTACTTCAGAATCTCAAAGTTGTTTGACTTTTTCAAATTCCTATTACATTGGCAAGCATTAAACCAAGTATCAGGAAGGAATGTTACCAGAAAAGTAAATCACAGGAAGTCTGAGTGAGTTTCTCATCCAAGGTAATATCAATTTGTTTAATATCTGAGAATAGCATTTAGAATTCAAGACAGATGCTTGTGAATTCTAAATCAATTTCAAGCCAATATGCCTGGGAAATAAAAAATGCTAAAGCATTCATTATGTAAATATGGAATAGAAATGTGTAATTCTCTTACAAAGTAAAGAGCAATAGAACACTATTTTTAGTTAGAAAATTTCAAATATCGTTAAGTGCTATCCAGATTTTCTGGTGTAGCATTACACCAGTAGTAGCATTATTACTTTTGAGAAGGTGCTGAAATTAATTGCATTTATTAAATAGCAGTTTTCAGGGATCCACACCAAATGGAATTACTATCTAATTCTACCGCTAATTGAGACAGTTCCACATGTTGATTTTTGTCAACATCTGATAAACAAAATTTTAGACATTGAATAATGCTTTATGCAATTTACATAGCTTGAGAACAAACACCCGTTTAATAATAGAATATTACTTGGTTAACATACTTAGCTAATAGAATATACAATTACTTAGTTAACATATACTTAATGTAAAAATAAACCATCTAGTTAATATGTATAATGATATATAAAGCTAATCAAATATAATTAGTGAATTAGTTAATATGCCATTTTTTATTTGAAAAAATAACTTCAATTATTATATTCATGTGTTAATTTCCCAAAGCCTTACTTGTCCAGCATGAGAAGATGCCACCCGTACACCAACATATTTTACTAATAGATTTTCCCCATATGGCCTTAAGTTTTTATCTTCTGAGTCTAAAGGTATAATACCCAGTGATGTCTAAATTGTTAAATTCACTGTGGCTAAAGGCTCCTTTTAATGAAAATCATCGAGATAGAAAGAGAACGGGAAGCTGCAGGCATCACGCTATTGCGAAGAAGGTGGCAGCAGCTGAAGAGTCTGGACTGTCCTTCAAGAGAGTCCTCTTGGTATGTGCACGGCTACATTATTACCAGGTCCTCACTTAGGTTTTACTGTTTACTTTTTTATTATAAAATAAACTATGATTATAGTGCAATTGATCAAAATCTAAATAATCTACCTATTCTTAATTTTAAAAAGCACCATTTCCAAAAAAAGAAAGCATCATTTCATGAAATAATTTTGTATTTGACATTGTAATTTTCTATTCTGTTTAACTGATGAGACATTTTTATTCTAATATACTCACTAAAAATTAATATTGCATGATAATGTGTTAATATCTAAGTGCATGACCTACTCACTTTTGTTTCCTTAAATCATGGGTTCATCCATTCCTAGTCCAGAAAAACAAACCAACAAAAAAACCCTTATCATCACTCTATCACGTTCCAAAAAGACATCCTCTTAGAACTTTTATAGGGACTGTATGAATCTTACAAAAATTGATAGGGTCAATAGTTTTTCCTACCTAGGACCCTGACATCTTTTACCAAAAAGGAAAACTTATTCCTTGTAAAGGTTTCCCTAGTGGCTCTGATGGTAAAGAATCTGCCTGCAATGTGGGATACCTAGGTTCTGTCACTGGATCAGGAAGATCCCCTGGAGAAGGGAATGGAAACCCACTACAGTACTCTCGCCTGGAGAACTTCATGGCCAGAGGAGCCTGGCAGTCTACCGCCCATGGGGTCACAGAGTCGGACACAGCTAAGCAACTTTCACTCACTCATTCACCCCTTAGTAGAGCAATACAATTTCCTCTCTTATGTCCTCTACATCTGTATCAGGATTATTTCCAGCATCTACAAATAAATAAAATTAAGTATTAAAATAATAATATTTAAAATTATTTTGTAGATTAAGTAAAATAAAAGTATTGTTTTTACTGTTCATTTTGTAAACAGGATCTCTTTTCCATTACTCCATTTTTTTTTTTTACAGTATGGAAATCTAGTGGCTTCTATATGTTTATTTTAAAATTGATAAACTTATTGAAGGAAGTGTCTTATTAGTTCTAATGAATTTTATGTTGTTTCCTAAACCTTCGTGAATACACTACATATTAAGTGTAGTGTATTTTACCAATTTTACCAATTTCTGGTAAATACTTGAAATTTATTACAATTAATCCTTACAAAATACTTTGGAAATAATATATAGCCTGAGTTCAGTATGTATATATATTTCTTTGACTGAAAAAAATAAGGGAAAGAGGACAGCCACCTGTGAAAACAGGGAAGAATTATCTGTGTATGCGTATTATCTGGGTATATGTGCGTGTGCAGTCACTCAGTGGTTTCTAACTCTTTGCCACCACATGGACTGCAGGCTCCTCTCTCCATGGGATTCTCCAGGCAAGAACACTGGAATGGGTAGAATTTCCCTTCTACAGGGGATCTTCCATACCCAGGGATCAAACCTGGGTCTCCTACATTTCAGGAAGATTCTTTACTGAGCCACTAGGGAAGCCCTTATCTGTATACTAAGTGTTATAATTATCTCTCCTTTATATCATCCATTTCCATGCCTTTAACAATCATTTCCTCCTGGTCCTCTTTTCTAACTGGCCAAAAATTCATGTCTACATATCCAAGAGCAAAATCATCATTTTTCCCACAGCTGTTAAGTAACTGATTTTTCTCCTGTGAATTTCTGTTACATTGTATTTTATCATTTAGAGTCTTAGTTCATTCTTTGTCCTTTTTCTCCTCTACAGGAAAACATAACTCCTAAAAGCAGATGCTAATTATTTATAAATGTCTGTAGCTCACAACACATATAGGCTTTCACTGAACAGGGGATAAACTCAACTGAATTCCAACTTCCCATAGATGGGCCATATCCTGACCCAGGAGTGGTGAGAGCTGTTAGCCTGGACCGCTGATGACAGGCATCCTTCCAGCTTATTTTATTGCCTCGAGTATACCCAGGCTCACTGAGCCCGCCTTCCACTGCTTCCCTCATTGGGACAAACCCCTAGAAACAGCAGGGTCAGAATGTGAGTCATCCATGGGACTAGCAGAGGTGCCACCTGGGCCAGGGTAGGCAGCGCTGATGCAAGTAAGACCAGGATCCTGGATAGGATGAGAGGACAATGAGTCTGATCGCCAGGGACTGAAAAATCAAGAAACTGAGAGCAATCCTTTACTCAGACACAACATATGGGTATTGTACACCTACACTGCCTAGGACATTTGCCTTTTCAATATTGAAGTGCTGTGTGCTTAGTCGCTCAGTCGTGTCTGACTCTTTGGGACCCTTTGGACTGTAGCCTGCTGGGTTCCTCCCCCAGGGGATCTTCCTGACCTGATCTCCGGCACTGCAGGCGAATTCTTTACTCATTGAACCATAGGGGAAACCCTTAATAATGAAGATGAACTTGCAAATTATAAACTGTCCTTACTATAACAGTGAGGAAATCTACAGTATTCAGGGTTTCTGCTTGAATACGATCAGGTTCTTAAACATAGTTGTCAGTTCCTTCAAAGACCAGTACTAGGTTCTACCAAGATGTCAGATTCCTAGCAACCGTGACATATCATGCAGTTTATCTTACTATTAGAAGCCTCCAAAAGGGGTTAATCAATGCATGCTATCTTGGTATTCTTCATCCCTAATACATTTTCTCAGGGAAAGCACACTCGCCTCTGGACACAGCACCCGGACGCTTACATCAAACTCGTTCAGCGCCGCGGCCAGCTCCCCGATGCCCGTGTGGCCTTTGGCTTCGTCGGTGGGAGAGGTAGCTTGAGCGGCATTGGAGATGCCGGCAATGGCCTCCTGGACCTGCTTGAACACGTAATCTCGGTTGGCTCTGGTGGCAGCCACGTCTGGGTGGCGGAGAAAAGCTTGGGAGGCCGTGTACAGCATTGTGGCGTTCTTCTTCAGAGCTCCCCGGGCGGCGGCCATCTCATCCCGACAGTGAGGGTCCTTCAGCTCCTGTGTGTGCAAAACACAAATGTGAAGCTTGCCGGGAAAGTGTCTGTAACAGAGCTCAGAGTCACAGGCTTCTGGGACCACATCAGTTTTATTTGTATTCAGTTAATATTTTACTTTATTTGTTTATAAGATGCTGTGTAATGACTATATTATATGTGGTATTGGTATGTCATTAAATCTAATTCATATTGATCAATACAAAGGTAAAAAAAGTAGAACTATAAGACATGAGTGAGCAAACTCCAGGAGATGGTGAAGGACAGGGAAGCCTAGCGTACTGCAGTCCATGGAGTCACAAAGGGTTGGACACGCCCTAGCAACTGAACAACAATATAAAATAAAATACTTATAGTCTCCGAATTCCAAGTTAAGATGCTCATTTCATGACGTACATTATTTAAGTTACTAATCTAAAATAATAACATAAAACAATTTTGTGCCTGGGAAACTCCATATGACCCAGCAATCCCACTACTGGGCATAAACCCTGAGAAGACTGCAATTCTAAAGGACATGTATACCCCAGTGTTCACTGCAGCACTATTTACAATAGCAAGGGCATGAAAGCAACCTAGATGCCCATCAACAGATGAATGGATAAAGAAATTGTGGTAGATTTATATAATGGGATATTACTCAGCCATTAAAAGGAACAAATTTTTCCCACAGAGTCCAAAATTCTGTTCTATACATCTGTGTCTCCTTTTCTGTTTTGCATATAGGGTTATCATTACCATCTTTCTAAATTCCATATATATGTGTTAGTATACTGTAATGGTCTTTATCTTTCTGGCTTACTTCACTCTGTATAATGGGCTCCAGTTTCATCCACCTCATTAGAACTGATTCAAATGAATTCTTTTTAATGGCTGAGTAATATTCCATGGTGTATATGTACCACAGCTTCCTTATCCATTCATCTGCTGATGGGCATCTAGGTGGATTCCATGTCCTGGCTATTATAAACAGTGCTGCGATGAACACTGGAGTGCACGTGTCTCTTTCAGATCTGGTTTCCTTGGTGTGTATGCCCAGGAGTAATGAGGTGGATAAAACTTGAGCCTCTTATACAGGCTGAAGGAAATCAGGAAGAAAAAAACAAGTATTCTATATTAATGCATATATATGGAATTTAGAAAAACGCTACTGATGAACTTAGTTGAAAATGGTCTTGTGGACACAGTGGGGGAAGGTGAGGGTGGGACGACTTGAGAGAGAAGTATTGACATATATATACTAGCATGTGTTAAATAGATAGTGGGAAGTTGCTAAATAGCAAAGGGTGCCCAGCCTGGTGCTCTGTGATGACCTAGGGGGGTGGAATGGGGAGAAGGGGAGGGAGGCTTAACAGGAAGAGGATATATATATATATATATGATATCAGAATAGTACCCACTGGGAAGTTTCTTTATTTTCAGCTTTAAAGAGCATTATAATTATATTTTAATATATAATATAATATGATTATATTATGATTATGTATGATTCACACTGTTGAACAGCATAAGCCAACACAAAATTGTAATTCAATCCATCAATTAAAAGTAAATAAAGTTTTTTAAAAATGCAATATGAATTTAAGAATTACATGTCAATGTAGGAAAACAACTGAAGAAGAAACCTTTTTTCTACATATATTTTAGAAACCATCTCCTCTCTCTAGCTGTCAAAAATTTGTACATACTGCTCTTCCCATGTGAAATATCTGAGCTTTTCTGTTCCAGCCTATCCTTTCCCTTTATGGGGCCCATTTCTTGAAAACCCAATCTCCATCCAACTCTCTAAGTTACCTCTCCTTCTAGCTGCTCCCACAAGACCCTCCTCCCTCCAATCATTAAAATGCATCATGGTTTACTGCATTTACATAAGTATATGTCTTTCTCCTAAACTGTATGTCTAATGAGAGCAAAGAGCCCTAGCTTTCTTGTTCAGTGGTTCTTCAGTCGATAGCACAATGTCTGGCTCATAAAAATGCATCCGATAAATAGTGCTGCAAGAATGGAAAAACTGAGCCACCAACAAAGTAAGTGGCTTGCGCCGAACAGTTAGTTATCAGCAGATGGAAAACCCAAACTTCAATCTTCTGACACTGTGCCTGCCTCCATAATCAATTACAATTACAAACATGGGAAATCAAGCTCGTCTGATTTTGCTTACTGCATCACTGGCACTTCAGTATCATTTTCAGAATGGGGTTCAGTTTTTTTTAAAAAACCGCTTAAAAAATAAATAAATAAATAAAAAATAAAATAAAAAACCGCTTTTGATGGCAGATCTATCATTTGAGTTGAGGAAATAATAAAAAAAATAGATCACAGATGATTTGCTTTCTAAGTTTTGGATGTCAAAATAGTATCACTGGGTAGTCTCTTTATTTTCAGCTTTAGAGAGTATTGTCAAGAAAATGTTCACAGTATTTTTGGAAATATTAAGGGCAGTACTGTTCTCTCAGAGCCATGGAAGACTGCCAGCTGAGCATCTCTGGGAGAAAATTTCTCTAGTTTCAAAATGTATCATTAGAGGGTATTTGAACCACTGGGGTTCTATTCCTATTTGCCCCGTTGGTACATGAAAGATGGATGACCTGGAAACAGTAAATTGTATCCTCTCTTTTTTTCGGTCAAAATAATTCTGAGACAAGCACATTATATTTGCTATTTAGGATTGGTAAGACAAACTGACAATAAGAAGTAAACAACCAGACTTCCCTGGTGGCCCAGTGGAAAGGAATCTGCCTGTCAATGCAGGGGCCATGAGTTCGATCCCCCATCCAGGAAGATTCCACATGATGTGGGGCAACCGAGCCCATGTGCCACAACTTCTGAGCTTGTGTGCCGCAACTACTGAAGCGCACGTATCCCAGAGCTGCACCCTGCAACTATGAGCTCCAGTGCTGCAACTACCAAAGCCCATGGGCCTAGAGCCTGTGCTCTGCAACGGGAGAAGTCACCGGAATGAGAAGCCTGTGAGCTGCAACAAAGAGTAGCCCCTGCTCACTAGAGAGAGCCCCCAAGCAGCAACGAACACTCAAATAATTCAAAATAATGGAATAAATAAATTTATTTTTAAAAAGCAGTAAACAATTGAGCCATCTATCTCCTTCTGCTTAGGCACTAATAGATCCATGCCAGTCAACAGAATTTCTAAACCAAGAAAACTTATTTTTAGCCCTAAAGCTCAACACAGATAAATAGGGAACAGACATGTGAGGGAAGCCTTTACACTGGACAATCTAGGCAGTGCCATTGGAAGTTATCAAGGGTCTTAATTAACTTCCAGAACACCTGGCCAGAAATTTTATATTCCATTCTAGGATATCTATACTAATAAGAAAATCTAAATATGAAAGTTAGAAATACAGGGTAGGAAATTCTTTCCATAAAGATATTTTTAGAAACATTTTTAACCACATTGAAAAAAACTGTAAACAATGTAAATGTTGAGTTATGAAGAACTGGTTAAGTAAACTACTGAAGTTCTCATTTGATGGACTTGTTGTGAAGTGAAAGTGTTAGTTGTTCATTCATGTCTGATTCTTTGTGACCCCATGAACTGTAGCCCGCCAGGCTCCTCTGTCTAGGGATTTCTCTAAGCAAGGATACTGGAGTAGGTAGCCATTCCCTTCTCCACAGGATCGTCCCAACCTAGGGATTGAACCCATATCTCCTGTATTGCAGGCAGATTGTTTACCATCTAGCCACCAAGGAAGTCCCTGGACTCTTTATGTGGATATTAAAAGAAGTTTCCATAAAATAATAAAATGGGTAATATAAATAAAAAGGAGACTAAAACATGAATACTTATATGTATAGCATGAATATAAATGCTAAAATATGAAGATAAGCAATTGAAAGGCAATCTACCAAAATATAAGTACCACGTTTTTGTGGCTGATAGATGGCTATGAGCCTTTTTTTCCCTTCTTTTCTAAATTTTCTTGAAAGAGTTTGAACTAGCTACTAGTTAAAATGATGTTAATGAGATAAAAATAAATCATATGTATGGGCATTCTGAGGTGAATATCTCATATTATTCCCATGGACTTTAATACCAGTTACATGCTGATGATTTGATGAGGTTTGATCTCCCCTCATCTCTCTCCTGTTTAACATTTCTACATGGATATCTTATAAAAATCTCAAAATCAATGTATCTTGATACCACTTGATACCATTGGAAGACTGGCTGCTTTCCAGTCTTCATCAGTCTCAGTAAATTCACCACCATGTACATATTTGCTGAGACAGACCCTCAGATGTGAACTGGTCGCATCACTCCCTAACCTCCCATAGCCACTTCCACAGCAGGTCCTGAGTGTTCTATTTTCAATGTAAATTTGGACTCCCTAGGCTTTTCTCCATCTTTACTGCTGCTACACTAATGAAGACCATCTCTGAGGCAGAAAGGTCAGGGCAGGGTCCCAGGACAGCCTCATCAAGTGTCGGCATTAGGCAGAAGACAAAGTCACCTCTTTTTTTTTTTCTCTTAATGAGACCACAATGCATGAAGGAATGGCAACTAAAACGGAAACTGCAGCATCTAAGCAAGAAACTCTGAGCATGAAAACCATGGAGCAGGTACAATATAATTGCACAGGCTGCTGATGACCCTGTAGGACCTTCCATGTGTGGTGCCTGATGTGGGAAAATTTAAGGGGAAAAACAGCTCTTAGAATACCTGTAGCATGGCTTCAGGAGAAAAATGCCAGGACCAGGAGCTGATGCACACTGGTGCAATCTAGGACAAACATCAGCTCTTCCCTCAATGCATGTCCAATCCCTAATCAAAAAGACCCCTACCCATTCAAAGGGCTACAAGATAAAAGGCAGATCAACAACGCTGTGGGGCATTACCCGGTCCGAAGGACTCCCACACTCCTCTCCTTAACTTTCGCTTCTGCCCTGAATAAACTGCTACTTTGTTCTCTTTGCTCCTCAGCCCCAGAATGTGTGTTTATTTTTCCTTTGCACTTCTGTGTTCCTCACCCAAATTCTTTTGCATGAGTTGAACAAGAGCCTGGACTTCTGACAGTTTTTCCAAAAAGTGTCACTCATCTAGACGACTTTAGTCCCACCCATCTACAACTAGTCTCTCCTCTTTGACACTACTCCTTTTTTGCAACATATCTAGAAAAATATGAAAATGTAAATCTGAGACTTTGATACCAAACTCCGAACTGTTCAACTTCTTGCTACTTACTTACAATAAAATCAGAACACTCTCAAAATTCTGAGTGTTCTGGCACTCACCTTTCGCCCCAGCCTCCTGCTAGGTTCACTGAAATTAAGTCAATGTAATTTTCTTTCTTTTTTTTTTTGTCAATGTACTTTTTTTTTTTTTTTTTTTTCTTGGTCAGGCTCAATAAATAGCTTCTGGGCCTTAAACCTTTGCTTCAGAGTGACTTCACTCCTAATCACACTACACATGGTGGGCTACCAAGCAAGATTCCACCTGAACAAAGGATTCTGTTGATAACAAAATACTTGAAAGTAATCACATGAACTAAAATCATACAAACTGGGAAATAGTGAAAGACAGGGAAGTCTGGCATGTTGTAGTCCACGGGGTTGCAAAGAGTCAGACACAACTGAGCAATGGAACAACAACAAAATCATGTCTATGTGCCCATCACAAAGCACTAGAAGCTCTTTAGGGAAATGGACTAGATCTTGGTCAGATTTGTAACCCAGGTATTACTTCTGTTTGGTACAGATAAACACTCAGAATGTTGGCTAGAACTTTCCTGCTGGTCATAGAGCACATTAGAAAAAGTCACTGGAAGTTTCCAGAAATCCTGGGAGCAGTCAAGAGGGCAGGTGAAGAGGATTTTAACAAATCTCCCC
This sequence comes from Muntiacus reevesi, assembly GCF_963930625.1. NCBI lineage: Eukaryota > Metazoa > Chordata > Mammalia > Artiodactyla > Cervidae > Muntiacus > Muntiacus reevesi. Next base: position 48,680,024 of record NC_089251.1, on the reverse strand, counting down.
ATATTTAAAGATGCTGTTTGCTAAGAGTAAAGAAAAAGATCCACTCTTCGGAACACACAATTCGAATGGTCCCTACAGAACAAACAGCTGGCCAATGGAGGTGCCATCCTGGGACAATGGGGAGCAGAGAGAACCCAGGCTAACCACCCTCATCAGCATGACTCAGTACCTGTGTTCTCCTTCCCTCTTCCACTCCACTCTCTCCCTCTTTCTCGCTCTCTCTGCCTTTCCTCTATTTTCCCTCATGTTTTCTTAATCTCTTTCATAAAAGTTTTACTCTGCATGCTGCATTCTTGGGAGAGGGATGTTGTATATATATGGTACTGTCCACAGGGTGGGGAGGTAAAAACTGAAGGCAAAGTGCCCAGGGAGTGGTCACTGTGCCACACAGTCTGACATTTTTTATTTCAATCAGGTCAGACATAGAGACCAGACCTGTGGTGTGAAGGGGAGAGGTATCGGGAGGGATGTATTGGGAGTTTGGGGTCAGCAGATGCAAACGCTTACATGCAGAACGGATAAACAATAGGGTCCTGCTGTTTAACACTGGGAATTATGTTCAATATTCAAGAGTTAAAACATAATAGAAAAGAATATTTTCAAAAACTGTATCTATATGTATAACTCAATATTTTTGCTGTAAGCAAAAATTCACACAACATATTATTCTAGATATGCTGCAAGGATGGGGCAGTGTCAAATTATAATTTTTAATGTAATTTCTTACATTAAAAAAATAAGTAAATAAAGGTAAAAAAAAAAGAGAAAGGTTAGGGCCTGGTGGGGTTGGCAGGGTGGTCCCCACCAGTAAGGCAGGTGGCCTGTGATCAACTGTAAGTACCCAGGGGGACTGGGAGTACCAGCAGTGCACAGTGGGACCAGAACTGACCCAAGTAGGAAACTGTCTTTGTGATCACAGGTCCTAGGGTATTTGATGATCTGACAAGCAGTTGATGCAGTTGATGATGCACTGTCCAGGTCTACAAACTGCAAGATTATGGAAACTCACTCGCTTTCTCCCCTTGTTGTTGTTCAGTCGCTTAGTTGTGTCTAACTTTTTCAGCCCCATGAACTGCAGCACGCCAGGCATCCCTGTCTTTCACTATCTCCTGGAGTTTGCTCAAACTCACATCCACTGAGTCGGTGATGCCATCCAACCATCTCATCCTCTGTCACCCCCTTCTCCTCCTGCCCTCAGTCTTTCTCAACATCAGGGTCTTTTCTCCCCTAGATTTCCAAAATTTTTCCTACCTGTTGTCTTCTTGCAGCTACATAGTTAAGTTTCACCATCTCTTTTCCAAATTCTTTAAAGCGATTTGCAAGGTCTTGCTCATTTGTAGCATTTTTGACAGCTTCCAAGGCCTCCTCCACCTGAAACAAACAAACAAAAAAACCCAATATATTTATAACTGGATAGTATTTCAATATTGGACTTCACTGGTGGCTTAGTGATAAAGAATCTGCCTGCAACCCAGAGATGCTGGTTTGATTCCTGGGTGAGGAAGATCCCCTGGAGAAGGAAATAGCAACACAGTCCAGGATTCTTGCCTGGGAAATCCCATGGAGAGAGGAACTTGGTGTCCAAGGGCTGCAAAAGATTTGGACATGACTTAGTAAATAAACAACAAATTTCAACATTGCTAAACATGTTAGAAACACTAGTTGTTAAAAAAATGCATTAATATTTAAATAAAATAATAGGAAAAAGTACCGCAACAAGCATTTATAACCAGAAAATTACATACTATTTCTTATACAAAAGATGCATGCATGCTGTCACTTCAGTCATGTCCTACTCTTTGTGACCCTATGGACTGTAGCCAGGCGGGCTCCTCTGTCCATGGGACTCTCTAGGCAACAATATTGGAGTGGGTCACCATGTCCTTCTCCAGGGGATCTTCTGACCCAGGAATGGAACCTGCATGTCTTATGTCTCCTGCATTGACAGGAGGGTTCTTTACCACTAGCACCACCTGGGAATTGTTATATAAAAGATAATAATTGCTAAACTTCTAAATCATATAAAACACTACATTGTTTATATTTTGACCTGTAATTTCCATTAGGAATATGGACTTATACTTTCAAGTAGAAAGATAAAGAAAAATAAACTTAAGAAGTCGTATGGATTTAAAAACAAACACCAGAAATCTTCACAGGAGGAAATGTTCTGTAAACAAAAACTGGAGGAACTCCTGGACTGCAAAAAGCTTGAGATAGCTTAAATCTACATCTTGGCATCACCTCCAAATCTGCAGTAAAGGGACTGTAATTTCATTTCTATTTCATTTATTTATTTACTCATGGCTCTGCTGAGTCTTGGTTGTGGCACACGGGCTCGTCAATGCTGCTGGGAGAATTTCCCTTGCTGTGGTGAGCAGGGTCTACTCTCTAGTTACGGCTCTTGGGCTCTAAAATGTGGGCTCAGTAGTTGTGGCAGATGGGCTTAGCTGCTCCAAGGAATGTGGAGTCAGTTCTCAGGCCAGGCATCAAACCCATGTTCCCTACATTGGCAGGAAGATTCTTAAGCACTGGACCAACAAGAAAGCCCTAGGGATTGTAATTTTAAGCTATGATTATGCCTTGCCATTCCATAAAGGAGAGAACAATGAGCCTCAAGAAGTTAAGTGAATTTGAAGTTTTGTTGCCATTTAAGGTGGCATCAACTAGGGTGAATAGAATAACAATCACTGGAAATAACCAAGAACATAATCTTGAGTGAACAAGGCACAAGATGAAAACCACATTTGCAAAATTAAAAGTTCTTAGTTTTGAAGGGAGTCTGGTGGAGAGGCCTCAACTAGTACAGGCTTTTGAGAAAGGCAGCAAAAAAAAGAGAGAGAGACGGAGAGTAGCTCTGAGAGTTGGACTATAAAGAGGGCCAAGTGCCAAAGAGTTGATGCTTTCAAACTGTGGTGTGGAGAAGACTTTAGAGTTCCTTGGACATCAAGGAGATCAAATTGATCAATTCTAAAGGAAATCAACCCTGAATATTCATGACTGACACTAAAGATCTAATACTTATCCACCTGATGCTAAGAGTCTACTCATTGGAAAAGACCCTGTTGCAGGGAAAGATTGAAGGCAAAAGGAGAAGGTGATGGCAGAGGATAAGAAGATTACATAGCCTCACTGACATAACGGACATGAATTTGAGCAAACTCTGAGAGATAGCGGAGGACAGAGAAGCCTGCAGTCCATGAAGTCACAGAGAGTCAGACACAGCTTAGTGACTGAACAACAGCAAAGCCCTAAAAGAGTAATAAAAAATACCGAGAAGGCATGGCCTACTGCAGAATTCCAACTGCCTCTTGTAGTTTAGATCGAATCAAGAGACAACGTATACAGACGGTTCATGGTTGAGAATGTGGGGATCCAAATGACCACCAAAGTGGCTAGAAAAAGTCATAGATTAACACAGTACCAAGTGATAGAGATACACAATTTGTTTAAACTTGACACAATCACAAAGGATGCTAATCCAACTTTCTCACCAAGTTTCACTGGGTGGAGGAAGAAAATGGTGTATATAAACCAGTGATAATGGAGATCATCACATCCTTTCCTCCATAGATATTATAATACCATTCAGTTTATCCAACAGACTAACATTTCATTAAGGAAAGAGTTGCAGCCAGAATGGAGGTTATTTATAAAGATGGTGAAAGTAGCTCAATCTAGACTCCAGATAAAATTGTTTCCATTCTCATCATCGATGGAGATTCTCCATCTTTTTTTTTCTTTCTATTTGTAAAAACACAAAATGATTTAATTCATCAATTTTAATGTTTTCCAGTTCCTATGCAGGCTTTAATTATACTGAAGGAAAAGAGAAGTATAGTTGAAAACAGAACTGTTGTGTGTTAGAATATCTTTTAGGCACTCAAGTCAAAGGGCATTTTATAGTATGAAACGGCTCACTTAAACATTTTCATGGATTAATGAGAATCTCATATCTCAAACCTTTAAAACAACTCATCAGTGATGTTTCTTTCTAATAGATTTATAATCATTTTACCGTGGCTATCAACAGCGTCACTGAGAAGAAGCTGTTGGCAGTTAATTTGTCCCTGCTGCTTATTTGAGTTGTAAATCTTTTCTTGAGACATAAAATCTGGCCCCAGGGAAGAACAAAATAATTATCTCAGAAGGAACTAAATCTTGGAATTGTCTTATTTTATATATATATTTATATAAAACGGGCTTCTTGTTGGTTTTTAATCAGGCCAATTTGGAGTATTTATTTTGCTTTGTTACACATCACTTATTTTCTGATTGTTTTTCTCTGAAGAATCCAGATGCTGGTCTGAATTTATGTTTCTAAATCAATGAAGTTCTTTGGAAGAGCAACACCAGTGATAGTGTCTGTCTGTGTAAAGCTAGACTTTGTCATACTCAGAGTTCCAGAGTGACAGGTTTCTAGTGAGAAGCTCTCATATCGAAACACACTTCTGAACCTACCCAACACCCCACAGAAATGGAGAGAATGGAATTAACATCCAGGATTTAGGATACCATCACCAGCCCAGTATACTGCTATTAAAGAGATAAATGATACACACAGAGAGCGGGAGAGAGAAAGAGAGAGAATAAATACAAAGTGGAAGGGACACAGACAAGGAAGCAGGAAAAAAAAAAAAAAAAAACCAGGGCGGAGGGAGAGATGGACACTTCCAGGCACTTCTGAAAAGTCAAAATCAATATGAAAATCAAGTTGTTGCTTTTGAACAGAGCCAATGTTCTTTTGTTATTTTCAGGTGTGTGGAGAAAGGAAATTGACTCCTACACGCCAAGCAATGAATCCTCCTGCCAGTTCAGGAGACACCAGAGACTCGGGTTCAATCCCTGGATTGGGAAGATACCCTGGAGTGGGGAATGGCAGCCTACTCCAGTATTCTTGCCTAGAAAATTCCATGGACAGAGGAGCCTGGTGGGCTTTAGTCCATGGGGTCGAAAAGAGTTGGTCACAACTGAGCATAGACACACAGAAGTGAAGCGAACATCTTAAAAGGTAATCCTTATGTAGAAGAGGAACCTGGGACACTTTGTCCACCTACCTGCCCCACAGTGACACATACATGTCAGGACGTGTAGGGAGGGCTATGGGGTCAGACTGGCCTGTGTTTGAGCCCTAGCTCTGTCATTTGTCAGCTCTGTGATCCAGGGCAAGTCACCTAACCTTTCTAAATTCCAACTCCAATGTCTTCATTAATAATACGAAGGCAATAGAGTCCAGATACTACAAAAGGCTGTTCTAAGAATAATATTAGATACGAAATGAAGAAAAGAAGAAATAAAAATGGAAAATATAAAATAAGGTGGTCAACTAAGTCCTAATATAGAATAACTATAAGTGGGCTAAATGCTTTCATTAGAAAACAGAAATTCTCAGATGGGGCCTTTAAAAAGATCCTGCAATATGTCATCTATAAGAAACAATTTGGATAAAAAGATATAAAATGTTGAAAATTACAAAATGAAACCTTCTACACTAATGAATTTGAAAACCTACTTGAAATTGACAAATAGATAAAATGCCAATATTGATTTTAAAAAGACGTAACAGAACTCAAATAGACCAAAGAATGTTATAGAAACAGACATGGTAGCCAAAGATGACTTTTCTGCTCTTTTCCCAAACAAACCAGGCACATTAGGTGGGAGGAAAATGAAATGTAAAATAGCAAATATATAGCAGAATGTCTGTCAAGAACTAGGAGTTCCTTTCATAGACATGGGCTTCCCAGGTAGCTGAGTGGGTAAAGAACCGCTTGTAGTGCAAGAGATGCAGGTTCGATCCCTGGGTAGGGAAGATCCCCTGGAGGAGGACATGGCAACCCACTCCAGTATTCTTACCTGGAGAATCCCATGGACAGTGAAGCCTGACAGGCTATATAGTTCATGGGGTCACAAAGAGCCAGACAGGACTGAAGCGATTGAGCCCGTGTGTGTGCACGTATGCGTGCGCACACACACACACACACACACACACACACACACACACACACACAGAGATACAGACTTGCTGTATAATCCACCTAAGGGTAAACATTGTTTCTGAATAACTGTAAAAAGGAAAGACTACTTCTTGCTCTTGGACTATCTGCAGGTGACAAGAAATCTAGGAAGAGTGGAAGGACGTGGTGGTCTCACGGGGGAGCTGTGATAAGGGGAGTTTGCCGCGGCTCTGTGTGCCAAGCCGGACTGGGAAATCACCTCCAACAAGCTGATAAAGGGGGCCCTCAGGGCAGTTGCCACATCGTTCCCTGAAATGAGAATACCCTCCTGAGCTCGGGTACTACTGACGGCTGTTCTCACAAAAGCCAGTCTGGGCTGAAGAACACCAGTGCAAGAACCCTCAGCTCCGGCAGGTCTTCCTGTCCTTAATACTGGAGCCTGCGCATGGGAACAGCTGAGCAAAGTGAAAATTCTAGACAGGATATCCCAGTGTCCTCTATCTTTACTGGATTGAGATATTATTTTCAAGCTTGTCTCTCACAACTCTTGAAATCTTTGATCTTCTCACAGAGTCTGTGCAATATAGCCCTTACCCCCATTTCCCGAGCAAGCCTACTTGCCACTAGTATTTACTCCACAATTGTGTCTATTTGTTTGATATAGACTCTTTAAATCTAGTCTCTAACTTTCCCAACTGAAATTTCACTCATTTACTTTGACATAATAAAAGTAGGCTGAGAATTCATGACCTAACTCAATACCTTTTAAGCACCTTCTAGGGACTAGGCAGACATACAGGGATGGACAGAACATTGAACACGGGAGTCTGGCCCTCCTCCTGGACTGGGTGACATGTTTCTCCATGTTGTTACGATCAACATCTCTGTTTGGACAGACTGACTTCATTCCAGGGTCCTAATCTTGATACTCAGTTGATGGGATTTTAAGTGAAACCCAATGAAATGATGCAAGACAATGAGGCCCCTAAGTATAAACTTTCAAGCTGTGAACTTGCAAAGACGCCAGCATGCATTCCCTGAATTGAGTGAAATGGCAGCTGCCTTCATCTCTGTTGCTGATGACCCTTCAGCTCTACGATCTCCCACCTCCCCTTCCTCCCCCAGTTGGTAGCTCTTCCTGTCTGTTCACTCAATGCCAGGCCCTGGATGCCAGCTCTTGTACTGGACCACTGTACTTTTCAAGGCACTGTATTGTAAGGTGAAAATGTTTTATTTTCTGTTTAATTGTTTTATATGTATTATTTGTGTGAAAAGTATTACAAACCTATTACAGTACAGTACTATAGAGCTGACCGTGTTAGTTGGGTACCTATTCTAATTTTGTTGGACTCATGAACAAACTGGACTTACGAACACACCCTTAGAACTGAACTCGTGTGCATGTAGCAGACTTACGGTATGTCATACGAAGTTCTCTTGTTAAGATCTGGATTTATAACGAAATTTTAAACTCTTAGGTTGGAGGAAAAGTAATTGCAGTTTTGGACCCTGAGTTTTAAATCATTATAACTATGCTCAACTACATCTTTATTAATCAAAATAGGAACCATTACAATCAACACATTTTTGCCAAGGAGAAAAAAGTTTTATTCCTGTAGCATAAAAATCCATGTTTCATGGTTTGACAAACTCTTGGAAAGCCTTTTCTGAGTCCTGCTAGTTGTGGAAGCATTTTTGCTGCAAAAGTTGTTGAGATGCTTGAAAAAGTGGTAGTTGCCTGGCAAGACGTCAGGTGAACATAGCAGATGAGGCAAAACTTTGTAGCCCAATTCATTCAACTTTTGAAGCATCAGTTGTGTGACATGCAGTCTGGAGTTGTCTTAGAGAAGAACTGGGCCCTTCCTGTTGACCAATGCCGGCTGTAGGCATTGCAGTCTTCAGTGTATCTCATTGATTTGCTGAGCATGCTTCTTAGATGTAATGGTTTCTCTGGGATTCAGAAATCTGTAGTGGATCAGAGCGGCAGCAGACCACCAAACATTGACCATGACCCTTTTTTGGTGCAAGTTTGGCTTTAGGAAGTGCTTTTGAGCTTCTTCTTCATCCAACCACTGAGCTGCTTGTCACTGGTTGTAGAAAATTCATTTTTTGTCACATATCACAATCCAATAAAGAAATGGTTCATTGTTGTTTCCTAGAATGAGAAGACGGTACTTCAAAATGACAATTTCTTTTTTTATTTTTAGTGAGATAATGAGGCACCCACTTCTCAAGCTTTCCCACCTTTTCAACTTGCTTCAAATGCCAAATGATCACAGAATGGTCGACACAGTTCTTGGGCAACTTCTCGTGTAGCTGTAAGAGCTTCAGTGATGGCTCTTAATTGGTTGTTGCCAACTTTCGATGGCTGGTCACTATACTATACTCCTCATCTTCAAGGCTCTCATCTCCTTTGTAAAATTTCTTAAACCACCAGTGCACTGTATGTTCGTTAGAGTTTCTGGGCCAAAGTGTAGCTGACGTTGCAAGCTGTCTCCACTACTTTATGATCCATTTTGAACTTGAATAAGAAGATTGCTAGAATTTGCTTTCTGTCTAACATAATTTCCATAGTCTAAAATACACAGAAAAATAAGCAGCAAGTAATAATTCATTAACAAAAAACATAAAGTGAGAAATGTGTATTAAAATAATATGTAACATTGTTACCAAAAGAGTATGTGTGTGGAGTCTGGCTGACTGCTGCTCAAAAGCCAATAAACAAGCCCAGTTGGTAGAAAGGAGAGTTTGTCTTATTTCAGATGCCAGCAACTGCCGGGTGGGGGGAGGGTGGCAGACATCAGTGCAAAGGCTGACATCTGTCCAAAGCAGGGGGTGAGAGTTTTTATAGACGGAGTCAGGGGAGGGGTTACATGCAGAAACAGCAGAGTCATATCTAACAGTCATCTTCAAATTGTTCATCAGTGGTCTGACTAGCATCATCTTGGTTGCTTTAGATACAGTTAATCTTCAGTTCCAGGGTGCACAGGTTCCCATTTCTTTATGGTCAATTATCAGAATTGTGGCAGCCCAAGCTAACTTATATGCAGAGCACATCACAAGAAATGCTGGGCTGGAGGAAGCACAAACTGGAATCAAGATTTCCGGGAGAAATATTAATAACCTCAGGTATGCAGATGACACCACCCTTATGGCAGAAAGCAAGGAGGAACTAAAGAGCCTCTTGATGAAAATGAAAGAGAGTGAAAAATTTGGCTTAAAGCTCAACATTCAGAAAACTAAGATCATGGCATCCGGTCCCATCACTTCATGGCAAACAGATGGGGAAACAGTGGAAACAATGAGAGGCTTTTTTTGGGCTCCAAAATCACTGCAGATGGTGATTGCAGCCATGAAATTAAAAGATACCTACTCCTCGGAAGGAAAGTTATTAGCAAAGTTACAGCATATTAAAAAGCAGAGACATTATTGTGCCAGCAAAGGTCCATCAAGGATATGGTTTTTCCAGTAGTCATGTATGGGTGTGAGAGTTATACTATAAAGAAAGCTGAGCACCGAAGAATTGATGCTTATGAACTGTGATGTTGGAGAAGACTCTTGAGAGTCCCTTGGACTGCAAGGAGATCCAACCAGTCCATCCTAAAGGAGATCAGTCCTGGGTGTTCATTGGAAGGACTGATCTTGAAGCTGAAACTCCAATACTTTGGCCACATGATACGAAGAGCTGACTCATTTGAAAAGACCCTGATGCTAGGAAAGGTTGAAGGCAGGAGGAGAAGGTGACGACAGAGGATGAGATGTTTGGATGGCATCACCGACTCAATGGACATGAGTTTGGATAAACTCTGGGAGTTGGTGATGGACAGAGAGGCCTGGTGTGCTGCGATTCACGGGGTTGCAAAGAGTTGGACACGACTGAGCGACTGAACTGAACTGAAGTCCTGGGTACAGTCTGTCATTATGTAGTTAATTTCTCCACCTGGGGTTTGTTATCTATAAGACAGCTCACATGATATGGCTCAGAATATTATCTATAGCCCTTAAGAAGGTCCTTGACTATGCTTAATGACTAAATTATTATTATTTAGTCTCCTTTGACTGTTGCCTTTTCTTTCAGCATTTCTCATTTCTCTGATGAAACTTATTCTTTGACTAAGTTTTCCACATGCAGAAGGCATTCAGACTACATGGTGCGGGGGCAAGGACCACAGTCTTCTGCTCCATTTCAACATAACCATATTTATTTAAGAACATATTTCAAAATCAAATGGCAAAGTTCAACAATGCAAAACCGCAGTTACTTTTGCACCAACCTAAATATCTTGGAAATGGGAGTTGGCCAAGTCAATGAATGAACAAATATAGAATTCTATATTTAGCTACTTATTGAATCATATAATCTAGTTTGACATTGATATCTCAGCATCATCATACTTTATCTCTCTGCCTCCTAAAGATAAGCTGCCTTCTTGATTAAATTTTCTGTTTCCTTGTGAGCAAGTGAAGAAAATGATTTCATCAGAAAGCAAGAATGATTAAATGCTAGTGTCACTGATTCATAATGTGCCATGTTTCACAAAACACAACAATAATACAGCTTGATACATTTCCAGTAATTTTCAGCTTGTACAAGAAAAATGACAATAGTCAGTTTCACTGATTACTTATTGATGCAGTAGACAATGTTGCAAATGGTTTATAGGTATCTAATTTAGTCCCCCCAAAATAGGTCTTTGAAGTTGATACTTCTCTTGTTTCTCGTTTACAAAGGAGAACTGAGGCCAGACAGGTGATGCAGCCAGCCTGAGAGGTCTCATAGCAAATGTGTGAGGTAATCTGGGTTTGAACCCAGGTACTTTGCTCCAGAACACATACTCTGAACTCCTGAGTTGGGCCACCTCAATTTCCCAGAAACGATGGGTTCGTAAAGCTGCTGGAGTCTGGGTCTGGATCGTACTGATCAGCTGATAATGAAGATTCTTTAAGGGTCCTGCCCCATCTGATCAGTCTGCAGGTTCTAGTGCTTCTACCTCTTTAATTTTTCTAAAATCTACCCCCTTACAATTTACACGGCCACTGTCTGCATTCAGCTTTCCTTTCATTCACTGGCCTGGGTCATGTAAAACATCTCTCAAATGTCTCCTTGATTGGGCTCACCCTTTTCCATACTGCTACCAAAAGTATTTGTAAATCAGGAATTTGATTTTATTGTTGAGGACTACTCAATTGCTCCCCATAATCTATAAACAGAGTCTAAACAAATTTGTTGTTCAGTCGCTAAGCCGTGTCCGACTCCTTGTGACCCCATGAACTGCAGCATGCCAGGCTTCCCTGTCTATCACTATCTCCCAGAGCTTGCTCAAACTCATGTCCATTGAGTCAGTGATGCCATCCAACCATCTCATCTTGTGCCACCCCCTTCTCCTCTTGCCCTCAGTTTTGGTAGATACCAAACTAATTATGATAATCAAGAGGCTCCCCACCCTACATCTCTCTCTGACTGCCCCCCCCCACCTCACCCCCTCTGCTCCAACAATGAATCAACCCTATTATTGTAAATACTCCAAATTCTTGCCTCACTCTCATGCCTTTGTTCTGTCCTCAGTTTGTGAAGCTCTGTGTAGATAAAACTTTTTGCCCCATCTGAATCCATCTCCGCTCTTATGCAAGAACACCCCAGCTGTGAGCAGTAAACCACTCTCTTCTTGGGCTGGTTATCAGATCCCAATTCATGCTGTCTGCCTGCTCTGTGAGCCCTTTAATAATTGTTCCTTTGTTAAGTTTTGCAGGGAGAGTGTGGCAGACAGGCAACAGAGGAGGAAGGGGTTTTGTCTGCTGGTCCTGGAGGGCTCCCTGGACAGAGGCAGCAGCAGGGGCAGCTCTTCCAACACGAGGTGCCCCCGGGGGTGATTCTGTAGTGGAGTGTCTTCAGAAAGACATCTCTTCATGAGCAGTTTTTTCCTTGACTCCCTAAAGGGCAGATTTCCAGCAAGTTCCATTGGCTTGTGTGGCACCTCAGTATCCCTTCTATAATCCAGTGATCCAGGAACGTCTGGATCCTGGCCCTGGTGTGGGTGGGCTCTCTCTCTAGGGCTCCTTCCATCTGCCATTCCTATACTCCTGAGCATTCTTCCTAGTCAATCCCTTGCTACTCTTATCAGAGCTCATAGCTCTTCACGTTGAACTCTCTGAGCTAAATTACTGTGTAGCTTCAGTCTCACTACTGGACAGAATGATGCCTCCTCTACTGTTTGCTGTGCACCAACCTCTTTCCCGGGGCTTCCCTGGTGGCCCAGATGGTAAAGAATCTGCCTGCAATGCAGGAAACCCAGGTTTGATGCCTGGGTTAGGAAGATCCCTTGGAGAAGGAAATGGCAACGCACTCCGGTACTCTTGCCTGGAGTATTTCATGGGCAGAGGAGCCTGATAGGCTACAGTCCATGGGTTCACAAAGAGTCAGACATGACTGAGCGAATGACACTTTCACTTTCACTCTTCACAGCCTCCTTCCACACCCTCAACTCCTAGCTCTCAACTTCAAGCTTGGGCTTGTGACCCCAGCCTGTTCAACCTGGTTCAAGTAACCGATTCAGGAAAACACAAATCTCATTCTGTTCACTACGACCCATTCCCAAGTCCTGTCTTTCCCAACCACACCACCCTTCTTCATATTATCCTGATTTCCCCAATAATACATTTGGTTGAACTTATCTCATCCTTGTCTTGCGGGTGTGGTGAGGGAGAGGAACAGTGTTGACCAAACTCAGAAATCAGCACGTCCCATTTTCCCTCTAAATAATTAACTCAGAGATATGTATTTGATTTAGAGGCTTCCCAGGTGGCTCAGTGGGTAAAGCATCTGCCTGCAATGCGGGAGACTCGGGTTTGATCCCTGGGTCAGGAAGATCCCCTGGAGAAGGAAAGGGCACCCACTCCAGTATTCTTGCCTGGAAAACCCCATGGACAGAGAAGCCTGGTAGGCTTACAGTCCATGGGGTCACAAAGAGTCGGACACGACTGAGCGACTTCACTTCACTAGAGGCCGACAGAACCAACAAGCTTGTGGATCCTTTATTTGAGCGTCTAAGGAAGAGAATTTCATCTTTTTTGCTATCTTTAGTCTAGAAGCATGTAATCATGAGAATGTTTTACAGCTACCTTGAGATCATGAGAAAAGGGCCTGTAGAGAAGAGTGTTCTTCCTGAGAGAACAAAAAACTGGTCCTTGTCACATGTTTGTACCTTGATCAAGCTCTGCCTGAAGCCAACTGCCTCTGGATTTTTAGTTTGGTGAGTCAATATATTTCCTTTTTGAAAGACTAAATTGGATTGGGTTTATGTTATTTAAAACTGGAAAACTTCCTAATTATTGTATTTTCCTTCCAGATGAGACCATAGCAATATATGCAATTTTCCCAACATGCACTGCACTCTCTCTTAATGTCTCCCCCACTACCAGCCTATAAAGTTTTAAAGGCAGGAGCTGAGTCTTATTTACCTTTGAAGTTATGTATTGTGGCACAATGTTCTGCATACAGTAGGCATCCGATAAGTATCTCTTGAAAGGATAACTGGATAAATAGATAAATTCTAAACAACCCAGCTATATGAAGTTCATGCCATGACAGCTCTGATGAAAAAGGCATGCTAAGAATATGGGCAGTAATTTCTACATTTATAATTAGAGACAAGGATATTTTATACTAATTGCTTGCTGTTATTCAAACATAAGAGCCATATTATGTGCAGCAGAAATTAATGCAACACTGTAAATCAACCATACTATAATAAAAAAAATTTTAAACTATATGAGAACTGCAGAAGGAAACATAAGACTATTGAGAAATAATGTTACTGGGGATTCTCTAGTCTATTTGATGCTAATGTTACAAAAAAGTATAGGTAATATTAAACCTACCCCCAAAACAACTGGGCAGCAGCATTATATTTGGCCCCTGGTGGTCTCAAAGATAATCTGAATTTTCTGAGAAGTTGACTAAAGGGTTGTGTATTCTATGTTGCTATTGGCTTTCCAGGGAGAAGTTCTGAGACAATTGAGAACATCATTATACCAGGACTCAGCTTGAGTACAGAAAAAAAGTGATTGTTTCCTCTGACATACACATGTCTAGGTGAGTCTGTGTGTAATGTCATTACCAACGCCAAGAACCAAACAATAGAATCTGATTACATTCATTCGGAGACTAGGGAAAATAAATATCGCTCTTCTCGATCACTGATTGAAATGCGAGACGCCTTTCAAAGTGTGAAGTGTCACGTCTCAGCCTAACACACTGACAATGCCAGCTGATTACAGGATACACCAGGTGTCTGCAGGGAATCACTCACCAGCAACTTCAACAATGCAAGTGATTATAATGCAGCAGTTTTTAATGATGTCTGATGTGCAAATGATTCTTTTAGCTTCACTCAGGAACATCATATTCCCACTTCGGCGATAACTCAGCTTTGAACTATATGTCACTCACTATTTCATCAGTAACTTCTTGAATTCAAAATAACTACAGTAGCAAAAACCTTTGACAGCCCTATCGAATCTTTAATAAAATATATTCAAGAGAGCTCAATATTAAAGCACACATGAATACTTACAAAATAAAGCAACTAGCTTCATATGAGCAGTTAGAATATTTATGTGTGTGTGCTAAGTTGCTTCACAGTCGTGTCTGACTCTCTGCAACCCCATGGACTGTAGCCCTCCAGGCTCCTCTGTCCGTGGGATTCTCCAGGCAAGAATACTGGAGAGGGTTGCCAGGCCCTCCTCCGGGGATCTTTCTGACCCAGGGATGGAACCCGTGTCTCTGATGTCTCCTTCATTGGCAGGCGGGTTCTTTACCATGAGTGCCAGCTGGGAGGCCCGGTTATATGAAAAGATGAACTATTCCAGCATAAAAGCTTAAGTTTACAAATGTAATTTTAAGGTAGCAGAATGCAAAAACCTATACTCTGCCAAATCACACAGTCTCTGTAGAATTCCCAATTCTTTATTTGATTTGAAGGATTTGCTCAGGATTACTCAATTTGCCAACAATTACCTACAGGGTGCAGGACAGAAAATGAAGGCAGGAACTTTAGGAGAATAAATGGACTCTCCTTCATCTACTCAGTGAATTATTGATGCAAAAACATGGAAATATGTTTCTGATAAGAAGGCAATTCTGTCCATGTTCCTGTAAGTTACTCAGAAACAAGAAAATAAATCAATATCTGGAAAGAACAGCAATAAAGTTTTGGCACATGGCCTAAAAGATTAAAAAAAGTAAAATATTATCTGTAATGCTCAAAGATAAAATAGCTATGCAGTGGTTAACATGGCAGGAAGCTACAGGACTCCCTATAGTGTATTAATTAATCTTTAGATCCAACAGAAAACCAGGTTACTACTTTATTATCATTAGGAATCACCTGCCACCCTTTTGCCCATCTATATTCTATCATCCACCTAGTAAAGAAATTCACTTTTATTTGGAAGAAACCTTGATAACAGTATACATGATCATTTCTAACCTTCTCCATCAAAATAGGTAATGATATTTCCTTCATCTCACGTGTGTGCTCAGATGCTCAGTCGTGTCCGACTCTGCAACTCCATGGACTGCAGCCCACCAGGCTCCTCTGTCCATGAGGATTTCCCAGACAAGAATAATGGAAGGGGTTGCCTTTTCCTTCTCTAGGAGATCTTCCCAACCCAGGGGTCAAACCCACATCTCCTGTGTCTCCTGCATTTACAGGTGTGTTCTTTACCACTTAGACATCCGGGAAGACCCTCATCTTAAGTCAAAAACAAATAAATAGATGTTAGCAGACAAATTTGTTTATGAGAGGATGTGCTGCTATGGAAAAAACAAAAATGCTAAGTAGAATTGTATACTATGTCTATTTGCAATTAATTGTTGACACATTGTCTTTTTCACCTGGTTGGAGCACTAGTCCCATCTGACACCCTGATTGACTCAGTGAGAACACCAGAACCTGCAGTTCCCCACTGACGCCGCAGGATGGCACCATTCCACCACTACTGTCCCCTGCAGAGGTCAGACTTCGAGTACAACAAATGTGTTATTTAGTCTTACAATCATTTTTAATTTTATTGCTGACAGTCTGACAGGACTACTTAATATTGTTGGGCTGACCTTTCCATATTTTGTGCTAAATCTTTTTTTTTTTTTTTAACTTCTCTTAATCTGCTGTGTCGGGAAGAGGATATAATTGACTCTACATTAGGACAGGCTATAGTGTGATACTACCAGTGACAGCACTGGTCAAAACAGATGGATAAAAGGCAGTGTTCCAGGCATCAGCTGATGCCCTGCAGCACTCTACAGACCCCAGACTTCATGAGCACCAGCCACATGTGGGCCGTTCAGAGACAGTATTTTTTTAAGCTTTCATCACTCCCCAGAAGGGGCAGAACTGGCTTTCCACAGAACGTGCATGCATGCATGTTCAGCCTTGTTCAAGTCTTTGCAACTCCATGGATTGTAGCCTGCCAGGTTCCTCTGTCCATGAGATTTTCCAGGAAAGAATACTGGAGTGGACCCTCCTCCAGGGGATCCTCCCAAGCCAGGAATCAAACTCATGTCTCCTGCATCCCCTGCATTGGCAGGCAGGTTTTTTTTTTTTTTCTTTTTTCTTTTTTTTTTTTTTTTACCACTGAACCACCTGGGAATCCCAGCACAGAGAATGCTAACATATAAGATGTAAAGTTAATTTCCTTAGGTCCAGTTCTGTTCTCCTTGTAAAAGAAGATGGTCCCTCTGGGGAAAGATTTTTCTTACAATGTGGCTTTTGAAGATTAGGCAGGTTGTAAGAGAAAGGAAAGAAAACTTATTCTTCAACACACTTGAGAACAGTCATCTGTAGCCTTAAAGATGCACATAACTCAGGTAGGGCTGCAGGAATAACAGCCACCGCTATGGCCTGAGGGTGGTTCCAGAATCTGACAATGGTGACAGGTGCCACTGACCAGACACTTACTTTGCACCAGACTCTGTGAAAAATGCATCATAGGAATTTCCCTGTTGAGAGCTCCCCACGGCTCTGAGGGCTGCACTGTCATTATCCCTCATATCAACAGATGAGGTGTCTGAAACCTGAGGTTTTATTTTTTGCATTATATATACACATGGGCTTACTAAATAGCCCAGTTGGTAAAGAATCTGCCTGCAATGCAGGAGACCCTGGTTCGATCCCTGGGTCGGGAAGATCCCCTGGAGGAGGGCACAGCAACCCACTGCAGTATTCTGGCCTGGAGAATCCCATGGACAGAGGAGCCTGGTGGGCTACGATGGTCTATAGGGTCACAAAGAGTCAGATACTCCTGAAGCGACAGAGCAGGCACACACTCTGTGGGAGAAAATTCCCAAGCAGGTTCTGCTCTGTGTCCCTTGGCTCCTCAGGAACCATGAAGAGCGGGCGACACCTGCTTCATGACCATGTGACCCATGCTGGGGATGCTGGGATTGGAGGCCTTCCATCATACTGCAGAATTCATACGAAACTTGGAAATCTTGGCTCCTTTCTTGGGGCCAGCCCAAGCAAGGCTCTGCCTAAGAATTTTTGACACAGAACATTTGTGCTTTTGGAAATTTCTCAGTGAACTCCCCTACTGGACAAATATGAGATAGAAAGTGAGGTAAGAGTAGGTTGACATTATTCACTTCCTATCTCACCTGCCCCCTCATTGTTCATTTCATGGGAAAAGAAAACAAGAAGTTAAGGGAAAGTGATAAGCCAAGAAAGGCCAGACCTGGGGGAACTAAGCCAGCAGAGGTTGGTTCCCCAAAAACAAAAGTCCATGGTTCACATCCCATCATCTA
This sequence comes from Muntiacus reevesi, assembly GCF_963930625.1. Taxonomy (NCBI): domain Eukaryota; kingdom Metazoa; phylum Chordata; class Mammalia; order Artiodactyla; family Cervidae; genus Muntiacus; species Muntiacus reevesi. Next base: position 48,662,267 of record NC_089251.1, on the reverse strand, counting down.
AAGACCCTGAGGTCAGTGTAGGGTTGGTGCCAACAGCCCAGGAATGAAAGCCACAGCAGGCATGGAATAGAGATCCTTTAGGCAGAAGCCATGTTCCTAAGTAAGTGTTTCATCATCAAAGAGTAGAATCACCCAGGAGGGACCAGACGCCAGTCACCAACTAGGAAAGAGAGCAAAGTGTAGAAGTCATGGGCTGCGAGGGCTGCACATGAACCTGAAAACTTTGTGACCAGGGCATGTGTCCACTTCCATTAAGAAACAGAAGGCTTAACTGGAACCAAGGAATCGTGTCAAGCAAGGGACATATGATGGGGTTGGTGGGGCACACGTGTGCACCCAGAGACCCAGTCCAGGTGTGTGAGATGAAAACTGATGCAACAAGATTGACTTTGGTAAACAGTGGCTTCTTTTTATTGCCAGACTGAGGGAGGTTCAAAGTACATAATTCTATAAAAGGGCAACGATAGAGCAGTTAACAAAATAGAATGTAACAGGATCTGTATTAAGGTGGGCAGAGGTGGTCAAGTGGCCAGCTGCCTAGAAGAGCTGCGGGTGTGTCCCATCACTCAGGCATGTCCGGCTCTCTGTACCCCACAGACTGTAGCCCGCCAGGCTCCTCTGCCCATGGAATTGTCCAGGCAAGGATACCGGAGTGGATTGCCTTTTCCTCCCCAGGGGAACTTCCTGACCCAGGGATCGAACGCGAGTCTCCTGTGTCCTCCACACTGGCAGGCAGACTCTTTGCCACTGGGCCACCTGGCCTGAATGACTACAAGGACCAGCGCTGCTCTGAATCTCAAGCCAAAACCAAGGTGGGCACTCCATACAAGGCCTCTGCAGCCTGAAAGATGCACAGTTTTGTACTCCAGGAAATAAGGGGAGATTTAAACTCCCTGTTTTGAGAGAAGGCAATTCAAGTGAATAATCTGTATCTTTGAAAAATATATTATTGAGTATACATTGACTATTAGAAAAGTTAAGGGCATACCACTTGGGTGAGTAACCAAGTGACCCTGTGAGCGGTAACACATTGTCAGTCCAGCTCAGCACGGTACTATCCGAGGTCACCACCACCATCCACATAAAGCATATTTTGATAAGTTCTACATACGTACAATTTTCAGATGAGACAAAAGCCTCATGACGTCTGCCATGTCCGCCAAGATGAGCAAGCGAGTCACAGCGGATAGCAGGGCCCGAGCCGCCCGCACCATGGTGCCGCGCTTCACCGACGAGCAGGGGTCATCCGCAAACTCCGAAGAAGCGATGCGCATGGTCTCACCTGGAAGACAGATACGGAGACACACGTGGGTAGACAGGAAGCTCAGAGGCCGGCAGTCACAAAGATCTGTGGAGGGGTGATCAGAGCTCTCTCGGCAAAACCACCCTGGCCCGGTGGTACCAGCTCCCTCACTGAGGCAGAGACTTTCAAGTCAGACTCCTCAGTGCCCCCAGACGGGTGCTGTGGACAAGATCCAAGTATGAAATTATGTTTTTAGCATCAATATGTTTGGAGGAATATGTTTGATTCAGTTTGTCTAAGAGTTGAGATGAATTTGCCGACCTGAATCATTCTCTCTCCAAGTCCCTTGAAACCAGTGGTATTTACTAGGCTAGTTGGTTTCTGACAGCTGAAGAACAAAGCTAACAGCTCCAGAGGGGAATGAAACTAAAGACTTTGACCTGATGAACTCTGTTCTCTTAATTGAGTTAAACAGACAATAACAGACTACAGAGAGAGTCCGTGCATGCATGCACAGTCACTCAGTTGTGTCCGACTCTCTGCGACCCCACGGATACAAGTCCACCAGGCTCCTCTGTCCACGGGATTCTCCAGGCAAGAATACTGGAGTAGCTTGCCATGCCCCCCTCCAGGGGATCTTCCCGACCCCAGGGATCTAACCCAAGTCTCCTGCATTGGCAGGTGGATGTCATTCTGTAATACAGAGAACATTTATGAGACAACTGAACCAATTCAGCAAATATTTATCAGGCACATACTGGTAAAAATTCTCTACCAGACTCTGGAATTGCAAAGGTGACTAAGAACGCCCTGGCCCCAGGGAGTTCACAGTCTAACGAGGACACACATTGTAAATACATACTTAAAATACAGAGATTACATGCCATCATAGACATATGGCTAAGAATGAAGGCAAAAAAGAGGAAGAAGCGATTAACTCAGTTAGTGTGAGGCTGGGGGGGGCAGGGGTAGGGGGTGGGCGGGGAAGCTGTCAACACTAATGGCCTTTGAAAAGCCAAGACGCATTCACCTGGAAGATGAAGGTGGGCAGGGCGCCTGAGGCAGCATGAACACCAGGAGGCTCCAGAACTTGGAGGAGGGTGCTGAGCCCAGGGAAATGCAGTCACCTGAAGGTCACAGTGAGTGAGGGCTGTAGGCCAGAGAGGCGTCAGGGCCTGGGACACTAGGCAAGAGATTTGGACTGTGGCCTCAGGAGGAGATGACTTCACAGATTTTTATTTTGGCCATATTATGTAAAACTGGAGGGGTCAAGACTTGTGCAGAGAAAATAGGCAAATGCAGTTACAATCTGAGAGAGCAGATGAGGACATAGACGGGAAAAATAGGAATGGGATCCAGAGAAAGATCTGTATCAACGAGATGATGAAGGGAAACATGAAGAGACCATGGAGAGAATCAATGGATTTGGTGATTAATTATGTATGGAAGGGTTTCCCTGATGGCTCAGAGGTAAAGAAGTTACCTGCAATGCAGGATATGCAGGAGATGAAAGTTTGATCCCTGGGTCAGGAAGATTCCCTGGAGGAGGAAATGGCAACCCACTCCAGTTTTCTTGCCTGGAAAATTCCACGGTCAGGGGAACCTGACAGTATACAGTCTAGGGTCCCAAAGAGTAGGATACGACTGAGCACACACATGTGTTATGTATGGAAACCAGAGAGGAGTTGGCGGTAATGGTGAATACAGACCCACCACAATGGACTGGTACATATTTGCACAAAGGGACCCCAGGAGTGGGAAACACAGGGAGGTCATTAACCACATGAGATGGGCCCCATGTTCATGGGGTGGATATCTACCATGTGTGGCTGGATCTTTTAAAGAGGCTACCATCCATGATATATATATGACACGGTTGCACAGCTCAGTCTTTATGCCTAGGCACAAATAGCTTGAAATATAACAATAGCATGGGAGAAGATTAAAATCTTTTTATTATGATACTGGTGAATTGTCAAGATGTATGGCTCTAGAGGCCTAAATAAACTTTGGTAGAGGTTGGCAATTAAGAGATACATATTCATTGCTTTTCTGCCTTTTGGCTAAGATCAAGTGAAGAGATACATATTCAATCCAAAGGTCCACAGGCTTACATAAATACCATCTTGGCCTATTCCTTGTCCCTAAAAATGGACTAAGCAGATAACTGTGTGGTGGGGAGAAAGTTACCTCATTCTCACTCTGTAGAGTTCAGCCAGAAAAAAACATTATATACCAAGGTGAATCTACTGAAATGTTGAGAGGATCACCCTGAAGACTAGACATAGTGCAAATGGTACTGCTAATGGATAAATCAATTGCTGCTGGAAGGGATCCACTTATTCAAGGAAGGGAGAGATTCTTTTCTGCAGGTGAACCCTAGGGAGCTACACTGTTGATCTCAAATTCTTCAGATTAAATTGCTACGAGCCATCGCTTGGGTAAGAGTGGCCCACTCAGGCAGGGGTCTTCTCAGGAAAAAGAAAGGGCCCTAATATGAGAGTCACACCTCCTTCCAGCTTGTGGAGTAAACATGCCTAAGTAAACTGATTTTCATACACAGAATGACCATGAAACAGGAAGGGGGCAGAGTACAACCTTTAAAAGAGTAACATAGCCAGAGGACACAGCATGAACTGATTAGAACCAACTAGGTCCAATGGCCGATCCAGCTTCTACTTGACCTTGAGCCTCAGTATAAGCTTACTGTAACACACTCCAGGCACCCAATGGTTCTAACAAGCACGCTCAGTCGAGTCAGTCGTGTCTGACTCTTTCCGACCCTATGGACCACAGCTCACAGGCTCCTCTGTCCATGGGATATTCCAGGCAAGAATACTGGAGTGTATTGCCATGCCCTCCTCCAGGGGATCTTCCTGATGCAGGGATTGAGCCTTCATCTCATTATGTCTCCTGCATTGGCAGGCAGGTTCTTTATCCACTGAGTCACCTGGGAATCCTGAAGATTCCAAGGATGACCAGAAAACATCAAAAGTGGGTGGTGGCCCAATTCCTGGAAAGTCCCACTCCTTCCCCCAAAACAATGGAATTCTCGTCCAACTCATTAGGACGAGAAATTGCGTTGCGGGCATGTTCAGTCATGTCTTACTCCTTGCAACTCCACAGACTATACAGTCTATGAAATTCTCCAGGCCAGAATACTGGAGTGGGTAGCCTTTCCCTTCTCCAGGGGATCTTCCCAACCCAGGGATCGAACCCAGGTCTCCTGCATTGCAGGCGGATTCTTCACCAGGGGAGCCACAAGCTCCACCTGGGAAGCCCACTTAGTCTGTCAAATTACCCACCCCTATAAAAACTGACAATCCCATATCCTGAGGCCTCTCATTCCTCTCTTTCTGAGATGGCCCACATTCTGTCTATAGAGTATGTTTCCTCCCAGAGCAGACCTTCTTTCTCTTTACTATGGCTCACGCTTGAATTCTTTCCTGTATAAAGTCAAGAACCCACACATGGAGGCTGTCCCAAGGACTCAGATGTGACCTGGGATGTGACCATCCTTTAGCTCCCCACTCTCTTTTCTACAACAACTCACTTCATCCAGATGCTCACTGTTTGGCCAGAAATACTGTCTCAAAGCCCAGGGGATGACACTCTGCGGTATGGACCTTTCAGGCAGAGCTAATCAGTGTGGCGACCACAGCAGGTCCTCCTGGTAGGAGCTTGGGAGATATCCATGAGAGAAAAAATGAGACCCAGAGACAAGAGACAGGAAGAGATCCACATTAGTAAATGTGACTCTGCAAATGGAAATGTCATGCTTAATTCTGAGATTATCCTCAAATAAACAATAGACCACTTAATCCAATCTAAATTAAAACTAAAAACACAGTTGAAGCAGATACAAATGAGTTCATGTTTCTAAAGGTTTCAAAGGAAAGGCAAACTGAAGTCAGCTATATATTTAATTCATTTTACATCCCTGTAGTTCTAGGATTACTAAAAGAAAACGAAAATCTATATTACATAATGATAAGAGAGTTTATCAGAATAAAATCAGTGATTCACCTGGGAACTGCTTTTTCTATACAACTAAAATATTTAGCTGAGAAATAGCATGTGTGTGTAGGCGGAGGAAGCAAGCAATTAGGGAAGGACACCAGAGCTGCCTATTTCTTTTATATACACTCTTGTATTCAAGCTCATTAACTTGATTACAGACCTAAGGTCAGAGCAGGGCTTCTATGATCAAGCCTCTGATCCTCTAAAACCACTACTACCTGCTGGAAAGAAGAAAAAATAACATCTTCAAATAAGCGACTTAGGGGAAATAGTAATTAATATGAATACAGTGCTTCTATATAAAGGGCTATTTTGTAAGCATTGTTCTAAAAGCTTTATATATATTAAGCCATGAATTAAAAGAGAATCTCTCTCTCTCCCTTCACATGCTTGCAGGCAGATTCTTTACCACTAGCGCCACCTGGGTCTTTAAAGTAACAAAGACTAAGGTCGCATTCTGACATCTCTCCAACCATTTCAAAGTTTGTAAGATCAGCAATTATTCAACATCTGTGTTTTAGTCCCCTCAGCTGTAAAACAGGGGTGAAAATAATAATAGCCACCTTGTAAGACTACCATTAAAGATAATCCATTCAAAGAACCCAGCATAAGACCTTACCAGTAATGGGCTCTTACTCATTGGATAGCAAGGAGATCAAAACATCAATCCTAAAGGAAATCAACCCTGAATATTCACTGGAAGGACTGATGCTGAAGCTGAAGCTCCAGTACTTTGACCACCTGATGCAAAGAGCCTACTTATTGGAAAAGACCCCGATGCTGGGAAAGATTGAGGGCAGCAGGAGAAGGGGCAACGGAAGATGAGATGGCTGGATGGATGGCATCACCAACTCAATGGACATGAGTTTAAGCAAATTCCAGAGATACTGAAGGACAGGGAAGCCTGGTGGGCTGCAGTTCTTGGGGTTTCAAAGACTGGGACCCAACTTAGTGTCTGAACAACCACCACAGTAACTCCTTAATACCATAAATACCATAGCTACCACTCTCACTGTGATCCTCTCCAATAAAATGTTGGTAAACTCCTGGTTAAAGATTTGGAAGTGCCTTTTGTGGCTGATTTCACTGCTTGTGTATACACTAATATACAAGCAAGAAAATATCTGCCTGATAAAATATATTACATTGAGGCAGACTATACACCCTCCTGCCCACCCTCACAGATGGCATTGGTGCTCGATTTTCAAACTGGTGCTTGTTTTGCTTCTTTCGCTACCCAACTGGAGGAAATGGGAATGTTGCAAGGCTCCTGTAAAGCAAGAGTCACAGTCCAAAAAATGGTGACTACTCTTTTGCCCAAATGTAGTAGAAGACCATACTCTTGAAAACAGTAAACAGTGATATGCTAAGCTTAAAAGAAAAATAGAGTTCAAAGAATCAATACTGAATTCAGTATAATTTAATATTTTTATAAAGTAAAGAGAAAAGAAATTGATAAACATGGTCAATTTAAACGTCATTGTGCAGTGAAAGTGGTTTGAAATAACTGCCCTATTAAAATGTATAATTAAGCTAAACCTGTTGTAAGGAAACGAAACCTATTGTAAGCAAACAAAACTAATATAAGTAAAGCAAATAAGCATGCAATAAATTGTTTTTTTATAAATCTCAAATTTCAATAACCCTCTATATATAAGGCAAATCTCTCTATATGCAGCATACTGATGACTTCTTTATATTAAGTCAATCAGTGTTTCTGTTGATCAGTGTCTTTATTGTCCTACAACCATGGTTACAAATCAAAACCCACTGAGATGTCAGTAGACTGATACATAGTGCTTGTTAGTTGAAATGTAAGTACAAAAAAATCTTTTAATGTGATGAGGAAGGAAAAACAAATACCACAATGTGCATCCTGACTGAAGAGCAGAAATACTATTATTATCAAAAATGCTATCATCTAAAAAAAAAATGCTATCATCTAATCCTGAATGAAAAAGGTAGGCTCACCATTCCCACATGAAAATATACAGGACACAGGTCTATTCTTGCTAAATAGGATTGTTGTTTTTCAGTCACTAAATAATGTCCAACTCTTTGAAAGTCCATGGAATGCAGCACATCAAGGTTCCTTATCCTTCACCATCTCCCAGAGTTTGCTCAAACTCATGTCCATTGAGTCAGTGACACCATCAAACCATCTCACCCTCTGTCACCCACTTCTCTTCCTGCCCTCATTCTTTCCCAGCATCAGGGCCTTTTCCAATAATTTGGCTCTTTGCATCAGGTGGCCAAAGTATTAGAGCTTCACCTTCAGCATCAGTCCTTCCAATGAATATTCAGAGTTGGGTTTCCTCTAGGATTGACTGGTTTGACTTCCTGTCCAAGAGACTCTCAAAAGAGTCTTCACCAGCACCACAGTTCAACAATGTCAATTTTTGGTGCTTGGCCTTCATTATGTTATAACTCTCACATTCATACATGGTACTGGAAAAACCATAACTTTGAGTGTATGACATTTGTTGGCAAAGTGATGTCTCAGCTTTTAAATATACTGTCTAGGTTTGTCATAGCTTTTCTTCCAAGGAGCAAGTGTCTTTTAATTTTGTGGCTGCAGTCACCATCTGCAGTGATTTTGGAGCCCAAGAAAATAAAAAAGCTGTTACTGTTTCCACTTTCTCCCCATTTATTTGCCATGAAATGATGGTACTGGATACCATGATCTTAGTTTTCTTGAATGTTGAGCTGTAAACCAGCTTTTTCATTCCCCTCTTTCACCCTCAAGAGGCTCTTTAGTACCTCCTCTCTTTCTGCCATTAGAGTGGAATTATATACATATTTGAGGTTGTTGCTATTTCTCCTGGCAAACTTGATTCCAACTTGTGCTTCATCCAGCCTGTCATTTTGCATGATGTACTTTGCATAGAATTTAAATAAGCAGGGTGACATACTCCTTGACATACTCCTTTCCTAATTTGGAACCACTCCATTGTTCCATGTCTGGTTCTAATAGTTGTTTCTTGACCTTCAAACAGGTTTCTCAGGACACAGGTAAGGTGGTCTGGTATTCCCATCTCTTTAAGAATTTTCCAGTTTACTGGGATCCACGCAGTCAAAGGCTTTAGTGCAGTCAATGAAGCAGATGTTTTTCTGCAATTCCCTTGCTTTTTCTATGATTCAGCAGATGTTGACAATTTGATCTCTGATTCCTCTGCCTTTTCTATATCCAGCTTGACATCTGGGAGTTCTCGGTATACATACTGCTGAAGCTGGCTTGAAGGGTTTTTGAGCATGGCCTTGTTAGCATGTAAAGTTAGCACAACTGTGGTAGTTTGAACATTCTTTGGCATTACCTTTATTTGGTATTGGAATGAAAACTGACCTCTCCCAGTCCTGTGGCCATTGCTCAGTTTTCCAAATTTGCTGGCATATTGAGTGCAGCACTTTAACAGCATCATCTTTCTGGATTTTCAATAGCTCAGCTAGAAACCCATCACCTCCACTAGCTTTCTTTGTAGTAATGCTTCCTAAGGCCCACTTAACTTATTGAGATACTGTCTTTCTTTTACTTTTATTTATTTATTTATTTTTTGAAGGCAGAATAGGAAGGTGGTAGTGGGGTGGGGATTTAATGTCCAAATTCCAGAATTTAAGAGTATATTGGAGGACATCATGCAACCTAAATCTTAGCAGGTATGACCTAAAAGACAGGACCTTCTGCCTCCCTAAGAAACCATTCCAATTTGAAAGACGTCTAACTGATAATTTTTTTTCCTTCAATTATTTTGGTCTTCACTATGTTCTTCTGAACCACACAGAAAAATCTAGTCCTCTTTCCAAATCTATAAATCTTGAGAAAATTCTTTGCAATGTCCTTCATGGAGAAATGAAATGTCAAAACACACATCAGCCATTGGCTAAGAATTAACACTATATCTAGATTATGAAAATGACAGCTTGCATAAAGAAGTGAACAAACAACTCCCCTTAGTTTTCCAAATGTTAAGTACATACTAACTAATGATTCAAGTTGGGATGATTAGTCTGCTTTTATACAAACTTCTATGCAAGTTAATAGAGTAAACATAAAAGGCACTGTCAATTAGCTTTGGAGGGAACAAACCTGGTTTCTGGCATGTTATGAAAACAAATGATAAGACAGATAACAATTGACAAGTCACTGGAGAAGGAAGTGGCAACCCACTCCAGTATTCTTGCCTGGGAAATTGAATGGAAAGAGGAGCCTGGCAGGCTACAGCCCATGGGGTTGGCAAAGAGTCAGACACGACTGAACACGTACACACCACTCTGATCTACTTTATGATCTAAATTACTACCTATATTTGAGAGATATTAAATGTGAGCTCATTGGTGGAGTCCAATTTCTTAATTTCAGAGAAGAAAAAACAGGTATCAAGAACCTGATATGACTTATCCGAAATCACACAGCCAATTAATGGCAGAGTTCAAACCAGAAGCTGGGTGTCTTCACTCTTAAACTTGCTATAATTTACCAGATAGTCTTTTTCCTTGAAAAAACTATTTTGTATGGTTTCACAGATTCGCAACTGTGTACTTAGTCCACATAACTTATAACTTAGTCTGTATAAGTCTTTTAATACCAGTTTGGATGTCTTGATTCTATGATTAGGTGCAAATATATTTGTAAGTTCCCACGGTGTCTCATTAAATACTTGTATTACTGATTTCAATCAGCTTAGATATAAACACAAAGAAAAGGAAGTATAAAAGAAGCACATTGTATAATTTGAATTTTAGAGGCTGCAGATGAATAAACCATGTTTGAGACTGTTATACTGTAAAATAACAAGTCAACTTAACTTCTTCTAAAGTAGTATTTGGCTAAACAAAGCACAGGAACAATTCTTATAATGAAAAAAGTTGATTAAGGATAGAAAACGCTACCACACACTTCAAAATTAGAAACAAAACAAGAAAATGTTCCAAGTAATTGCTATCATGAACATGGTAAATGCTGCTTTAAAATTACAGCTTAATTAAGTTATATTTTAAAAATACCTCATGGAGAAGACTGATTTCCTTCACTAGTTTGAGGATGGAAAAAAAAATAGCAAAACACGAATGATTGGATTCTAGGATTTAAATGGCACAGTCTATGCTTTATTTTCTGAACTGCCATTGATTTTCCAGTCATAACAGAGAAATGGCAGATTCTTAAATGTGATTATAGCCATGTGTCTTCTTTATTATAGCCACATGACTAGAGGCTTCCTTGTCACTATCACTCTGCCTCCTATATTAAGAGAGCTCACAGCAGGACCACATCTAAATCAACATCAGGATATCAATTATAATAAAGCCCAGCTAACAAAAATATATTTGTTCAGTGGGAGGATCTGGCAATAGGCAATGAACAAAATCGATTTAAGATAATTCAAAATCCTAAATTCAAAAAGACAGACGGCCAAAATGTGCTAATCAAAGCTTTCTTCACGTCTGTGATCAATAGCTTTTCATGTGGGTCAAAACAGATGGATCTCAGACTGCCTTCTCTCCTCCCAGCTCAAAAGTACATTTTTAACATAAGTTATAACAAACATAAACCTTGAGAGGGAAAAATGTCCCAACAGGGTGACACGCAGTTTTAAGGGTGAGGGAAATGTGGAGGGTTAGAGAGTAACTGCCCAGTTTGTGTAGGGTTTCCCTGGTAGCAATGGGTAGAGACCCTGTCTGCGATGCAACAGACGGCCTGCAGTGCAGGAGATGGGGATTCAGTCCCTGGGTTGAGAAGACCCCCTGCAGAAGGAAATGGCAACCCACTTCAGGATTCTTTCCTGGGAGATCCTTAAGTTTGTATCGGTGATTACATGAGCATATCTGTAAATGTATGCAAAGTGTAGAAAGAGCCATATATCATTTCATTCATCCTTTTATTCATTCAATGAGCATTTATGAAGCTAGGTGGTAGATATTTGCTATGTTCAGGATATTCAAGATGAAGTCACAATTCCTGTCATCCCCTTACCAGCATCCTGATCTTTCTGACAGATTCACTAATAGAGATCATCTGTAGAATATCTGTAGAGAAACACCCACTGATCAGGCATTTGGGAATTCTAGACAGAAGAAGTCACATTTTAGGGAGCTGGGATTCATGAGCATGTAGAGGATGCTTAGTCAGCTATTATAATAAGGAAGCATGGTCAAAAACTATGTATGTATATGTGCACATGTATCTATACCTATATCTAGAGAGAAAAGATTAAGTTTTTCATGTTTTCTCCCTGCAGTGTGTAGCTTTTAGCCATGACTCAGAGAGACAGCAGACCAGTCACACACTGGTGACTTCTCTTCTCCTCCAAATCACTGTTAGATTTCTAAAAACCAAGGAGTGTGGGTGAGAATGATGTGGACACATATACTCTTCATCATTAGTTAGCTTCTCAGACCTATATTTGTTTCCCTTGTGGCTCAGCTGGTAAAGAATCGCCTGTGATGTGGGAGATCTGAGTTCGTTCTCTGACTTGGGAAGATTCCCCTGGAGAAGGGAAAGGCTACCCACTCCAGTATTCTGGCCTAGAGAATTTCAAGGACTATAAAGTACATAAGATTGCAAACAGTCGGACAGGACTGAGTGACTTTCACTTTCAGCCCTATATTGAGCAGGTCTTGGCGAACAGAAACATTTCAGGGTGCTTTTAATCTCTTAACTTTAAACTCTAAATGAAAAGTGGGTCTGAGGGGACTAGAACTCAAGCTCCAGGAATTGGTGATGGACAGGAAAGTCTGGCATGCTGCAGTCCATGGGATGGCAAAGAGTCAGACACGACTGAGCAACTGAACAGAACAGAACTGAATTCAGTTTTCAACTAGTATTTCCGAAGGAAAGAGATCCCATCTGATCACACTAGTTTCATAAAATTGAAGATAAATATAGAAAGAGAGATGAAAGGATGAAGATTATAGGAAATCAATGAATATTAACTTTTTCTCTCCTTCCACTGTAGAATAATGTAGGGTCTCCAATTTGTCAGGAAACATAAGACATGTTATTTCTTTAATTTGCTAGTTAATATTTCAAATAATATTCTCAAATTTTTTTTCTTAAATCCCCAGAACACTGTTTCCTATAAAAGACATAAAAACCCAAAGCAAGGTTCCAACTGTTATGCTGAAAAAATTCAACTAAATATACTCTTTCCCCTGTATTCCCAGACTTTGTGGATACTCTTGTTGCGGACACATTTTCAGATCCTCTTGCCATCCCAGGGTCCTTCTGCCTTTCCAGGCTGCTCTCAAGCAAAGGGAGCCCCATTTTGTGCTGCTCAGTGGTTATTTCCTTCAAAGTTAATGGGAAAATAGTGATAAATTACACTGTAGGTACTGGCCAGTGAATGCAGGTGCCCAGTGCCTTGGTAAATATATTTCTCACTACAAATTAATAAACTCACACTGGGAGTATAATTTAACCTCCCCTGTAGATCTGCCCATAGGAATAGAATATTCTGGTCATGCTGACATTAGTATTTCACTCTGTGTGGCAGCATACTAAAGATTAGTACAGTAATATGGATTTTTAAAGCAAATACACCTGGTTGTTTAATTCTCACATCATTTGCAAAGTATGAAGACGGAATGATGAACCAGCGATTGCGGTGGGGTACCACTGGGAAGTGTCTGATTTGTGATAAGTAGGGGAACTGCTTTTGAACAATGACCAGGAGTTCATTTTCAATTCCTACTCTGAACAGCAAGTAGCTTTTCCCACCACAAAGAGTGCGCAGGAAAAATGGGGGAAGGAAATGTCAAAGAACCTATAGATGTGAAGAACTTATTTTATGAGACAGAGAATGGAAGCATTACTAAGCAAACCCAGACATAAAAAGCAAAATTCTAAGCCACTGCCAAATGGTATTCAAGGCTATGAAATAAGAAGTAGGCAACCTGGCACATTGGAGAGGGGGCAGTGGCAGCCAGGCACACACAGAGTTCACCATCTAGTCACACTCGTCCAGGGCTGGGCAGAGACAAAGGCCTGTGTGACTCAACTGTGCATCCTTTATAGGAGGCCCTATATAAACAAAGAGCAATCAGCTATAAGTAACCTTTATAACAGTGTGGGCTCAATGATTTTTAATACACCCATTTTGTGTATTTTAATACACCCATATTGTGTAGCTTCACACAATTCCATGCTAAAGAACCTTTTCAGGTATAAATGCACGAGGACACACAAACATAAATGCCCACCGAGTGTGCCCGATTAAATACTTTAGTCAAGCTTTGGCACAGAGAGCTGGCAAAACCAAAAGATGCAAACATTTACAGAGTTTAGCCTTAAGGCTGCTTCTGCTTCATGTGCTACACATTACAATCACATTTGTGAATCCCCAAACCTAATATTTTCAATAATCAACAGATGCAACTAGAGATCATGTCCAAAAATGGAAGCATTGTAAAAAATCTATTTTGCCCAACTCTGTGTGGATCTGTAAAATGTTAATTAATGTTGCCTCCTCACTTACAGTTACCTTTCACTCACTTCCCTCTTCTCTGCTGCTAAGTCGCTTCAGTCGTGTCCGACTCTGTGTGACCCCATAGACAGCAGCCCACCAGGCTCCCCCGTCCCTGGGATTCTCCAGGCAAGAACACTGGAGTGGGTTGCCAGTTCCTTCTCCAATGCATGAAAGTGAAAAGTGAAAGTGAAGTCGCTCAGTCATGTCCAACTCTTAACAACGCCATGAACTGCAGCCGACCAGGCTCCTCCGTCTATGGGATTTTCCAGGCAAGCGTACTGGAGTGGGATGCCATTGCCTTCTACGCCCTCTTCTCTAGAAACTAGGAATACATGACTAAATGATCCCAAGAACTCCTTCCAATTTTGTATACTCTGATGCAAAAAGTAATAATAGCTACTTATAGAATACTATGTACTGGGCACAATGTTAAACACTTTACATTTATGATCTCACAATGAGGTAAACAATATTACCTTCATTTTAAAGATTATAAAATCATGGCTTAGCTTAATAAGGTTTATTAATTTGTCCAAGGTCAGCTTAACACTAGGAATTGGATCTGAGGCTAATGAACTGAGAGGTCTGTGATCTTAGTAACCTGGAAGCTCTAAGTTAAGGGTGTATTGATGAAAAGTGAACGTGTAAAAGTGTTAGTTGCTCAGCTGTGTCTGACTCTTTGTGACTCTATGGGCTATAGCCCACCAGGCTCCTCTGTCCACGGAATTCTCCAGGCAAGAATACTGGAGTGAATTGTCATTCCCTTCTCCAGGGGATCTTCCTGACCCAGGAATCAAACTCAGGTCTCCCACACTGCAGGCAGATTCTTTACCATCTGAGCCAACCTAAAACAATCTAATGATGCTGCTGCTGCTGAGATTAATAATTATGGCTAATCCTGACATGGTGCTTATTCAGTGACAGATACCGTTTTAAGCACTGCATCTTACTCATTTAATCTTCATTAAAATCCTACAAGGTAGGTACTATTCCCATTTTATAGATGAGGAAACTGAATTACATAAAAATTAATTTGCTAAAGGCAAGAAAATTTTGGATAATAGAATAAGGCTTTTAACCTAGAAAGTCTGGCTACAGTGTTTAGGATTTAACCACTTCTAAGATAATGCCCATGTCAAGCAAAACAATAAAACAATAAAAACCAATAACAAAAATGTTCTTAACACCAACAACAGTGGTAAATTATTTTGTGGTAATAATTTTTAAACTGATCTTTTAAATAATATCTAGACTCTAAAATGATGTCCTCATGCATTATAATTTTAAGGAGCTGGGACAAGAATTTGAGCAAACTCCAGGAGATGGTAAAGGACAGGAACATCTGGTGTCCTGCAGTCCAAGGGGTCGCAAAGAGTCTAACATGGCTCAGCGACTGAACAGCATCCAAGAGGCAACTTAAATTATGATAGGATGTATACAATAGGAGCTGCCATCGAAGAAGAAGGTCCTTGTCTGTCACTATAAAATTAGACACCTTAGAACTTGTGCTTGTCTTGATTCATAGATGTCCAACAATACTACTATGTTGAGATCAGACTCCACGCATTTTTATTTTTTTTTTGCTAATTAGAGACAACTTTAGAACCTTCTTTAACTTGAAAATAGAACTGTCCAAGAGTAAGCAAAAACATTGTACTTTTCTTTTACACTGTAAAGTGTGATGCTTTACATTGTGATGATGCCCAGTCAGTGCTTCTGCATTAAGACTGGAAACACATTTAAAGGGCTGCTAAATGTGCATGCAAAGATCACATGCTATTTTTCAAATGCAACCCACATTAAAACAGAATGAGAAACCAATAATAATCACCTATGGAAATTAGGCTGTTTTCCATCTTTTATGCATTATATATGCCAAGTCATTATGGACTAAAAGAAAGAAAAACAAGAACTGATAGTTCGATACATGGCAGATTTGGTTAGCCTTTTTGAATTACCACCATCTTGAAAAGCAAAGATTTAATATTTCCCACTATTAATTGGATATTAACTATCAGCTCTTTTCAGTTAGAATTAGGAGCACCTCTTAATTTTAGGCTTATTAACCTTCACACATGAAATATAAGAATAAAGTAAAAATGTTAATAGTATTAATATTCTTATAGCAAAATATTAAGTAACAAACTTATCAGTAGGATAAACTTTTAAAATAATTGTATTTTTCTTTGACAGCATACCAGTAAAGAACCTTGGCTCAGACTTCTTGAATTTAAGTCCTGGTTCTCACATTTTTTTCTTTGTGTAACCTTAGTCAAATTACTTAACTTTTCTAAGGCTTAATAGTAAAATTAATAAAATAGCACCCCATGTCACAGATACATGTAAAAATTAACTGAGAGCATATAAGAGACTGAATACCAAGAAATGTATCTCCAAGACACCTGGAAATGCACATGAAATACAGAAAATATCTTTATAAATGGAAGAGCAATCTGAGTCAAAAAATAAAAGAAACAGAAATTAGCAATCTTGAAACAAAAATGTTAAATTGATTCTGAAGCATTGACAACCTTAGAATAATTAAAAGCTATTTAGAAGCTAGATTTTAATTGCCACAGATGAGACAAGAATGTCTTGACCCTCAGCAAGAATAGATCTGTCATGTTTTCTACCTAAAATAAAATTTAGAAACTTAAAATGCTTTATCAGTGAAAATATTAACTAGAAAATAAATGTGTTCTCTGGCAAAGAGAAATCATAAAGAAATATGTCTATCTATTCAGAAAAAATCATATAGTTTCATTTATATTTGATAATAATAGTTTATAATCAGTGTTTGTAAGAAACTACTGCATAGACTACTACCTGCATAGACTAAGAGCAGTGATGTTATTTTAAAAATTAGTTTCAGATTGATGGTGTGTGGTGTTCTTGTCAGAAGCAAAAGCAAATGTTTTTTGGAAGGAAGCAGAGGAATCTTTCAAATAAGACTTCATTAAAAAGTGAGTATACAGTTCAAAATTATAGAACACTGCAGATGTGCTGAGTGGCAGGATTAATTATCTTAAAGAACTTAATAATTAAACTAAAGAAATTAATGATTAAAGAACTTCAGATAATAGAACTAGAGGGAAATTATATATGTAATAAATATTTAAAAATACTTATGGTACTAGAACAAGAATTTGAAAGCATGAATTAATGACTATGATTCTTTGAACCAAACAGATTTTTTAATAATAGATATTAAATCTCAAAAACATAGAATAAATAAAAGTTTGTATACAACTAAGAAGAAAATCTGTGAACTGGAAGATTGCTAAAAAAGTTAACCAAAAAAGGGGCACAAAATCTAGAGAAATAGAAGATAAGAAAAGGAAATATATAGACAATATAGAGAAATTTTCTAACGTAAGTCTACTCAGTTGTATATTGCATGTTTGGCTTCCTGAATCAGGTGATAAACAGAGCATAAAAAAGTCAGTATTTGTGAGATAATGGCTGAGAATTTTCCAGAGTTGAATAATACATGAATACTCTGATTCAGAAAGCCAAACATACACTAACCAAGATAAGCAAAAAGAAGTCCACATTTGATCACTTCATAGTAAAGCTGAAGGAAATAAGTGTCATAGCAAAGATTTTAGTTTAGCTACAATTAAAAAAAAGAAACAGCTACAAGATAATGAAAAATTATATTGACAGTATCATATTCAGTGGCAAAATGGAAGCAAAAAGATAGTGGCAATACATGCTGAGAAAAAAATAATAGGCAAACTAGAATTTAATGCCTAGCTAAAATATCATTTAAAATGAAATTAGGACTTCCCTGTGGTCCAGTGGTTAAGACTCAATGCTTCCACTGCATGGGGCATGGGTTCCATCCCTGCTCAGGGAACTAAGATCCCACACACCACGCAGTGTGGCCAAAAGTTATTTTTAAAAATAAAATGAAATAAAATGAAAGCAAAAAAAAGACATTTCCAGAAAAAATATGAGAAAGCTTACTGCCGAGCACCTTTACAAACTAAAGGAATCATTAAATGTACATATCATGAAGAACTAGGATTCACAATAGAATGAATTTAAAAGATTAACAAAATAATATGCATGTAAATCTTAAAATAATCTAATTTGTAACTAACTAGCCCTAAGGAAAATATTTTAAGTGGTGTCAAACAGTAATATTAACCAGTGATGATTGTAATAGTATATTTTCTAATAAAGATGTCTAATTGTATTTTATAACCTCTATTAACTTTCATGTTTTATTATATCAATGATAACCCATCTTACTAACATATATATGATTTCAATATCTCACTTTGTGTCTTTATCTAAATGTAATTCATGACAAAGTACTACTAATTTGATCTCATCAGTATTTTAAACAATTACACAGTCTTCTCCATTGCTAGAGTCACTGAAAAAGTGGAAAGTGAAAGCGTTAGTCACTCAGTTGTGTCCAACTGTTTGTGACCCCTTGGGCTGTAACCTGCCAGGCTCCTCTGTCCATGAAATTCTCCAGGCAGGAATACTGGAGTGGGTAGCCATTCTCTTCTCCAGGGGCTCTTCCTGACCCAGGCAAGAGATTCTTTACTGTCTGAGCCCCCAGGGAAGCCCCAAGAATCCTAATCAAATTCTCAGCTCACTACCTATGATCTTATGGACATAGCTGGAGCAAACTCCGGGAGATGGTGAGGAACAGGTAAGCCTGGGGCACTGCAGTCCATGAGTCACAAAGAGTCGGACACCGCTTGGTCTATCCAAGTCCAACAACAACCAACAACCTATGATCTTCTAAGAGAGGACCCAATCACTCCCCCAATTTTTAGGCACATTCTCTTCTTATTCATCCCATGCTCAGAAGCAAAAGCTGTCAAGTTAATCAAATCATGAGAACCAAGACCTATAATGACAGTTAATCAGAGTATGCTATTACATTAAATCACAAACTCAAATATACAGTTTTAAAGAATTCTACCAATTACTCCTTTTTATTTCTTATTCAGACATAGTCTCTTAGTGCATTAGCTTATACTACAATCAGACATAGAAAATCTTCTAGCTTTTACTAAAGAATAACATTGTCTTTTCTGCTTCTGAATTTTGCTCTGCTTTCTCTACCCATCACACCCCTATATTCTTTCTTCCATGGTTAGTACACACTCCTCTGACCTAAACTGATTTTACATTTCTTTTAGCTGTAGAATCTTGGCTTGCATAATTCTAGTTACTCCAAACAATACTCAGTCTTTTAAATTCTCAGTGGAATATTAAACTGAGTTCAATAAATATAATTTTAATACACAATTTTGTTCTTTTCTAATCTTTTAAAAGTAGAAACCACTTACTGAGTTAAGGAACGCTCTGTTAAATGGAGTCTCATTTTCTTCTCCATTCTGGGCAGCACAGAAAGGACCAATCAACACAGAGTCAGGCTCACTATTATCATAATAAATATTCACAATCAGTCCTAATCACAAATATCTTAGAATAACAGCTTGCATAACACTATTCTTTTTTGCTTGAACTTGGCAATTTTCAAAAAGTAAAATCAACCACCTATGGAAATTACAAAAGTCTAAATAATAAAGAGTACAGAACTCCTGGAAGAGCTGAGTTACTTCCTCACAGACTAAAATTATTTATAAACTGTATTTTCAGTACTTGATTTTTTAAACATCTCTTCCCAGTTTCCAACAATAAATTATGAAGAGAGAGAGTGTGTTGGGAACCAGGGAGTAAAAAGATAATAAATGAGGTATGAGAGGAGAAAGAGTTTTTCCCTGACATTCCCCTACATACACCTAAAAAGAATCACAGAATGCATCTCTAACCTATATTCCTACACTCTCATGCTCACTAAGAGTCTATTAGTAAATTATGCCATGGGTTAAATTGCACCCCTCCCCTCCCCTCCACAAAAGCTATATCAAATTTCTAACCTCAAGGACCTTGTTTCTGACCTTATTTGGAAAGAAAAACTCTTTGCAGATGTAATCAAGTTAGGATGATGTCATACTGAATTAGATAGAGTGTGCCCTAACTCAACATGACTGGGGTCCTTATAAGAAGAGGTAAGGTACTGACATACAAGAGAAGATTGCCTGAGAATGAAGGCTGGGATGGAAGTACTAAAGATGCAAGTCAAGGAACACCAAACACTACCAACAAACCACCAGAGCCAGGAAGGGGTAAGGAAGGATTCTCATCTTCAAGTTTCAGAGGGACCATGGCCCTGCTGACACCTTGATTTTAGACAGAAGTATAAGCATCCCACAGAAACTGATACAAAAGGAGACATGTGTAGCCACTGTGTGAGATATTTTTTGCACTTAAAATATATTTTACAATGTATTCTGCATCTCAACTTTGCTCGTTAGATTACTGAAAAATTATTCAACCACCAAGACGTCCCACAAGAGTTTGAGCTGAAGTCACTAAAATTCACACTCACAATAAAATTTCAGTTATCCAAGGACCAGCCTTTCATAACACCAAGCTTCTCTAATGACTGCTGACCCTACAGGAGGCAGGATTACAATGTCACCAATATAAGGTGCAAAAAAAGCAGCCTCCATGAGTGCCAAGGAAGAGAGATCTACTGTCAAGAGGATTTGATGCTCCAAAGACTGAACTCAGTGAACTTTGAATGGTCTTCATGTTCTGATTGACAGGAATTGTCTGGGAAAAGCCATCCCTTCCATGCAAGGCAGGAAGCAGAACCAGAAGTAGCAGGGAGTAAAAAAAAAAAAAAAAGAAAGAAAGAAAGAAACAGGAAAACTGGAGATGCTCAGTGGCAGCATTTAGAAGCAATGCTGGGGCAATGAGCAGTGCATACTGCACTTTGCCAGTCAATGATGAGAGAGTCCAGGAGGATAGGCAGTTAGTTCTACAGTATCAAGTATCCCTATTAGCAGTCTCACCTCTTACAGCCTTATTCTCCCTGGGACATGTATGTAGAAAACACAGGTCCCTCCTGCAGATACACAGGGTGCGTGCATGCTCAGTCACGTCCGACTCTGCAGCTCTATGGACTGTAGCCAGCCAGACTACTCTGTCCACGGGATTTTTCCCAGAAAGAAATACAGAGGGTAATAAAGCCCTAAAGCTGGTAGAATCTCAGTTGCTTATTGAGCAAGGCACCCTAAGGGTATACCAAACATCCAGTTGTTCACTGTACTTGGAAACTCTGGTAGTCACCCTGAGGACTTAATAATGACTGAAACATTTGGTAATTTTCCTACCTACATTAGCAGATTGATTCTATCTACAAATTCCATTGCTATTGCAAATATAAAATTGTATTACAAAACTGTTTTAATGAAAATAGAATATCCATCATGGATTTGGTATGTAAGACTTTTGAACAAATAACTTAAATGATGGAATTTTAATGTGATTTTGCCTAGAATTCCAGTAAATGTCAAATAATAAGTGTTTTGTAAATAGAGCAAAGTCTACTGTAATGTTTGTAGTTATCTTGAATAATCCAGTGATAACATCACAGATATTTGTTGAAAGATATTCTCATAACATATCCATTATATGTTATGTTCTGTGCTAGGTGATAATGACAATATCAGTATTACTAAAGTATGTCTGTCTCCAAAAACCCAAAGATCTGGTGACTACTTCATTGAAGTCATCCCTGTGTCCACTGATGAAACTGAAGAAACAAATAATATTATGAAAGATATTAAGTCAAAGGTGTGTATGCCTTCCAAGGTGCTTCAGTTATGCATGCCTCTTTGGGACCCCATGGACTGTAGCCCACCAGGCTCCTCCGTCCATGGGATTCTCCAGGCAAGAATACTGGAGTGGGTTGTTTTTTCCTCCTCCATGAGATCTTTCCAACCCAGGGACTGAACCTATGCCTTCTGGGGTTCCTACATTGCAGGAGGACTCATTACCACTGAGCCACCAGGGAAGCCTAAGCCAAAGGCTGATGACTGTAAATGTGATAAAGTGATTTTCCAAAGACAGAAAATATCACTAAAGAAGGAGAGTTTTTACAGTATTTGAGTTGTTGCTCAGGAAAAACATATGACTACACTCTACTTGCAACCCATCTGTATGAAAAAAGAAGAAAAATCCGAAAGTTATTTCCTAGCAGTCATTGTCCCAGGAAAACAAATTCTAAGGCAACCACCAGAACTACTAGATTAGGTTTTTAGATATGCAACCAAAGTCCAAGCATTACATGATAGTTCATATTTATGGTGATATCCCTAGGGCATTAAGAAAACATTTAAATAGATATTTAACAATAAAGATAACCATTAGAAACTCTGTAATCATAACAGCCATTTAAAAATAAAAAAAAAAAACAAACAAAAACCATAAGTCCTTAGGAATAAAACTAAGAAAAATGTTAAAGGTTCTTAAGGAGGAAATTATAAAACCACTGAAATTCATAAAATAAAACATATGAAATATAGAGTTATGCCTTAATGATAATTGTCTCGATATTTAAAGATGGAAACTCTTTCTGAATTGATGTATAAATTCTATGCAACTATAATCAAAATTTTA
This sequence comes from Muntiacus reevesi, assembly GCF_963930625.1. Taxonomy (NCBI): domain Eukaryota; kingdom Metazoa; phylum Chordata; class Mammalia; order Artiodactyla; family Cervidae; genus Muntiacus; species Muntiacus reevesi. The sequence continues at coordinate 48,640,046 of NC_089251.1, read as the reverse complement.
ACAGAGTTCCCTTTTAGAGAAATTAACAAGATGATATTAAAATTCAGACTGAGGAACAAAGGGCCAATAAAGAATAGCCAAGATACTTCTAAAAAACAACAGACAAGAGACGAGGCTTTGTCCCACCAGATAATCAATATTTATTAATAAGCCATGTGATTGAGTCAAAGTGGTATGCATGCAAAAACTGACCAACAGGATAATAGAATAAAGCACCTTGCCACAGCCTAAATTTTTGTGTAAATATGACCTATGACAAAGGGGAATAGATTGCTTAATAAATGGTGCTAATTACTGGCTATGACTAAGATAAATACTGAACTAGGTCTTAATCCACAAAATAAAAATCAAAGAAAATGAATATTGTAAACACAAAAATTTCAAATATTTAGGAATACATATTTATGATTTGGGGCTAGAAAATAATTTCTTAAGGACACACAAAACATCCAACAAAGATCAATAAAATTATGTTTTAGAAAAAAGCTATGTAAAAAATAAGGAATGAACAAAATGAAAATATTAGTTACAGACAAGGAGTGCACATTTGCAAAACATATATAAAATACAAAGTTTTTGTTTTTAATTGAAGGATGGTTGATTTACAACGTTGTGGTCACTTCAGGTGTACAGCAAAATGATTCAGTTATACATACGTCTATTTTTTTCAGATTCTTTTCTCATACATATGTATATATACACATATGTATAGTTCCCTGTGTTATATACTAGGTCCTTGTTGGTTATCTATTTTATAAATAATAGCATTTATATTTTAATCCCAAACTCCTAGTCTATCCTTTCCTTCCCCTTTTCCTTTTGGCAACTGTAGTTATCTTTTTTTTTTTAGATGACACATATAAGCGATATCAAATGATATTTGTTTGAGTATCCGAAGTTTGAGTATCCAAAATATAATTATAGCTAATTTAGATGAAGATGAACAAACAACCTAAAGGAAAATTAAGCAAAGGAACCAAAAGACTAACAGGCCCAAAGAGCTGATAAACAGACGAAAAACCCAGCAAGTGAAAAAATGGAAACTGAGATAACAGTAATATACAGTTTTGTACCCAAAAGACTGGGGGGGGGGGGGGCGAATGCTAAAAACCATAATAAAATTTAGCAAGGATGTTGGAAACAGGAAATCTTGCATACAGCCAGGAAAAGTACAAATTGTTACAGCTACTTTAGAGAATATTTTCAAAATATCCAAAGAAGGTGAATGGTAGATCACCACAGGTCTCCAAAATTCAACTTTTAGTCAGCATAAAGAGAAAACAGACAGATCTAAGAACAAATCACTGTCAGTTATTGTCCCAAGAAAGCAAGTTCCAAGACAACTGCTAGACCTTATACCTGTTTATGGGCTGCCTTATTTAACAAAGCTACTTGTAGCTATTCATGGGAAATAGATGGGGAAACAGTGGAAGCAGTGTCAGACTTTATTTTTTGGGGGCTCCAAAATCACTACAGGTGGTGATTGCAGCCATGAAATTAAAAGATGCTTACTCCTTGGAAGGAAAGTTATGACCAACCTAGATAGCATATTAAAAAGCAGAGACATTACTTTGCCAACAAAGGTTCGTCTGGTAAAGACTATGGTTTTTCCAGTGGTCATGTATGGATGTGAGAGTTGGACTGTGAAGCAAGCTGAGCACTGAAGAATTGATGCTTTTGAACCGTGGCATTGGAGAAGACTCTTGAGAGTCCCTTGGACTGCAAGGAGATTCAACCAGTCCATCCTAAAGGAGATCAGTCCTGGGTGTTCATTGGAAGAACTGATGCTAAAGCTGAAACTCCAATACTTTGGCCACTTCATGCAAAGAGTTGACTCACTGGAAAAGACCCTGATGCTGAGAGGGATTGGGGGCAGGAGGAGAAGGGGATGACAGAGGATGAGATGGCTGGAATGGCATCACCAACTCGATGGATATGAGTTTGAGTAAACTCCGGGACCTGGTGATGGACAGGAAGGCCTGGCGTGCTGCAATTCATGGGGTTGCAAAGAGTCGGACACGACTGAGCGACTGAACTGAACTGAACTGAACTTGTAGCTATATTGCCACAAGACACTCCTGTACTTGTTCACAAGAACAGACACAGAAAGTTTTGTTTACTTCAGCTCTGAGTGTTTGTTATAGGCAGACATTAGAATAGCTCCCAAAGCCCAACAGTAAGAAAATAATCTATGCATCTAATGGAATAATATAAGGAACTGACTAGGTTCATTCAGTAAAGATAACAAATTCAATGGTAAATGCAATATGCAATACAATATAATATAAATATTATGGAGATTACAAGTCATCATATATATTATTTATAAATGAATATATCTATTGCAAGAGGAATTCATTAAAATGATTTCAAAAAAGAAATCAAAGAAGAATCTTCATTGTCAATCTTCAGTGTCAAGGCTATTCTGTGATAGGAGTTAAGACAGAGAACTAGCTCCCTTCCAAGAATATTTTGTTTGTATTGTATTATTGGCTCATACTTGACAATTAAAGGATGACATAGGGTACCCCAATTTGAACAGACTAGCTTTTCTGGGTGACATGCTAAATAAAGTGCAAGAAATCAAGATTTAAGTAAATGGAAGGCTTTTTCCCACCAGCCCTCTGGACCACTATTTTGACTGAAGGATATATTGTCTGGAAGAGGTCACGATTCCTGGAATGAGTTCTTCACTGACAATTTTCACAAAAATTCACTCTCTCTGAAGAGAGAGGCGTGGTGAGAGCATTGCTTTTGATCGGGCAAGGAGTCTGAGAAAGGCAGGCATTTCAGTATAGTTAAATGAGAGAAAAAAAGACCCTGAGTTCCTATGATTGTCCCCAAAGGAATCAAAGGCCAGGAATAGAGCTGAGGTCAATGATACTGGAAGACAATCATTTTCTGCTTCGCAATTTTGCCTAGGGCCAGCCCACCTTTCTAACATAACTGTTTTCAGCCAAGTATAAACCCTCTTGTGAACCATGGAACTGGATTCTATGTATTAGGCTTTGAGAAAATTCTCAAAATCTAAGGCCTAAAGACAGTTCAGGTAACCATATAGCCTAAATTCTTTCTCTTTGGTAAGCTTTCTTTTCTTACTTTATTTGAAAGTTAATTTTTATAGAAGTATAGTTGCTTTACAATGTTGTGTTTGTTTCTACTGTAAAGCAAAATGAATTAGCCACATGTAAACAGATATTCCCTCCTTTCTGGACTTCTTCTTCATTCAGGTCACCATAGTTCACTAAATAGAGTTCCCTGTCTTATATACAGTAAGTTCTCACTGGTTATCTCATTGGTCATACAGAGTGTCAACAGTGCATATGTGTCAGTCCCAATCTTCTAATTCCTCCCACCGTGGTATCCAAATATATGCTCTCTATTTCTGCTTTGCAAATAAGATAGTCTATACCATCTTTCTAGATTCCTCATATATGCGTTAACATACAATATTTGTTTCTCTATTTCTCAGTTACTTCACTCTGTATGACAGTCTCTAGGTCCATCCACGTCTCAACTGACCCAATTTCATTCTGATATATGCATACATTAATATGTTTACAAACATACCATTTGTAAGGGTTTAATGTTGGCTCACATTTGAATCAGTTTCATTTCCTAAGAACAAAACAGGTGAAAAGAGATAACTACAATCAGCAGCAATATAAGACAATAAGATTTTAAAATTTATAAGACTAGTGAAAACATACTGGTTGGTGGAGAAATGGCTGGATATACAGTGGACATTGTCACCTTTGGTGCCAGCATCGCTGAATAACCACCTCAAGGCCTTGTGCAGACACACAAGGAGCCTTCAACAAATGTTCAACCCATTTAATATTCATTGATTCAGGAGCGCAAGCACTGTGACTGAATGCCGAAATGAAATTGCAGACAGGCCTGCTTTTGTTTGGATGCTCATGAAGACAAAGGACCGAGGCTCCGTCTGGCCTCTTCCAGCAAAACAAAGCATGACTGAACAATCTATATAAACATAATGGCCAGAAACAGCATACCAGTAAACTGACAGGTTCATGGAAGGTAAAGACAGACAAAATCCAGACCGCGTCAATGTAAATGGAGTACTATTGAAGAGAGAAAGCATATTCGGCATTTAGCTGCCATAGAAATAACTTCTCAGGTAGAAGTTTAAGGTAAAAGCATAGGCAACTCTGTGTTAATGTAACAAATCTGCCAGGCAACTGAAAGCACTTGATCAGTAAATGCTTTATAAAAACAGTAAATGCTTTATAAAAATCGAGGAGGCCTAGACTCATGTCAGAACATTCACCACAGGGGATTAATCATACATTGTTTCAGATAATAGCTAGGAAACACTTCCCCTAGGTCCTTTAGGAGTGTTTTCTTTCTCACTATGTTGCATATTGAACTTGGCCATAGGCAATTCAGGCCATACATTTTAGAAATGCAATATGATAAATGAGATTGAAATTGAGGGTGTATCACAGGGCAACTGAAAATCTTAACAGGAAAATGACTACAGGCACTTAATTTTAGAGGCAAAACTTGAGGGGAAAGCCAAATGCTTTAAGTAATGAGTGAACTACAACTTGGTTTCATAAGCCTGAGAAGATTATTGGGGGGGAAAAAAAGGAAATGTCAAATATCAGAAGGAAAACCAAAGAAAATGTGGAAATTATTAATCATCTGCAAGAAATTTACTCTAATATTTGTAAGGAATTCGAGGCTACCATAAATAAGCAGGGAATTAAAAGAAATATTAGAATGTGAACTTTTCTTTTTTTAATTGAAGGTTAGAAGATTGCAATTGCTCTGGTAAGGATTTTAAAAATGTGTAAATTTCAGTGAATGAACAATGAGAACAAAAGAATCCATCTAGTAAAAATGACAGTAGGAATTGGAAATGAGGCATGAGGAAATAGCTGAATTACCAATTACCTTGCAACAATCTTCACAGAGGAAAAGCTGGAGTGCCATCCAAATGAGTTATCATATTTCCCAGTATGATTTTGAGTCAAATTGCATTAAGAGGAAAATGTGGAAAGAATTCAGTGCTTCTCAAGCTATGTGAAGCAACACAGACAGAAAATAACTTGTTTCTCTAAAAGCACTAAAAAATGATGACATTTAAAGCCAAGGACAGTAAGTAAAAACGGAGAAGAGAGGAGGCTCTAGTACTGAGATCTAATCTAAAAGAGTAAGAAAATCCAGCTGCAAAACGAGAAAGGAATAGTGAATGACAAAGGGGATAACTGGTGTTCTCAAAGTCAAATTGTTGCAGAAAAACCACAAATGAGCAAATGGTCTTTAGGGCAAACCAGCCAAAGAGGCCTTTAAAATTAAGCAATCTTGGTAATTCTTTAGCTGTTACAACTAAGAAACACTTGTAGCTAGACTTGTCCTTCATAAAACTAATTACTCTCTGACTCCAAATGAATTATATTATGCACCTGGCATTCTTCTCCCCTGCACTTCCTTGAAGCATTCTTCATTTCAGAAAGGAGGTCACAGACCGATAGCCTCAGAGACACCAGATCCGGTTACTGAGCTGCCTGACACCAGCTTTGGCCATATATTTTGCAGAAGAATGCAAGACGTTCCCCACTCAAATCCTTTTCACCTATCCCAGACCACAAGCCCTGTCTATAAAACTTTGCCCTGATAGCTCTGTTGGTAAAGAATCAGCCTGCAATGTAGAAGACCCAGGTTCAATTTCTGGGTTAGGAAGATATGCTGGAGAAGGGATAGGCTACTCACTCCAGTATTCTTGGGCTTCCCTTGTGGCTCAGCTGCTAAAGAATCCACCTGCAATGCAGGAGACCTGGATTCGATCCCTAGGTTGGGACAGTCCCATGGAAAAGGGAAAGGAAATTCTCCAAGCCAGGCTTCAGCAATAAGTGAACCATGAATTTCCAGATGTTAAAGCTGGTTTTAGAAAAGGCAGAGAACTAAGAGATCAAATGGCCAACATCCGCTAGATCATGAAAAAAGCAAGAGAGTTCCAGAAAAACATCTATCTCTGCTTTATTGACTATGCCAAAGCCTTTGACTGTGTGGATCACAATAAACTGTGGAAAAATCTGAAAGAGATGGGAATACCAGACAATCTGATCTGCATCTTGAGAAACCTGTATGTAGGTCAGGAAGCAACAGTTAGAACTGAACATGGAACAACAGACTAGTTCCAAATAGGAAAAGGAGTACATCAAGGCTGTATATTGTCACCCTGCTTACTTAACTTCTATGCAGAGTACATCATGAGAAATGCCGGGCTGGAAGAAGCAAAAGCTGGAATCAAGATTGCTGGCAGAAATATCAATAACCTCAGATATGCAGATGATACCACCCTTATGGCAGAAAGTGAAGAAGAACTAAAGAGCCTCTTGATGAAAGTGAAAAAGGAGAGTAAAAAAGTTGGTTTAAAGCTCAACATTCAGAAAATTAAGATCATGGCATCCGGTCCCATCACTTCATGGCAAATAGATAGGGAAACAGTGGAAACAGTGGCTGACTTTTTTGGGGCTCAAAAATCACTGCAGATGGCGATTGCAGCCATGACATTAAAAGTCGCTTGCTCCTTGGAAGGAAAGTGATGACCGACCAGACAGCATATTAAAGAGCAGAGACATTACTTTGCCAACAAAGGTCCATCTAGTCAAGGCTATGGTTTTTCCAGTAGTCATGTATGAACGTGCGAGTAGGACCGTGAAGCAAACTGAGCGCTGCGGAATTGATTTTTTTGAACTGTGGTGTTAGAGAAGACTCTTGAGAGTCCCTTGGACTGCAAAGGAGATCCAGCTAGTCCATCCTAAAGGAGATCAGTCCTTGGTGTTCATTGGAAGGACTGATGTTGAAGCTGAAACTCCAATACTTCGGCCACCTGATGCAAAGAGCTGACTCATTTGAAAAGACCTTGCTGCTGAGAAAAATTGAGGACAGGAGAAGGGGGCAACAGAGGATGAGATGGTTGGATGATATCACCTACTCAAAGGACATGAGTTTGAGTAAACTCTGGGAGTTGGTGATGGACAGGGAGGCCTGGCGTGCTACGGTTCATGGGGTTGCAAAGAGTCGGACACAACTAAGCGACTAAACTGAACTGAACCCACTCCAGTATTCTGGCCTGGAGAATTCCATGGAACATATAGTCCATGGGGTCCCAAAAAGTTGGACACTACTGTGTGACTTTCACTTTTCACTTATTCACTCCTTCACACAGGGAAGGAGACACAGTTCCTGAGGCTCTAGCCTGCTATGTTCCCTCTTTGCCTGGCAAAGAAATAAAGCTACTCTATCTCTTTCCTCCAAAACTCTCTCCACATTTCTGTTCAGCATTGGTGCACAGAGGGCCAATATTTTGGCAACCAACTGAAACAAGTTAGAACATGACAAGAGCGATTTCACTGGGGTGAGGAATCACAGTTCCGATCGGTGAGGATCAAAAATAGATGAGAGGAGAGAGAGATGGGGAGAATAGATAAACACTATGAAGAAAGTTCACTGTAAAGGACAATGGAGAGATCGGGAAGAACTTGAAGAAGCATGTGAGAGTTGAGGGAAGGAAAGTTTTGGGTTTTCTAAGCAGGGAAAAGTCACAGAAATTTCTTACTGGTGGCAATAACACAGTAAACAGAACTTTGATAATGAAGGAGAGGGAGAGATAAGTGAAGTCCTTAGCAGTAGGTGCTAAGATTTGGGATCTAGGACATAAAGGAAAGGACTGATATTAGGGGCAAGGACAGACCCCTATTATAATAAACGAAAGAAAATACATGTGGCTACAAAAGCTGGAAGATTGATAGATTTGCCAGTGAAAGCATCGGGAGTTCTCTCCTGATTGTTTCTTTTTTTTTTTCTCTTTTTTTTTTTTTTTTTAATATTATTTTATTAGTTGGAGGCCAATCACTTTACAACATTTCAGTGGGTTTTGTCATACATTGACATGAATCAGCCATATAGTTACACGCATTCCTATTCTCTCACTGGAATAAAAAGCAGGATCTTAAGATATAAGTGGAAGGTGTAGGGAACATACCGAAAGCTTAGAGAGAAATGAGAAAGTTTGAAGTGGATTTCTTAGAAAATGAGACAGTAGACTGACCAGGAAAATATAATAGAATTGCCAGCCATTGGCAAGGGCCCACTTGAGGTTTAAAATCCTATTTCTGGATTTTGCCTTCATTATCTGAGAGGCTTAATCCTGTTTGTGCAATGATGGATACCTGCTTCTTTTTGTTTTCAACCTAACACCTTAGCAAATCCAATGGAAAGAAACAGCCTTTTTACCAAGACAGTGCCAATAAAAATCTGAGTGAGCTCTCACATATGGGACCTCAGTCCTTGTTCAGGCTTTATTTCATTGCTGTGTTTGGGAGGATTCTGTCTTCTGATTAGCTGGCCTGTATGTCCTCCCAGGAGCTTGGGGTTGCAGTGGATTCAACCCCGTTAAACACAAGGATATGATGGGGGAGGGCGGCTTCCCAAAGAAAATCACAGTCCGTGTTACTATATCTATCCTTATGAAGGTAGAAAATGAACTGGGCAATACAGTCAATATCCACAGTGCACATTATTGGCATATAATTTACTGAAAAACTTGCAAGGGTGAGTCAAATGTCTTAAATAACCTCTAAGAACATTTCCATTTTGTTGTTATTCATTTGTTTAGTCATGTCCGGTTCTTTGCGATCCCATGAACTACAGCATGCCAGGCTTTCCTGTCCTTCACCATCTCCAGGGCTTGCTCAAACTCATGTCCATTGAGTTGGTGATGCCATCCAACCATCTCATTCTCTATCATCCCCTTCTCCTCCTGCCTTCAATCTTTCCCAGTATCATGGTCTTTTCTAATGAGTCAGCTCTTTGCATCAGTAGCCAAAGTATTGGAGTTTCAGCTTCAGCATCAGTCCTTCCAATGAATATTCAGGACTGATTCCCTTTACAATTGACTGGTTGGATCTCCTTGCAGTCCAAGGGACTCTCAAGAGTCTTCTCCAACACCACAGTTCAAAAGCATCAATTCTTCAGTGCTCAGTCTTCTTTACAGTATAACTCTCACATCCTTACATGACTACTGGAAAAACCATAATTTTAGCTATAGGGATATTTGTTGGCAAAGTAATGTCTCTGCTTTTTAATACACTGTCTAGATTTGCTATAGATTTTCTCCGAAGGAGCAAGTGTCTTTTAATTTCATGGCTGCAGTCACCATCTGCAGAGATTTTGGAGTCCAGGAAAATAAAGTCTGTCACTGTTTCCATTGTTTCCCCATCTATTTACCATGAAGTGATGGGACCAGATGCCATTTTTTGAATGTCGAGTTTTAAGACAACTTTTTCACTCTCCTCTTTCACTTTCATCAAGAGTTTAGTTCCTCTTTGCTTTCTGCTATAAGGGTGGTGTCATCTGCATATCTGAGGTTATTGATATTTCTCCCAGCAATACTGATTCCAGTTTGTGCTTCATCCAGCCCAGTATTTCACATGATACTCTGCATATAAGTTAAATAGCAGGGTGACAATATATAGCCTTGATGTAATCCTTTCCCAATTTGTAACCAGTCTGTTCCATGTCTATTTCTAACTGCTGCTCCTTGACCTGCATACAGATTTCTCAGAAGGCAGATAAGCTGGTTTGTTAGTCCCATTTATTGAAGAATTTTCCATAATTTGTTGTGATCCACACAGGCAAAGGCTTTAAGGTAGTCAATGAAGCAGAAGTAGATGTTGTCCTGGAACTCTCTTGCTTTTTCTATGGTCCAATGGATGCTGGCAATTTGACCTCTGGTTCCTCTACATTTTCTATATCTAGCTTGAACATCTGGAAGTTCTTGGTTCACATACTGTTGAAGTCGAGCTTGAAGAATTTTGAGCATTACTTTGCTACCGTGTGAAATAAGTGCAGTTTTGAGGTAGTCTGAACATTTTTTGGCATTGCCTTTCTGTGAGATTGGAACAAAAACTGACCTTTCCATTTTAATACTCAAATTCTCTAGCTTTGAAACTCCCAAACTGGGCACATTTGGCTGGGAACTAGAATGATCCCACAGTCACATGATTGATGATTATCATCCGTCTTCTGAAACATTCACCAGGTATATCTATTCAATATATTAAAAAATAAAATTAAAAAAAAACACTAAAAGAGAGAGATGGGGGAGAGGTTGGGAAAGGAATTATGGGCTATTAGTGTTAAGAATATGAATAACACAGAGCTTTACAAGGAAAACATTGTAAAAATGAGTATACTGGAAGTGGCTTAAGAGTTGAAAAAATGAAAAACAGTTTAAAAGTAACTATAATATACTTCAATGAGAAAAATAATTATTTTACTTATTTCCAAATTTATTTAAACACTTTTTAGTCTACCAACTAAAACCAAAGTTTACAACTCTTATAAAAATTTAATTTACTGTGAGAACCTTGCACATTTGTTTGTAAGAAGGAAATGGAGTTAATATTTTTTTGTAAAATGATTAAGTATAGTCATTTGGCCTGTTAGGTTCACGTGGATCAAAAGAACAGTGTGATTTATGGTTTTCAACTTTATACACTTAACAGAGCAAGAAGAGAAGTGGGAATGGGAATAACAACAGGTCACATCTAGAACTGAAAGCAATAAAAGACAAAGCAGTTATCACTAGCACCTTTTTCAATGACCATGAATTAATAATTCTAACATTTCATAAAAATACACATCAAACATTACACCAAGCATGGTGTTCTGGCAGGGCAGAATATCAAAATACCTTTGGAAACTCACAGGGTAACTTTCTGGGAAGTGTTAGCACATGGTAATAGGAATGGGCATCAAATCAAACCCAGGCAGGTTGCATTTAATTTGTTGCCTCTATAAACACCAGGGTCTTCCTTTTTACAGTCTGCATTTGTCATTTTGAACAGAAGCCTGGAGCTCTGCTTTTCTGCTTCCTGCCTCCAGACCAGCTTGTCAACTGCCTCAGGCCAGGAACCATATTGCTTTCATTATCATCCTGGGGTGGATCACAATGTCAAGTGCAGGTGAACATTAAATAAATGCTCCTGGATGCCTGAAGCCAGATCATGCCTGGACAGCACTGTGAAGCAGATAGAGTATCCCTCTGAGAACCCCAGGAATCCCTTTTTGGTTTTGAGTTGGAGTTTTTTGAGCATCTACTCCACTTCCTCTTTTAGGGGGCTGGCCTGCCACCTGCTCTTCACCAGCTCTACTGCTCAGCAGATGGGGCTGCACCCAATCCACATCTTCTCAGAACTTCTTTTCAATCCATGGACTGGTTCAACGTCAGCATGAAAACTCTTCCCTTGGGCTTTCTCTGGATTCCAGAGTAACACAGCAGGCCATAGAACCAACTTCTACCAACCCCAAACCAATGACAGACAGCAGCTGATAATATCCTGGATAAATACTTCATTTTCCTTAGACCTTCCAGCAGGATCTCTGAGATGGGCTTTACATTGCATCCCACAAGGTCCCAGTAACAATAGGAGCTGTTGCTAGCTCCCTGATCTCTCTCAAGCATCTCTATGGATGCTTCTTGGGATTATCTCCTAATAGAACCCAGGTCTCCTGCATTGCAGGCATATTGTTTCTGAGCCACCAGGGAAATCCCTAAATAAATTACTGTACTGGAATCCTTTACTCAAAGTCAGTTTCTGGGGGCACTGAAGGAGGTGTGTGTGTGTGTGTGTGTGTACACAGTCATGTCTGACTTTGTGTGTGTGTGTGTGTGTGTGTGTGTTCAAAATCTGCTATCATTAAATAGTGTAATAAGGTCAATTATACTCTACCATGCATTTAAGCCAACATATTTTACCTATTGTTGAATAACTTGTATCTTTAGACATCTGTCTACAGGAATACAAGCTGCCCTTTTTAAAAATAGACACATGTAAGCAAGTAAATGTAAGGCATTTTATAGAAGCAAGTTTGTACACAAGGAATAAGCAGCTTCCCACTGTATTCTTCCTACAGATCTCTGATCATCATCAAACATAAGAGTCAGTTCCTTTAAAAATGTTTTACTTTTGAAGTGCTCAGATCTCAACAGTTTCTTCAAGTAGAAACTGGATCCTTTCAAAGAATTCATTGGGGTGGGGGTCCTAAACGTTTCACTTAAGCAATTGACAAATCCATTAAGGAAGATTCAATTCAGGCTGAAGTTTTTTGACAGTTCTTCAGTCAATCTAATTAATGTAGGCCATTCATTTGGGCAATTCTGACAAATATCCCAGTTCAGACCAGTGATTCTTGGTTTCAGGTGTGCATCAGAATGATCCCTGCTTGTGAAAACAGACTTTCTGATTTACTAGGACTGAACTAAGGGAGAGAATTTGCATTTCTAACAAGTTCTCAGGTGACTGAGATGTTGTTAGTTGATCACACATTGAAAACCACAGCTGTAGACAACTCTTATATTCTCCTTCCACACATTGCATCTTTAAATTCAATAGTCTTCTGCATCTCCTTCAGTAAACACAGCCCAACAGCAGACACTTTTTTCCTAGGACTTGTCTCTCTTGCTTTACTGGCTGCCTGAAAGGAAAGGCCATTACTTTACAATTGATCCTTAATATAGCTTTTTCAGTATTCTTTCTTGCTTGCTAAAGTCACCTTCTCCTTTAAGCCATCACTCTGCACAGTAAAAGGAAACTCTCTACATTCACTCAACAATGAAGGTAATTTTCTGCCAGGCAGTGAATAAGAAAGACATGGTTTCCATACTAAGTTGTATTTGCATTGTTGTGCAGTGCCCTAGCTTATAAATGGGCAAAAACAAAACACCACAGTAATCATAATGCTTGTATCTCAAAAATGTCTCATCTTAGATTTAGTTGGCAAAGACAGCATTTGGCAATCTGTTGAATGTGCTGTCTTTCATATAGAAATGAAATGCCAAAAATAAAAGACCTATTTTAATATAACAACTTGAAGGAAAAATTATCAAATGCACAAGATCTTTAATAAAAAGAACAGATGCAGGTGGTTATTACCTTTCATAGCTTGCCTTTAACTTCATATTTAAGTTATTCTAATGTAACAACATATAGAACTTAATATATATATTATATATCTATAAACAAAAGGTATCTTTTTGAAGATTCAGGAACATAATAGATTTACCACAGACCAGATAAAAACATGACTTTGTCCTCAGAAAATAAAACAGTAGACTAATGTGAATTCAACTCTGATTTTAGATATCTTTCACAGAATTGTGTGTTCACAATGCAATGCTTTTTTCATAACTGCATGACAGTGTGGTCATCATTGTCACTCATTACAGATCCTGTTTTTCTGTTCCTAAAGTTTATGTAATTTTATTTCATTCCATTTTTATTGAGATATAATTGACATACAACACTATGTAACTTTAAAATGTACAGCATAATTATTTGACTCACATACTTTATGAAATGGTTACCAAAATAACCTGAATGAACATCCATCATCTCATATAGATTCAAAATTTAAAAAACAGACAAAAAACTTTTGCCATGTGATGAGAACTCTTAGGATTTACTCTCTTAACAACTTTCATATACAACATAAGGCAGTGTTAATTATATTTATCATGTTTTATGTTATCCCTGATACTTATTTATATTTTATAATTGGAATTTTGTACCTTTTGACCATCTATATCTAATTCCCCTGCCCATACCCTACCTCTGGTAACCACAAGTCTGATCTGTTTTTCTATAACTTTTTTGGTCTGTTTTTGAAGACACTTTTCCAAAGAATATATGCAGATTGCTACAGGCACATCACCACTCAAAAGATGCTCAATATCATTAATCATCAGGGAAATGCAAATCAAAGCTATGGTGAGCTATCACTTCATACCTGTCAGAATGGCTGTTATCAAAAGAGACAACAAACAAGAATTGAGGAAGATATGGAGGAATGGGAACCCTTCTGCACTGCTGGTGGGAATATAAATTGGTATAGCCAGTATAGAAAACAGTATGAAGATACTTTCCCCCTCTCTAATTCCTTTGCTTCTACAAAGTTTTATTTCTCTTGTTAAAAGATAAGACTCCAAAAAACAAAATCATACAATTATTCCCAAGGATATGGAACAATATGGGATTGCCTAGTGGCTCACTGGTAAAGAACCCAGTAGCCAATGCAGGAGGTGTGGGCTTGATCTCCTGGTTGGGAAGATCCCCTGGAGAAGGAGATGACAACCCACTCCAGTATTTTTTCCTGGGGAATCCCCATGTACAGAGGAACATGGTGGGCTACAGTCTATAGGGTTGCAAAAAGTTGGACATGACTTAGCAACTAAACAATAGTAACAACATAGAAAAAATTCCCTTTGGGGTGTAAACAGTTGCTTCTATAGCAAGATTATCTATGTGATTGCTGGTTGCAAAACCCATTCTAATTCTAGCTGTTTCTTCAGATACATGGTAGGGCATTTGACCTGGGACACTCCTTGGTCATCATCCAAATGCAAGTTTACTGCTCCTTATATTTAAAGGTTTGCTAGTTTGTATTTTGGTATAAAGAAGACTGAATGTTTATGAATCGATGCTTTCAAACTGTGGTGAAGACTCTTGAGAGCTCCTTGGACAGCATGGAGATCAAACCAGTTAATCCTAAAGGAAATTAACCCTGAATATTCATTGGAAAGACTGATGATGAAGTTGAAGCTCCAATATTTGGCCACCTGATGAGAAGAGCTGACTCCTTAGAAAAGACCCTGATGCTGGAAAAGATAAAGGACAGGAGGAAAAAAGGGTGACAGAGGATGAGATGGTTGGATGGCACCATCGACTCAATGGACATGAGTTTGAGCAAATTCCAGGAGGCTGTGAAGGACAGGGATACCTAGTATGCTGCAGTCCACGGTGTCACAAAGAGTCAGACATGACTGAGTTACTGAACAACAAAAACAGTTTGGTATCAAAGAAATGGTTCCCCACATTCCTATGCCTGCTAATCTCCTGACTGACTCCTTCCTGATTTTCTAGTTGTGTTCAACAAAACATCCTGATTGATTACCTGCCTTTTTAAACAATTAAAATCTATTTGTCATGTGGATAATTTTGTTTTGGCTAAATATTTTAAAGCTACCAGAGCAGCCTGAACTTCAGATATTCTTTGACACTCAAAAATAATAATTTCCTTGAAAAACTCCACATGGCTTTATGTCATAAGCCTGAATGTATTTAATAAAGTGAACAGTGTCTCTGAAGTCAATTTAATGACTCCTCATTCTCTTCCTGAGCCTGGATATGATCAGATTACCTCCTTTCATTGAATTATGCTACTCTTTAAGCCCAACTCAAAGCTTGTCCCATTATGCCTCTATTCTCTTTCCATGATGATTGTGTTTAAAGGTGATCATACTTGTGAAATCAGAAAGAAGTCTATACACAGAGCCCTCACTGAAAGGCAATGGAAGAAGCTGAATTAGTCTAATACACACATTAGTGTAATACACACATTAGTCTAATTTTCTCTAAATTTCTTTTCTCTCACAGAAGTGCACACACATGCATATTTTCCTGTCCCTTGACATTACGATTTGTGACATCAAGGGAGACCCTGACTCCTTGTTCAGTCCCAGAAGACACCTGGGTAGAAAGATGATGATGGCCCCAGATGCTCCAGGAGGCCTTGAGTACTTAGTTTGGTTGAGACCAAATGCCCATTGTCTTAAGATCCCTGTAATGCCCCCTACTCCAATTACCAGGACCATGGGGGATTTAAGTCATAAGAAATGACAAATACTCTCTCACTACATCCTCTCTGACAAAATTCAGACTCATGTCTCGGATCCAGTACATCCTTTCTCTTTTTGCATTCAGGTAATTTTATCTGGGTATTATGAAATTTTCTTATGGACATGAATGTCCCTTAGTTTTCAATGCTTTATTTCTCAAAATAGTACTTATGAAAGAAAAAAATATACCAAATATAACATATAAGTGGTCACCTGTAGAATCTGAATATCTCAACTAATTACCAAGTTATTTTTTCTTTTTCCTTTATAGTGGGAAGTACTAATATTCAGAGTAACATATAAACTGATGTTTCTAACATCTAATTATTGTATTTACTATGGCATATGTCACTTTTTTATATATGTCTAGGATATATTTCCTTAATACTATTTTTTATATTTTGGTAAAGTGAATTACATCCAGAGACCAAAACAAAGCAATGAAAAAAAAGGGAATAGCATTTATAGTTCTTCCATGTCAGCATAATGTCACAATATCACATACTATACAGTATCACCATATTGTCTAGCAATATACTGACATTTACAGGATTGCAATGTGACAGTGCAATCATTCTCAGATGGTAAAGAATCTGCCTACAATGTGGGAAACCCAGGTTTGATTCCTGGTCAGGAAGATCCCTTGGAGAAGGAAATAACAATCCACTCCAGTGTTCTTGCCTGGAGAATTCCATGGACAGAGGAACCTGGCAGGCTACAGTCCACGAGGTCACAAAGAGTCAGGCACGACTGAGTGACTAACACTTTCACTTCATGTATCCAAGGTAATGAGAAATGGATATCTGTATCTTCCTCTAAATGCTGGAGACACTTGGGAGTAAATTCCTAGCATCCTCATTTTTTTCTCTAAATTTCTTTCGTAGATCAACCTGGCCATCCCTAAGGTTATAAACATCATCTGTGTGATATCTCCTAAATTTCTAACTCTATCCCTTACCTTGTCTATAATTTCAACTTCTTATTTCCAATTACACTTTTATAACATTATTTTTAGACTCTTAACCTTAATCCCAAACTGAGTTCTCTATTCCATCCTCTCCCCTACTGCTCAAGTATAATCCACACCTGGTCTTTTTTCAATAATGGCACAACTATATCCCTTGGCTACTCAAGCCGGATAACTGGGAATCATCTTTCATTTTTCTTCCCCCTCTTTACTTCCATGTTCCATATATATCAGCCTTCTCTTACTCACCACTGCCAACATTTTGAACCATTTGCTCTCTCACTAAGACCATTTAAAAACTCCAATTGGTGCTTCACCATTTCACCCCCAATCCACTTTTCAACATGGCAGACAATAATCTTCTAGAATTTTAAAGCATCAGTGATGACTGTGATACCTTCTGCTGAACTTAAGACTGAGCTCTTGCTGAGTTCAGGAAGCTTACTGAAGGCTTGCTAAGTCCATGATTCGGCTCCTGTTGCCTCCTTCCACCTCACTTTGCTTCTCTCCCTTTTGCTCTCTCTAACTCCAGCTATAATACCCCAATTTCATTTACTAGAGCTCAGCAAAGGCCTTCCTCCTTAAGTCCTCAGTCCTTCTTAGTCCTCAGACTTTTTTTCTGCCTGAAAAGCAACTCTGTCCCTCTTCTTACCATAATCAGCTCTCTTTCAATCTAGAAATGACATATGAAAATACAACTCAGACTGGCCATCCTTGGGCATCCTCTATGAAATAGTTCTCTCCTCTTATCCAAAACCATAGTAACTTATTCATTCTGTTTACTTTAGATATTACCTTATTTTTGTTTACTTGCTACAAATCTGTCTCTGCCCACTGGATTCATGCTCTTGGAGGGTAGGAGCTAATTCTGCAGTTTACTCACTATCACCCATTGCCAGCAAAATGGCCTGCATATCATAGGCATTCTAATAAAAACATTAAGAATGTTATACAGTAATGAGTATGATGATTATAAGATCAGTATATTTGCTCTTACGAAGATATTAACACTGTTCTCAGTGTTTTGTGTGTATTAACTCATTTAAAGATATAAGTACATTGATCATTCCTCTGTGAGCACAGAGCAGTTAAGTATTGGCTAAGTCATAAAGTACTGGCTTAGCCACTGGCTAAGCAAGCGGCAGAGCAGGGATTCAAATTTTTGTGTTTTGGCCCCAACCACCCAAGCTCATAACTATCCTGCTAGGCTACCTATTAAAACATGAGCTCAAACAACAATCAAGGAATCCAAGGATAGTAGAATATATTTAATTAAATACATAAATACAAAACACAAGGATTAACAAAGGCCAAGGAATTTAAAGCCAAAATACATTTAATAATAATTTTTTTTAAAAAAATGGTGAACTTTTTGATGATTCAGAAGGTGTACATGGGTCATGAAGCATCTCAGCATATCATATAATAATTATTAGGCATCTACAGTAGCTAAAGAATGTGTAACACAAGCCCAGTCTCACTTGATCCTGTGGAATATCCTTTATTTTTAAAATGTCTTATTCAAGATCCTTCAGTCTGATTTTTACTTTGTGCTAAGTCACCTCAGTTGTGTCCAACTCTTTGTGACACTATGGACTGTAGCCCAACAGGTTCCTCTGTCCATGAGATTTTTCAAGCAAGAATACTGGAGTGGGTTGTCATGCCCTCCTTCAGGGAATCTTCCTGACCCAGGGATCGAACCCATGTCTCTTATGTCTCCTGCATTGGCTGGCAGGTTCTTTACCACAAGCACCACCCAGAAAGCCAATTTTCACTCTATATGAGTTCAAAAGACAATGCCAGGTATTTGACCAAACTAGGCTAAATTTGGAGAAAACAGAAGCATTATTACTACTAAATAGCTTGCAGACTCACAAGCACTGGGACAGCAGGTCTGTTCCTTCAAAAGCAATCTGGAAAGACACAACATGGTTTGCCATGTCCTCAAACTGATGTTTAATCCTTAGACTCATTGTGGCAGTCTTAAAAAACACCATTATAACCCCAAAATAGTCCATGGATACACTCAACTACTGCCTCATATATAGCTACTAAAAGTTATTCCCAACCAGGGTGGCCCATGCTTGAGGCATAATAATTTAAAAATAAATATTATACAGAGTAAAGTAAGCCACAAAAATAAAGAACATTACAGCATGCTAACACATATATATGGAATTTAGAAAGATGGTAACGATAACCCTATATGCAAAACAGAAAAAGAGACACAGAAGTACAGAACAGACTTTTGAACTCTGTGGGAGAAGGTGAGGGTGGGATGTTTCGAAAGAACAGCATGTATATTATCTATGGTGAAACAGATCACTAGCCCAGGTGAGATGCATGAGACAAGTGCTCGGGCCTGGTGCACTGGGAAGACCCAGAGGAATCGGGTGGAGAGGGAGGTGGGAGGGGGGATCGGGATGGGGAATACGTGTAACTCTATGGCTGATTCATGTCAGTGTATGACAAAACCCACTGAAATGTTGTGAAGTAATTAGCCTCTAACTAACAAAAAAATAAAAAAAAATAATAAAAATAAAAATATGTCACAATAAATAAATAAATTAGAAAAAAAGAAAGGAGGGCTGTATTTGTCCTCTGGGTAACTCAGAGAAACCATATTTGGCAACAGCAAGTTGTGAAAACATTTATCAGTATCAAAACCAGTGTCCAGAGGAGATCTGATTTGGGCTCTCAGATGCTCAGAAGTTGAAGCATGGCAGGTTGCTTGAAAAGATAAAGAGTGGACTCTGCCTGTTTTCATTTCTCCCTACAAGCTTTTTCAAGATCTTATCTCATTTCCTTTCCCTCTTTTAAGTGTGGTTTCGATCTTCTTTCCAAAAGAGACACAGCTCCCTGGATTTAGCACTAGTTTTTGCTTCTTAAAAGGTCTTTATGTTTAATCCTCAGGAGAAAACAAACTTCTTCAATCTCTCTAACTAAGACTAAATATAGAACCAGATCTTAGGGTTGTTATCTACCCAGAGCAACTGATGGCATTTGGGAGGTGGGGACAGAGAAGGGGACTTAAAAATGATAAACAGCTTAATTGTCCATGTCATTTTCTATAACTAACAATATCATATACAACAATATCCCAAGGAAACATGATTAATCTCTGGCTAAATATTACAAAATTATTCAGAGTCACAACTGTAGGAGTTTGACCCCATAATCGATGAACATTTAAGCTTCTATCCCTTTTCCTCTGATTGTAAGAGATACTCCATCATAAACTCCATGAGATGGGTTGATTCTGTCTTTTAAATAGCTCATATTCATAATATTTAAAATGTAAAGTATTTTTATTGTTCACAGACTTAATAAATTTTATTGACTGCCTATTATTCTTCTTATTAGGTCCTATGTTATTTAGTCACTAAGTCATTGCCAACTCTCTCTTGTGACCCCATGAACTACAGTCCACCAGGTTTCTCCGTCCATGGGATTTTCCAGCAAGAATACTGGAGTGGGTTGCCATTTCCTTCTCCACAAGATCTTCCTGATCTAGGGATAGAACCCACATCTCCTCTTTGGCAGGTGGATTCTTTACCACTGAGTCACCAGTGAGGCCCATACCCAGCAAAAAAATAATCAACAGTCATGGCTCAAGCTCTGACTAATAAAACATTTCAGTGAGGACAAGGTACCCTGCTCTGATTCTTTAATGGGAGAACCTGACGAGGGTCGTCAAGAAAGCCATCTCTGAAGAAATTATATTTTTACTGACATCTAAAACATGAGCGGACTTCCCTGGTGGGCCAGTGGTTAAGAATCCACACTTCCATTGAAGGGGAGGCACAGGTTGAATCCGTGGTGAGGGAGCTAAGATCCCAAATGCTGCATCAAAAGGCCAATAAACAAATAAATACATAAAAACATTAGGAGAAAAAAAAAGATCAGAAAAAAGACCAGCATATGACAGGAAAGAGCCTATAGAGGGCAAAGGATTGAAGATAAGTATGACTGTAATCTAAGCAGGGAAGGTGGTGCGCAAAGTGGAGAGGGAGGGCATGAAGTGTGTCCTAAGGATCTGGGAGAAGATGAGCCACATATGGCTTTATAGGCTCAAAGAGTTCGGTCTTTATTCTAAAAATACAGAGAGCCCCCTGACATGTTTTAAATTGGAAACCCAAGTTAACAAGGAACATGCCCTGGAAAGAGCCCTCCGCAGACTAGAGAAGAGACAACAGGACCCAAGCAGGGGTGGGCAGTGGTGTGGGGGGACACTGCAGTGACAAGAGAGGAAACGATGATCTGGACCAGGAGGTGGCAGGGTGGACAAAAGCAAATGAGTTGAGGGATATTAAGAGGCAAAGTGAGCCAGACTCGGGAGCAAACTAGACATCAGGGTAAAGGGAGAAGTGTGGAGAATGACTCCTGTGTTATTTATTAAGTACTTCCTACCATTTAGCATGAATTCCACTGCAAATAGATAAACGTGGTTAACACAGGGCTAAACTATGAGAAGTGAAATGAAAGTGTTAGTCACTCCGTTGTGTCCCACTCTTTAAGACCCCAGGGACTGTGGCCTGCCAGGCTCCTCTGTCCATAGAATTCTCCAGGTAAGAATACTGGAGTGGGTAGCCATTCCTTTCTCCAGGGGATCTTCCCAACCCAGGGGTCAAACCCAGGTCTCCTGATTGCAGGCAGCCATTTTACCGTCACAGGCTTCCCTTGTAACTCAGTTGGTAAAGAATCTGCCTGCTGTGCAGGAGACCTGGGTTCGATCCCTGGGTTGGAAGATCCCCTGGAGAAGGAAATGGCAACCCACTCCAGTATCCTTGTCTGGAAAATCTCATGGACAGAGAAGCCTGGTGGGCTGCAGTCCATGGGGTCGCAAAGAGTCAGGCACGACTGAGAACTAACACTTACTTACTTTTTACTGTCTAAGCCAACAGTAAAGCTCATACTATGAGATGCTGGTACTAAAAGAAAATGCTTATATTTGCATATTGGGATGAAGTACTTCATTAGGCTTAAATTCATTTATCCTAAATAAAGAAGAATTTCCAATTAATAAAAAACTGTCCACTAACTACATTAGCAGCAAAAATTATAGTGAGTTTCATTGCAATAACTTTGGGAAGAACAAAAAGCGCTGAATTTCTATTACATGTAGGCAATTAATTAGTATAATATTAGTTTCCTAAAGATAGATTTTTTAAAAATTAATCACAGATCATGAAATAACACTGGAATCAAATTTATCAATACCCAGGTAATTGACAAAAGACTTTTCATTAGTGTAATTGTAATTTTCAGAAATAAAGCTACCAAAGGACAGGCAGATAATTTGTTTTGAAGTGTAATATCTGAGCAGTTACACTAGTGAAAGCATCCTGTTTTTTTATGCGAAATAAATTATAAACAAAAATAATATTTGTTCTAGTTCTGTGAAAAATGCCGTTGGTAACTTGATAGGGATTGCATTGAATCTATAGATTGCTTTGGGTAGAATAGCCATTTTGATAATATTGATTCTTCCAATCCATGAGCACGGTATGTTTCTCCATCTGTTTGTGTCCTCTTTGATTTCTTTCATCAGTGTTTTATAGTTTTCTGTGTATAGGTCTTTTGTTTCTTTAGGTAGATATACTCCTAAGTATTTTATTCTTTTTGTTGCAATGGTGAATGGTATTGTTTCCTTAATTCCTCTTTCTGTTTTTTCATTGTTAGTGTATAGGAATGCAAGGGATTTCTGTGTGTTAATTTTATATCCTGCAACTTTACTATATTCATTGATTAGCTCTAATAATTTTCTGGAAGAGTCTTTAGGGTTTTCTATGTAGAGGATCATGTCATCTGCAAACAGCGAGAGTTTCACTTCTTCTTTTCCTATATGGATTCCTTTTATGTCTTTTTCTGCTCTGATTGCTGTGGCCAAAACTTCCAACACTATGTTGAATAGTAGTGGTGAGAGTGGGCATCCTTGTCTTGTTCCTGATTTCAGAGGAAATGCTTTCAATTTTTCACCATTGAGGGTGATGCTTGCTGTGGGTTTGTCATATATAGCTTTTATTATGTTGAGGTATGTTCCTTCTATTCCTGCTTTCTGGAGAGTTTTAATCATAAATGAGTGTTGAATTTTGTCAAAGGCTTTCTCTGCATCTATTGAGATAATCATATGGTTTTTATCTTTCAATTTGTTAATGTGGTGTATTACGTTGATTGATTTGCGGATATTAAAGAATCCTTGCATTCCTGGGATAAAGCCCACTTGGTCATGGTGTATGATTTTTTTAATATGTTGTTGGATTCTGTTTGCTAGAATTTTGTTAAGGATTTTTGCATCTATGTTCATCAGTGATATTGGCCTGTAGTTTTCTTTTTTTGTGGCATCTTTGTCTGGTTTTGGAATTAGGGTGATGGTGGCCTCATAGAATGAGTTTGGAAGTTTACCTTCTTCTGCAATTTTCTGGAAGAGTTTGAGTAAGATAGGTGTTAGCTCTTCTCTAAATTTTTGGTAGAATTCAGCTGTGAAGCCATCTGGTCCTGGGCTTTTGTTTGCTGGAAGATTTCTGATTACAGTTTCGATTTCCTTGCTTGTGATGACTCTGTTAAGATCTTCTATTTCTTCCTGGTTCAGTTTTGGAAAGTTATACTATCCCTATCAAGTTACCAACGGTATTTTTCACAGAACTAGAACAAATAATTTCACAATTTGTATGGAAATACAAAAAACCTCGAATAGCCAAAGTAATCTTGAGAAAGAAGAATGGAACTGGAGGAATCAACCTGCCTGACTTCAGACTCTACTACAAAGCCACAGTCATCAAGACAGTATGGTACTGGCACAAAGACAGAAATATAGATCAATGGAATAGAATAGAAAGCCCAGAGATAAATCCACGAACATATGGACACCTCATCTTTGACAAAGGAGGCAAGGATATACAATGGAAAAAAGACAATCTCTTTAACAAGTGGTGCTGGGAAAACTGGTCAACCACTTGTAAAAGAATGAAGCTAGAACACTTTCTAACACCATACACAAAAATAAACTCAAAATGGATTAAAGATCTAAATGTAAGACCAGAAACTATAAAACTCCTAGAGGAGAACATAGGCAAAACACTCTCTGACATAAATCACAGCAAGATCTTCTATGACCCACCTCCCAGAATATTGGAAATAAAAGCAAAAATAAACAAATGGGACCTAATGAAAATTAAAAGCTTTTGCACAACAAAGGAAACTGTAAGTAAGGTGAAAAGACAGCCCTCAGATTGGGAGAAAATAATAACAAATGAGGAAACAGACAAAGGATTAATCTCAAAAATATACAAGCAACTCCTGAAGCTCAATTCCAGAAAAATAAACGACCCAATCAAAAAATGGGCCAAAGAACTAAACAGACATTTCTCCAAAGAAGACATACAGATGGCTAACAAACACATGAAAAGATGCTCAACATCACTCATCATCAGAGAAATGCAAATCAAAACCACAATGAGGTACCATTACACGCCAGTCAGGATGGCTGCTATCCAAAAGTCTACAAGCAATAAATGCTGGAGAGGGTGTGGAGAAAAGGGAACCCTCTTACACTGTTGGTGGGAATGCAAACTAGTACAGCCACTATGGAAAACAGTGTGGAGATTTCTTAAAAAACTGGAAATAGAACTGCCATATGACCCAGCAATACCACTTCTAGGCATACACACTGAGGAATCCAGATCTGAAAGAGACACATGCACCCCAATGTTCATTGCAGCACTGTTTATAATAGCCAGGACATGGAAGCAACCCAGATGCCCATCAGCAGATGAATGGATAAGGAAGCTGTGGTACATATACACCATGGAATATTACTCAGCCGTTAAAAAGAATTCATTTGAATCAGTTCTAATGAGATGGATGAAACTGGAGCCCATTATACAGAGTGAAGTAAGCCAGAAAGATAAAGAACATTACAGTATACTAACACATATATACGGAATTTAGATAGATGGTGGCGATAACCCTATATGCAAAACAGAAAAAGAGACACAGAAGTACAGAACAGACTTTTGAACTCTGGGGGAGAACGTGAGGGTGGGATGTTTTGAAAGAACAGCATGTATATTATCTATGGTGAAACGGACCACCAGCCCAGGTGGGATACATGAGTCAGGTGCTCGGGCCTGGTGCACTGGGAGGACCCTGAGGAGTCGGGTGGGGAGGGAGGTGGGAGGGGGGATCGGGATGGGGAATACTTGTAACTATATGGCTGATTCATGTCAATGTATGACAAAACCCACTGAAATGTTGTAAAGTGATTGGCCTCCAACTAATAAAATAATATTTAAAAAATAATATAAAATAAAATAAAAAAAATAAATAAAAAAAAAATAATAATAACTGGAAAAGGGTAAAGGAAAGCATTCTATTTCAAGATTTTAGTAAACCTTTGCTGTATTTTTCTTAAGTTTTAGTTTGCAAAATACATATAAAGCTGAAAAACAGCTCTAGACTTCAAAGTCTAGCAGACATCCATTCAATACACTCTCCAACATGGTAGATGCTGAAAAAATACCAACTAAACAATACTAAACAAAGCAGGCTTTTGTTCTGTAATTTCTGTACAGAACAAATCCATTGATTTCCTATCTGTCCATCATATCCCTTACTTATTTCAAAAACAATTCATAATTCGCATTTTTCAGGAAGATGACATATATAGCTTTCTTCCTCAACATTTGGTACACAGTATAGAATGTATCTTATACTTTCTTTTATTCTTTTATTTTCATACATCTGTTCAACTAATTTTTGTTGTTGTTGTTTTAAATATTTATTATGTATTTATTTGACTGCACCACATCTAGTTGCAGCACACGGGATCTTCAGTCTTCATTGTGGCAGGCAGCATGTGGGATCTTCACTGTGGCATGCAGGATCTAGTTCCCTGACCAGGGATCAAACCTGGGCCCCCTGTATTGGAAGCATGGAGTCTTAGCCACTCCATCACTAAGGAAGTTCCCCGTTCGACTAGTTTTATGCACTCAAGAAAACTTTGTTTTTTCCTGATCACTTAAGTGTTCAGCATCTAAAAACAATTAAAGCATAATAGCTGAATGAATGAATGAATGTATTTTATCTTGTGTGTGTGTGTGCTGTGCTTAGTCGTGTACGACTCTTTGCAATGGCATGGACTGGAGCCCACAAGGCTCCTCTGTCCATATAATTTTCCAGGCAAGAATACTGGAGTGGGTTGCCATTTCCTATTCCAGGGGATCTTCCCAATCCAGGGATTGAACCCAAGCCTCTTGCATCTTGGGCATTGGCAGGCTGATTCTTTACCACTGAGTCACTTGGAATCTTATAGGGGAGTTAATGGCTCACAATAGCTTGTATTTGTGTTTTGTGTTTCCTCTTAATGTGACAAAGTGAAGAAAAGTTTGCAGTATCCTTAAAAGGTTCAGTTTTCAGTTTTTACATCATTTCTATGATATTTATTTTGCTCATGTTATATTAGTATTATGAAACACTATGAAGACATAAACACATTAATTGAAATAAAACCAACCATCTAGGAAATACATGAAAGACAAAAATACTATTAACAGTTTTCTGCAGAATTGCCATTTGCAAAACTCCATCCTCATATGATATTTCAACTGATACTAGGAAAATAAACACTGAGTGGTGAGCAGAAGTTCAGTGTTTAAACTGGAGCTGTGCAGCTAAGCAATATTTCCCAGTATGCTCATGCTCATGATCAGTCATTTCAGTCACGTCCAACTCTTTGTGAACTGCAGGCCACCAGGTTCCTCTGTCCATGGGATTCTCCAGTGAATAGCCATGCCCTCCTCCAGGGGATCTTCTCAACCCAGCGGCCAAACCCAGGTCTCCTGCATTGCAAGCAGATTCTCTACCCACAGAGCCACCTGGGAAGCCTCGTATGTCCCAGTATAAGTCATCTCATTTTGAAGAACTTGAGAGGAAATGAAGTTAAAAGAGAAATGAATGTAAATTTTTCAGAAATGTTTCACAAGAAATACAGTGAATTTCAGACATTTCCTTTCTCCCCCTTTCCTTTATTATAAACTATGTGAACAATTAACAACTTTATTGAGTGTGAGTGTGTGTGTGTGTTCAGTTGCTCAATTGGGTCCAACTCTTTGTGGCCCCATGGTCTATAGCTGGCCAGGCTCCTCTGTCCATGGGATTTCCCAGGCAACAATACGAGAATGGGTAGCCATTCCCTTCCCAACCCAGGGATTGAAACCGAGTCTCTTGTGTCGCCTGCAGGTGGATTCTTCACCACTGGGCCAAATTTAAATTGAACACAACATTTTAAATCCAGGGAAGCCAGGACTGAAGAATTCTCTATGTTTTCAACTATTGAGAATGAGTAGAAAGACTTTCCAAAGATAAGAACTTCAGCCAAGTGGGAAATCTGCAGCTTCCATCTGTCATGTATCGGTCTATGCTTGCTACTTCCATTGTGTTTCCTGGTAACTAAACTTCCATTTTCAAAAATAAACCTTGTTTGTGTGCTACATGTGAACTGGGATGAAAATTCCAGATGTGCTGAAGAACGGGAAATTGTGCATGATAATATATGAATCAAATTTCCCAGAGATTTCACAGAAGTTGGGCATTACATAGGTAAGAAAGAATATAATAAAACAACAATGGGCTAACAACATCAGCCTTTGTTGTTCTAAACAAATAATGACCCTTGAAAAATTGTATGGCATTTTCATCATTTTCCAACTGAATTCCATTTTAGTTTTGGGAACATTTTATTTTTCATTTGAAGTTCTTCAAACATCAGTGGAAGCTGTTACTTTTTCTGATGTTCTTAACTCACATGCAGATACTCAAGTAGTTAATGACATTCACAAGGTAGGGAGAATTCCAGGCATTCATTCAGTCAGGTGAGTGATATTTCTGAGCACAGCGCTAAGGACGTACAAATATACAAGTGGTCTCTATATGCTAGGAGTTATGAATACTGGCGGAGACAGAGAAGGAAGTAATTAAGTAAATAATTATAAAAGACTGTATGTATTGATGTAACTACAGTACATACAGTAAGTCACAGAGGATGGACTTCTGTGACATTTTAAAGATAGACAACAAATAACAAATAGTGCCAAAATTCTACTTATTTTTTATTTTGTTTTGTTTGAATCCGCCGGCAATGCAGAAGACCCCAGTTTTATTCCTGGGTCAGGAAGATCCCCTGGAGAAGGGAAAGGTAACCCGCTCCAGTATTCTTGCCAGGAGGAATCCCCATGGACAGAGGAGCCTGGTGGGCTACAGTCCATGGGGTCGCAAAGAGTGGGACATGACTGAGCGACTAAACACAGCACAGCACAGTGCTTTGTTTTATTGATTTTGCTTGAAACGCGATTATAACCTATCTTTGTCTGTCACTGCATTTAAAAGGATGTGATACAAAATCTGCAGGGAAGCTGTTAACAAAATCTAAAAAGCAAACAAACAAAATATCTTTTATATAAGTTGCCTAAAAGAGAAACTGGGCCATAAAGGCAGTAAAATTATCAAGATTCTACGGTTTAGGGGTCCTTGGTTTTATCTAAAATGATATAATTAGCAGTATTTTAGAAAAAACTCACAATATTCATTCAAGAAAATCATCAAATATACTAACTGTGATATTTACACTCCATCTTAGTAATATCAAATTATGAAAAATGAATAATATAAAAGTGAACAAAAAGTAAACTTCTTAATGAAATCTGTTGTCATCTGCTTTAGTTATATAATTGAAGGCATTATTTTTAAGGTAATAAGCACTCAGAAAAATAAATGCTTAAGGGTAGATAAGAACTGTATAAATAACCCAGGAACTAATGAGGCTTACTGAAAAGAGCAGATTAAAAACAGAAGCTAAGTATGCAAGAGGGTAAATGTGACATTAGCAGAACAGCATCAAGTTCTTCATCACATATCTTCAAAAGCTCTGCTTTTCAGAGGTGGGTGATTTACACTGGCAGTGTAATATGGTTTTGAGTGAATAGTACTCTAGCAAGATGTTTTATCTCCTTCTTTAAATTCTGTAACAATTTGTTGTCAGCATCACGCTGTTCTTTATTCAAGTTACCCATTTCCTGTCCCTTTCACATTCTCAGACCTCAATAAAATTAAATGCATGTTAAAGGCAAAGCTCATGTCCTCTTTACTTTGGTTTTGCCTTTGGTAATTCACACAAGACTTCATAAAAGGTCTCATAAGAGAATGTGACTGTGAGTTGGGTGTTTAAATACTAAGAGAGGTCACCAGTCGCCAAGAGGAAAAGCCATTACAGACAGAGCAAAGGGAAGAGGGAAGACACAGGGCATGGTTCAGTGTGGTTATGGTACTCCGGAGAAAGAGTATGCCACACAGAACATCTTAGGAGATGAGGCTGAAAATGTGGACAAGAGCCCGATCAAAGCTTTATTATCCTAAGGGCCATGCAGAACCACTGGCACGGTTTAGACAAGAGATTAACATTTGGATACTGATTTAATTTTGAAAAAGGCGAGAGAAATAGATGACAACATATTCAAGTCTAGATGATCAGGAAAATGAATCTATTTCATCCATAAAATGAGATGAAGAGATGAGCTAATTTGGTTAAAAAAAAAAAAAATCAGTGATTTGGGGATTTACTTAATGACTGAAATGGAAAAGAATGGGGAGGCATAGGGCTTCCCTGATGGCTCAAGCAGTAAAGAATCCACCTGCAATGCAGGAGACACAGGAGATGCAGGCTCAATTCCTGGGCTGGGAAGATTCCCTGAAGAAGGAAATGGTAGTCTACCTACTCCGGTATTCTTGCCTGGAAATCCTACGGACGGAGGACTCTGGCAGGCTACAGTCCTTAGGGTTACAAAGAATTGGACACAACTGAGTATGCATGCATGGGGAGGTACAGACAGGCAGAACCAACAGTTTTGGTTTAGATATTGTGAAGGTTTGAGAAGTCTTTGACCTGCCAGTTTTATGACTGTAAGGAAGCTATTAATATTTCAACTCCCTAGTTTCCTCATTTATAATATGGGGATAATAATAAAGTTGTAAGTAAATGAAAAGTGCTTAGAAAAAGTGCCAAACATCCACAAAAGCCAAAAATGTTAGCACTTACTATTAGCAATAAGCATCACCAGCAGCACGGTGTGGACCTGCCTTTGGGAAAGAAGATACACTCTTCTGGTTTCCAGGCAAAACTTTTTAGAACTTTGCATGACCTCTGGCTGATTTCTTTTCCCCCAGATTTCTTGAAATAGGACACAAGTTTCTGCTTTTTCTGTTTCTCTTCATTCTCTCTGTCCTGGTCTCTTCCTGTGTTCATCCTCCAAATGTTGGTGAGTTCCTTTGTTATACCTTTGGAGGTTGGGTTTCAAGCAATTTTTGAATCCTTACCATGGGCTGAAGTTGTTATGGGTTAAATCATGTATCACACACACACACAATGTATGTTGAAGTCCAAACTACTTCACTATGTGACCTTATTAAAAACAGAGTTATTGCAGATGTAGCTGACTAAGATGAGGTCATATCAGAGTAAGGTGGGCTCTTAATCAGTATGATTGATCGCCAATACTTTAGAAGAAAAGGGCAGAGACACAGAGAGCAGAGGCACGAGTGGCATCTGAGGCAGAGACTGCAGTGATACAACTGCCAGTCAAAGGATGCCCAGGCCTGACAGCCGCTACAAGAGAGGCTGACAGCCACTACAAGAGAGGAAGAGGCCAGGAAGAAGCTTCCCTTACAGATTTCAGAGGGACCATGGCCTTGCCAACACCTTGATTTGGGACTGCTAGCCTCCAGAACCATGAGACAAGATATCTCTGTTGTTTTAAGACACCCAGTTTTCTTAGGACTCCTTTGTTACAGAAGCCATGAGAAGCTAATATATAAATAGATATAAAAATATGCTATTTTTCTAAAAAGAGAGTTTTGAGCTTTTCTTCAGATTCTCAGAAGGACTTGAAACACCCAGGAAAGCTTTAGCACCAACTGTTTCTTACACTCTCCTCTGGCGATCCCATGTACTCCTTTGACACTAACTGGAAACTGGATGTCTCTGCTTCCCAAATCTGTACACTAAACTATACTTTTCTGGAGCACTAGAACTCTATGTCCACTTGAAACCTCTTCTCACATATCCACCACTGAGTGGAGGACCTACTAAGCTATCATCACCTTCCTCATTTCACTAAACAATGCTGCAATTCACTTAACTGTTCAAACTCAACACTGAAACGGCCTCGTAATCCATAATCTCATCCATCATTAAGAGTGGTTAGCCTAATATCTAAAATAAACAATGAATATGTCCATTTCTCTTCCCCCTTAGCTCCCACTACTCTAGGCCTGCCAATCTCACATCTCTCATGGAGTAATACAATCGCCTCCCCAGCTGGCTTCCTCACTTCCTCTTTTGTCTTCCTCTTATTCATTGTTTTGGTGAGATGCCAGGACAGAGATCAACATGAAGTTAAGCAATAAATGTTCCCCTGTGGGGAAAGCAGTGAAAAATGGGATTTTGGAGACAGAGGAGTTAGATTGTAAAACTTAGGGTGATCAACTCATCCTTTTTTGCCCAGGACAACAGATTGACTGCTTTGCCCCTAACACCAGGAATCAAGAAAGGATGACTTCAGTTGTTACTCCTATTCACCATAATAATAGAAATCTTAGACAGTGCAATAAGGCAAGAAAAAGAAAGGAAAGAAATATAGAATGAAAAAGCATTAATAAAACTCTCTATCCAAATAAAATACAGTTGTCTACTAGAACTAATAAATGAGTTTAGTAAGTCACAGGATATAAAATCAATCACACACACAGAACTATAAAATAGCAATGAACAACTGGAAATTGAATTTTTTTAGAAGTATCATTTAAAATAATATAAAATAATACTTATGTATACATATAATGAAATACATACAAGATCTATATGTTGAACACTGATTAGAAATTTTAAAATATCTAAATAAACTGAGAAAAATACTGTTTGCATATATTGGAAATCTCAATAATATTAAGATGACAGTTCTCCTTAAGTAAATTCATTGATTCAACTTATCCCAATCTCAAATCCAATGAAACATATTTAATTTAAAAAGCTGATTCAAAAAACTATACAGAAAACAAAGGAACTTGAATATCTAAAACAAATTTGAAAAAAATAAAGTTGGAAAACTCATACTGATTTCAAGATTTATTACAAAGATACAATATAGTATAGTAGCAACAATAGACACGTAGATGATAAACAGATTTTTGTCAAAGGTGCAAAAGTAATTCAATGGCAAAGGATAGCCTTTTTAAGAAAGCCTATTTAAGATGCTAGTAGTACAAATGGGCATTCATATACTAAATAAATAAATGTGTGCATGTTAAGTCACTTCAGTTGTGTTTGACTCTTTGCAACCCTATGGGCTGTAGCCTGCTAGACTCCTCTGTTCATAAGATTCTCTAGGCAAGAATACTAGAGTGGGTGTCCATGCCCTGCTCCAGGGGATCTTCCTGACCTAGGGATTGAACCCACGTCTTCTGTGGCTCCTGAATTGCAGGTGGATTCTTTACCACCGAGCCACTGTGAGGCCCAAACAGATACAACCATAAATAAATAACTTTGACCACTACCTCAACCATATACAAAAATTAGCTCAAAGTGAATGAAAAACTCAAATTTATACCTGAAAACTATAAAATTCTAGAAAAAAGAGAAGATAAAATTGATGCGGCCTTGGGTTAAGTAAAAATTTCTTAAATATAAAACAAAAACCATGCTCCATAATACAATGAAAATTGACAAACTTGAACTTGTAAAAATGTCTCTGATTTGAAAGATTCTATAAAGAAAATGAAAAGATGAGACAGAAACAGGTGACACAGTCCACTGCAGAAGCTTTGGGTTCCACCTCATCTTTCAAGCCAAAGACATGCTTTCCCCAAGCAATTTAACCAGTGACTGGGACCTGATCATTTCTGCTTAATGAATAATTCCTCCAAAGTGGCACTGGAATTCCCCATTGGCCATGCCAAGATGTTTTCAGAGCTGCAATACAGTCTGAGGTTCTCACTACCCATTCTCCTTTCCTTCTACTAGTTCTCCTGGTTCCTCTCTTTTTATCTTTCATATATACCTTTCATACATACATGCGACTTTTAATTTTTTTTTCTTTTTCTTTTGCATTTCTAACTCCAGAGGATGCAAAACTGGCACAGTAAGTAAGGCCTCAATCATTTAGTACACTGAAAGCCATGGCAAGAATTTGGAAACTTACCCACTAAAGAGAAAGTGTTTTGAAATACTGTAAAGCACAACCATCAGCATTTCAATTATATGCATTAAATTTCACAAGTTAAGTGCCACATAAAAAACAATTTTTTAAAGATTTAATATCACAGATCATAATGAATCCTTACAGGAAAATAACAGTAGCAAAATCTGAAAAGTGCTGCTGTTTTGTAAGTTTGGGTTATCTACTTATAATCTCATAATATCAGTGTAAGAAATTTCACAAATGCAAAAGAACAGGAAATATGCTACCATACCAGAAAAGCACAATTTCCTACCAACATTCTTAGCTTTCCTTTTCCCAGAACAATATCTTGGTATTTACAATTCACATGATAGCTTTGTATTTTTTTTAAAAAAATCCAAGAGGGGCAGTTGTAACTTAAATAAAAGATTTTAAACACATCAGCACTTTTCTTCCTTAAATGAGTAATGTAGCTGCTGTTCATTCAATGTCAGCACTTTAACTCATTTTAGAAAAGAAACTTTAGCAACTTTCAAGGAACTAATATATTATTTGAACACTGAGTGAAATAAGATAAATGCAGCAAGTCTGGGAGAATTAACATTGCATTAACTCAAGTGAAATCTGATAGAGCATGTTTTCCTTTCAGTCACTAGGAACAATTTAAATTATAGACAATTATGATGCTTAAAATTAAGATGAGAAAAGTGTTTTTAATATGCAATTATTTAATGCTGATTGTGGCAAAAGGGTGACTTAGCAATGATTCAGAGAATCCATAAGCTTAATTTTAACTTTCCATAAATACCTTTTTTAGAAATGGGGTGGTAAGAACATTAAAGAACAAAAACCATGTATCTGCAAAAAATAGGATAAAGAAGAAATGTACGAGGAAAAGAATTCCAAGTCTATCAAAATGGAAGAACAAAGCAGTAAACATCTATGTACCAATGTGTTATTTAGTGATGAAAGTGAGATCAAGTTTCATTAGAATGGTGGCAAAGGCAGATGTGCTGCAGGGATAAGAGTGAGGGTGACTGTGTGGAGGTGGTAAATACAGGAGGCTCTCCAAGGCCACTCCCTAGAGAAGGAAAGAGATTGAGCTGGGAAGGGATGAGATTGGACGCCGAGCAGCGGTTTTGTTCTAGGAAAAAGAATGCTTAAGCATATCAGCTGCTAGAAGCAAGGATACAGATGAGAAGGTTACTTGGTAGTTAGCATGGTTCGGTCCTTAACGTGTACCTATTCCATGGTGCACATGAGGTATGACAAATGACAACACAATCTGGTCGATCCCAGAGACACTATAACTTTCAAGCAAGAGGAAGGGATAGGATTTAGAAAAGAGTCAGCCCAGGGAGGCAGCTGGTTTCCAGCTGAAGGCTCATCCTGGGGAAAAGGCAGGCATGGGAGGCTGGGGTGGTCACAAGGGTCCTGAGATAGACAAGACGTTGGAACAGGTAGTGTGAGCATGGGGCCCTCTGTTTTCTCAGGTGGCAAGGAATTCAATTCTGTCCATGGACAGAGAGGGGACAGGAAGGGGGTCGGGCAGGGGCTACATGGGTTCCTGACACAGTCCTCTCCCATTCCTCCCAGCTAGTACTCCAAAACCTCCCTCCCTATCCTTCACTTTTAGCAGACATTTTCCTCATCCATTTTATTAACAACATCATAGTAATCACTTCTTCCCTACTTGGATGCTTGTTATTGTTGTTGTTTAGTGTCTAGATCATGACTGACTCTTTTGAGATGCCATGGACTGTAGTCCGTCAGGCTCCTATATGTCCATGGGATTTCCCAGGCAAGAATACTAGAGTGGGTTGCCATTCGCACCTCCAGGGGATCTTCACGACACAGGGGGCAAACCCATGTCTCCTGCACTGGCAGGCAGATTCTTTACCACTGAGCCACCAGCAAAGTCCAGTAGGGAGTGATACAGAGGAACAAAATTTACCACCTTCATATGTGTTTCACATGAGGATTAATTTAGGCTGATTATTTATAAGAAACAGAAGATTCAGAAAGTGTTAATCTGTTTCATGTGTCTTCCTATTAATTGCCTGAAAAAATTTAGATAAAGGGCCAGTGCCTGGACTAGAGCTGTTACCAGATATCTGCAAAGAACAGGGGCTGGGGAGGTGGGGAATGCAGAGAGGCTTAGAGGTCAGAGTTTACTCTGTCTCATTGTCTCTGCAAGGCCCTTTTTCATCCCTGTAAATTGCCTTCCTCCCATTTGAAGCCCCAAACCAGGACCCTTGACATCTTCTTTTGTCTTTAGCTGAAGGCAGTATCTGTTGTGAGGGTTTCAGCCATTTTGGCAAGTTACTTACGTTTCCTGGGTCTCTCCCCTGCATACAGGCTATTGAACTTTTATTTATTAATTTATTTTTTTGTTAATCTGTCTGATGTCAATTTACTTCTTAGACCAGCCAGAAGAATTCAGAAGGGAATTTTTCTTCCTTTTTTTCTGACATATGTATAACTAACAAAAGATTTTCAGAGGAGCAGGAAAATGAATTTATTGAATATACTGATACTACATGGAAAACTGATAAGGAAAAGACAGATCCAAATGATAATATTTTTTAATCTACTGTTCTCTGAAAATGATGGACTAATCATTCTTTTCTTATCACCTGATTTTTTTTTATTGTTGGAAAAATGAAGGACTCTGCAAAACAGAACTTGTAAGTAAAATTAATATTCTGACAAAGGAGCTCACTAATATGCTGTTTTCCTCAACTATACTACTTGATGGAGGAGGGGATCTCATTTTTAGATTTATCAATCAGCAACAGAATAGATCTCTTCCTAGTTACAATTTATCCTTCCAGCTTAAAAAATGTATAAACAGAAGCCTCAATTAAATAAAATCCCTTCTCCAGGGGATCTTCCCAACCCAGGGATTGAATCCAGGTCTCCTGAATTGCAGGCAGATTCTTTACCAGCTGAGCCACAAGGGAAGCCCAAGAAAACTGGAGTGGGTAGCCTATCCCTTCTCCAGAGGATCTTCCCCACCCAGGAATGGAACCAGGGTTTTCTGCATTGCAGGCAGACTCTTTACCAACTGAGCTACCAGGGAAGCCCAATTAAAGAATGTTGAGAGACCAGAAGTGGAAGTGGTCACACTGGTGACAATAGCAGTCTGGCAGGAAGACGGCAAGGACTCAGCTAATTAAAAACAATAGACTCTTGTTTATTACAGCCTTCCTACTTCCTTTTCCCCTCTATAAAGGAGTTCTCCTTCCCTTGCCATGAGGAGACAGCACAGGGCATTCCATGGTTTCAGAACCTGAAGTGCAATTCTCTGCTGCTCTGGAATAAATCCATCTTTGTTAGAGAAATATGTGATAGTCTATTTGTTTTAGGGTGCCATTTTTGTGGCCCATATGAGGACTAAGGGCTTCTCTGGTGGTTCACATGTTAAAGTTTACCTGCAGTGCAGGGGACCCGGGTTCAATCTAAATATAGTCAAAGCTATGGCTTTTCCAGTAGTCATGTATGGATGTGAGACTTGGACCATAAAGAGGGCTGAGCACCGAAGAATTGATACTTTCAAACTGTAGTGCTGGAGAAGACTCTTCAGAGTCCCTTGGAAAGCAAGGAGATCAAACCAGTCAATCCTAAAGGAAATGAACCCTGGATATTCACTGGAAGGACTGATGCTGTTCTAATGCTTTGGCCACCTGATGCTAAGAGCTGACTCCTTAGTAAAGACCCTGATGCTGGGAAACATTGAGGGCAGGAGGAGAAGACCAGGGACAGAGGATGAGATTGAGAGGGTAACAGGCAGGAAGGCCGGGGATCTTCAAACGGAGGAAATAGGTGGCAGTGTCAGACATTTTTTATCTCTTCCTCAAGCAGCAGGAGGAAACAAACTACAAGTGTCAGAATTTTTTCCTTCTCCATACAAAATTAAAAGGAGGTTTCTCTATGGAAATGTTTTTCTTAAGTTATGTTAAGGAAACTATGTATTTGCTTTGGAATTTGCCTTTCTTCCAAATGGGTCCACCTAAGACTAAGTTTTTCTTTTCTCAAACCTTGGGCTGATAATGGCTCAACAAACCAGTATTCATATCAATTGTTTTATGGCTGGGGGATGACACACCTCATGCCATCCTATCTCAAAAATGGATATTGTGGGAGAGGGGCCTGGTGAGACTCCATCAGTCTTGAGGTGTCCCTCTCATCTGATTAATAGGTTTCTAAGAGACATAAAACAGCTGGCTAAAGCTAGCATGGGGGGCACTCTCCATCCCCCTTCTGATATCTCTGTCAGAAGCTTTCTCTGTCCCTTTTTATACTATAATGAAACTCTGCTATACAAAAGCTCTTGTGTGATCAAGCCTAATCCCTGGTCCCAAGGTTAAAACTTCTTCAGAGATCACGAGTCTGACACCATTCACCATAAGCTATCAAGATGACTGTATAGCATCACAGATTCAATGGACAAGAGCTTGAACAAACTCCAGGGGACAGTGAAGGACAGGGAAGCCTGGTGTGTTGCAATCTGCAGGATTGGAAAGAGTCAGACACAACTTAGTGACTGAACAACAACAAAATGAGAACAAAAGAAGTCCCCCAATAGCTCAAGATTAGTGAGCAAACAGGCATAGTACCTGTGACAGAGTCCACTCAGCTCACTGCTTTTCTCACCTGGATTTTGAGTTCTTTTCCTGGGTCTGAGCTTTTGCTCTCTGTGTGTTTAAAGCCCTCCAGGCTTTAATCAAAATCAATATTAAGGTTTTGTTCTTTAAGGTTCAGGCCTTGTTCTGTTTGGCAACACTCATTTGGCATTTTCATGTCACTTTTAGATAAGACTGCTTCAGCCAAGGCTGACTGCAAAGCTGTTAGCCAACCTTTAAGAAACAGGGGCCGCCTCACTGAAACTGTACCACTTCAATATTTGACCCATTCCATTGAAATGGGGGCTGTTCTCTGGAAACTGACTGAAGAGTCTTTGGTCTGGATCTTCCAGGACAAAGCCTATTTCCTTAGAATTGGCTGACATTAGTTTGTAGGCTGCTTTAATTGAGTTGTTTAAGTTGCAAGTTATTGGAGCTTTGGAAAATTATTCTTTACTCTAGAGAAAAAACATTGAAAAACAGAATCCTGGTTATTTAAATACTTCGAAGGCATCCCCTGCACCCTCCTACAGGGACTACACAAGGTGATTTTATGTTTAAAAGCCATGTTCCTTCCTCATGTGCATTCCTAATTAAATGGACCAACCTGACAAATGGCAATGAAGAATATCAATGGCCATTATGGGGAACTTTTGAAATTACCACGTTCAATTTTATTAAAATTAAATTGGACTACAATAGCTCAAAAATTTTCATAATTGAATGGTATGCTTTTTTGGATTGGTTTTTGAGGCTTCCAAACACTATCAGGAGCCAAGACTTGCCTCCCTGCAAAATTAGATTCGAAGACTCACTGAAGCAAACAAATGATTAAACAAAGATGTAAGGACTCCCAAAGCCTCAGACTTTTCCTCTTCGGTTTCTTTCTCTGAGGATCCTTCTCTGACACCATTTCACCTCTCTTTCTCCACACCTCCTGGCCACATTCTGCCTCCAGCATCACCTTCTTCCTCTCTCCTATTCCACCTACACCTCCTACTGTACTGTCAGTTCCCCCATACAAAGACCTTTGCCGAATTCCTTTTTTCTCTCAGACTTGTCCGACTTTCTTTTCCTCTGATCTTGTCACAATCTGTCCCTTTAAAATTAAGCCTTCTGAGGATCCAGAGAAAAAACTCTCCATTTCTTATATTCCCTGAACTAAAGCTAAACTGAAATTCACAGTCAAAAAATTCCCAAAGTAAATTGGAATGCAAAAATCCTCACAGACTGGCTGAAGAATATATTAGTCATTCAAACTCATCAACCTGGTTTCTCTAGCTTATGTCAGCTACTTCATCTGCTTGTAAGTGAACGCCAGGATCAACATGGAAAGACAACTACTAACTGGGAAAATTTTGAAAGCTCTCTAGAATTACAGCTGGAAGAGCAGCCCTCTAACTTATTATATGGTCAGGCTCAGACAACAGCTTGACAACGTCATCAGCAATTATGTCTACTTCAGATTTAGTTAATCTGGCAGGCTAGCTCTTTCACACTCTAGAAGAGTCACCTCCAAGGAAGACCACCAAAATTCTTTATCTTCAACTCAAGCAAAAGAAGGCTTCATAACAAAATCAAAATCCTCCTCATTTTTGGTATTATTGCAAACAGTTATGACATTGAAAAGAGATTGTCACAAATGTAAGTCCTACAGGCACATGCATCCGTCTAACCAGACTTTCCAACATCCCCCCAGTCCTCAATGATGGGCTCTGAGGAATTACATACCGGAACTTGTCTCAATCTTCACTCTAAATCATCATAGAGAAACATTTCTTCAGTTTGGGGATGAATGCCTTCCAGTCTTAACTGATAATGTAGCCACGGCTCAAACCCACTAGCATAAAGCAGCCCCTGCCTCAGAGTACTAAAACAGCTCAAACTGTGGGAATCTCTAACGAAACTCAAAAGGTTTCTGGCTCTGAACTTATTCCCTTATGTTTAGGCTTTTTGAGATATACACCTTTTTCTCCTTAGTTCCTCTACTTTTTTCATTTATTAGGCCAACTCTTCTTTTAAAAGTGTCATGACGAATATCATATATTAATGAATATATGTGGAATCTGAAAAAACTGGTATAGACAATCTTATTTACAAGGCAGAAACAGAGAGACACGGACGTAGAGAACACATCTATGGATACCAACAGGGGTGGCATGAATTGGGAGACGGGGGTTGACATACATACACTACTGATACCATGTATAAGATGACTGATGAGAACCTATAGTGCAGTGCAGGGAACCCTACTCAGTGCTCTGTGGTGACTTAAATGGGAAGGAAACTCAAAAAAGAGGGGATATATGGACACATATAGCTGATTCGCTTTGCTGTAGAGTAGAAACTAACACAACACTGCAAAGCAACTCCAAAAAAAAATTATTTTTAAAAAGTATCACGCCAAGCTATTGTAAAACGCGCTGCCACAAACATCAGGGTACATGCGTCTCATTTAATTACAGTTTTCTCAGGGTATATGCCCAGTAGTGGGATTGTTGGGTCTTTTGGTAGTTCTATTCCTAGTCTTTCAAGGAATCTTCATACTGTTCTCCATAGTGGCTGTATCAATTTACATTCCCACCGACAGTGCAAGAGGGTTCCCAGTATGCAATCATATATATATTACCATATGTAAAATAGATAGCATGTGGGAATTCGCTCTGTGACACAGGGAGCTCAGCCCAGTGCTCTGTGACAACCTAGAAGGGTGAGATGGGTGGTAACTGGAAGGAGGATTCGGGAGGGAGGGGACATATGTATACATGTGACTGATTTACACTGATGTATGGCAGAAACCAACACAATATTGTAAAGCAATTATCCTCCAATTAAAAAACAATTAATTGGCACAAAAATGTATCATGCCAGAATTTCTTTCTCTCAAAAGGGAGAAACAATTCTAGAATTTGACATTAGTCATCAAAGTAACCAATGAAGTGAAAAAATGATCCCTTGCCATTGTTTATCTGTTCTGTATCTGACAGTACTAGAGCCAACTCAGGAAACATGGATCATTTACTCCTACTGAATCCACTAACACTTTCCTTACAGGCACTATCTCCAACAGATATTGGTAAAATTAGCAGTGCATTTCTCATCTAGACTCAAGTAGATCCCTCAAAACCTCTTCCAAGAATTAAGCAATATCCTATTAGTAAAGAAGCCCTTCAAAACATAAACCTTGTAAAGAAAACTGGGCTCAAGACCTCATTATCCCTTGTACTATCCACTGCATTATCCCTATTTGGCTGGTGAGAAAATAGGGATAAGCTTGCATAAAATCTCCAAAAAGATATAGAACAAACATCTAGAATCTCCAAGCAATAAACACCATCATCATCCCTCAATATCGTATTGCTCATAGCACTCCTACTTTACTAACATCATTTCCATCAGAAGTAAGTTCTTCACTGCAACTGATGTATGCAGTGCATTCTTCAGCGTTGCAATCGATGAAGCTAACCAATGCCTTTTTGCCTTCACTTGGGAAGAAAAGCAATTTACTGGGACAATAATGTCTCAGGGTTTACTGACAGTACTTATTTCTTGTAAATCCTGAAGGCTGATCCAGATGCTATAAAGTTCCCTAGAGGGTCTACACTGTTGCAATCTGTGGATACTTTGAGTTTTGCTTTCTTTCTTAAGCCTCCTCACAGGAAGACAGAATCCACTTGATAAAGTTTTAAGCCTTTATGGGAAATAAAGTGTGAAATCCAGGTTCAATATCTGTGGTATCTGATATCAGAACAAGCCCTACAGCTTGATCCACATGGACTTCATGACTTTCTAAATCCCAAAACTGAGCACCAACTGTGAGGTTTTCTTTATTTCTACTTCGTTATTGCTGAAACAGGATTTCAAATTGCTCTTGTATGGTCAAATCTCTAATTTTTATTGTTTTACTAAATAATAAAAACACTAATTTTATGGGAAGAACAAGACGACATAGCTATCAAAGCCTTCAAGAAGAGTCTGATGAACACACGTGCCCTTGGGCATACCAACGGTCAGATGCTCTTTTATTTTGCATGTGAAAAAGAAGGGAATGCCCTTGAAGTACTCACCCCAGAATACAGGGATAACTATCAACCATACGATAGTATAGGTAGCAGCGGACTGTCACACAAAGATGCCTCCTTGTCACTGAGCCATTACAGCCACTGCCCATTTGATTAATGTCACCAAGAAAATTGTTGTAGCTTTAACCATTTTTATACCCCGTACAGTAGAAGTTTTCATGAATTCTCACCTCACTCAACATTTCTCAGTCAGCCATCTCACCTCCCAGGAAGATCTTTTGTTAACCTCTCCTTACATAACTCTTAAACTGTGATAAATTTAACCCTGTTTCCCTTCTCCCCTCCAGTCTGACAAACTCTCTTACTACTGCCTTAACACTGAAGGGCCACTTCTTGACTCCTCTTCATGACTCCTCTTCATGATCTACAGGAAATTCCTCTGGTAATGCTGACATTTCATGGTTCTTATTTGAGAGGTGACAATGGCAAATACTATGCTTGGTACACTACTGCATATTCCTTTGATGTTGTTGAGGCAGAATCTTGACTATGGTTATCCAGCCCAACACGTGGAATTATATGCTCTTACCTAGGCTTGCACTTTGTGTGAATACTAAGTCGCTTCGGTCGTGTCCGACTCTTTGCGAGTCTGTGGACTGTAATCCGCCTGGTATCTCTGTTCATGGGGTTTTCCAAGCAAGAACACTGGAGTGGGTTGCCACGCCCTCCCCCAGAGGATCTTTCTGACCCAGGGATCAAACTCATGTCTCCTGCACTGGCAGACAGGTTCTTTACCACTATCATCACCTGGAAAGCCTCAGACTTCCACTTTAGCAAGGCTCAAATTATCAATATTTATTCTGACAGTAGATATCCTTTCAGAGTAGCTCATGATTTTGGAATGTTGTGGAAGCAACATGGCTTCCTTAATTCCATCAGAAATAAAATTAAGAATGATCCTTATATTCAGGAATTACCTGCCACTTTAAAATTCTGGGGCATTCTAAACTCAATTCTCTGGAAACTAAGGGAAATCACCTTGATGTTATTTCCACAAGGAAATGCTGCCCTTAAAGGGAACAACAGCAGGCAAACTTCAAAAGGAATATTTCCCTAAAAGATAACTTTAAAACTGGCCAGAGGAATCCAAAAACTGGTCTCAGTAAAGGAAAAACTAGATTGTAAAAGAAGTTCTGGTTTTGAGCAAATGAAAACCTGGTCCTAATGAATGTGAAAGGTACTCAGTCATGTCAGACTCTTTGAGACCCCATGGACTACACAGTCCATGAAATTCTCCAGGCCAGAATACTGGAGTGGGTAGCCTTTCCCTTCTCCAGGAGATCTTCTCTACCCAGAGATCGAACCCAGATTTCCTGCATTGCAGGCAGATTCTTTACCAGCTGAGCCACAAGGGAAGTTCAAGAATACTGGAGTGGGTAGCCTATCCCGTCTCCAGTGGATCTTTTCAACCCAGGATTCAAACCCAGGTTGCCTGCATTGCAGGCAGATTCTTTACCAACTGAGCTATCAGGGAAGTCCTGGTCCTACTGGAGACTAAAATTTCTACTCACCAGTTCAGTTCAGTTCAGTCGCTCAGTCGTGCCCGACTCTTTGTGACCCTATGAATTGCAGCACGCCAGGCCTTCCTGTTCATCACCAACTCCCAGAGTCTACACAAACCCATGTCCATCCAGTCGGTGATGTTATCCAGCCATCTCATTCTCTGTCGTCCCCTTCTCCTCCTACCCCCAATCCTTCCCAGCATCAGGGTCTTTTCCAATGAGTCAACTCTTTGGATGAGGTGGCCAAGGTACTGGAGTTTCAGCTTCAGCATCAGTCCTTCCAATGAACACTC
Source organism: Muntiacus reevesi (assembly GCF_963930625.1). Classification (NCBI taxonomy): domain Eukaryota; kingdom Metazoa; phylum Chordata; class Mammalia; order Artiodactyla; family Cervidae; genus Muntiacus; species Muntiacus reevesi. The sequence continues at coordinate 48,596,639 of NC_089251.1, read as the reverse complement.
AGGACTGATCTCCTTTAGGATGGACTGGTTGGATGTCCATGCAGTTCAAGGGACTCTCAAGAGTCTTCTCCAACACCACAGTTCAAAAGCATCAATTCTTCAGTGCTCAGCTTTCTTCACTGTCCAACTCTCACATACATACATGACCACTGGAAAAACCATAGCCTTGACTAGACGGACCTTCATTGACAAAGTAATGCCTCCGCTTTTTAATATGCTATCTAGGTTGGTCATAACTTTCCTTCCAAGGAGTAAGCGTCTTTTAATTTCATGGCTGCAATCACCATCTGCAGTGATTTTGGAGCCAAAAAAAATAAAGTCTGACACTGTTTCCACTGTTTCCCCATCTATTTCCCATGAAGTGATGGGACCAGATGCCATGATCTTAGCTTTCTGAATGTTAAGCTTTAAGCCAACTTTTTCACTCTCCTCCTTCACTTTCATCAAGAGGCTTTTGAGTTTCTCTTCACTTTCTGCCATAAGGGTGGTGGTGTCTGCATATCTGAGGTTATTGATATTTCTGCCGGTAATCTTGATTCCAGCTTCTGCCTCTTTCAGCCCAGCATTTGTCATGGTGCATATAAGTTAAATAAGCAGGGTGAAAATATACAACCTTGATGTACTCCTTTTCCTATTTGAAACCAGTCTCTTGTTCCATGTCCAGTTCTAACTGTTGTTTCCTGACCTGTATACAGCTTTCTTAAGAGGCAGGTCAGATGGTCTGGCATTCCCATCTCTTTCAGAATTTTCCACAGTTTATTGTGATCCACACAGTCAAAAGCTTTGGTATAGTCAATAGAGCAGAAATAGGTGCCTTTCTGGAACTCTCTTGCTTTTCCAATGATCCAGCAGATGTTGGCAATTTTATCTCTGGTTCCTCTGCCTTTTCTAAAACCAGCTTGAATATCTGGAAGTTCACGGTTCTTGTATTGCTGAAGCCTGGCTTGGAGAATTTTGAGCATTACTTTACTAGCATGTGAGATGAGTGCAATTGTATAGTAGTTCAAGCATTCTTTGGGATTGCCTTTCCTTGGGATTGGAATGAAAACTGACCTTTTCCAGTCCTGTGGCCACTGCTGAGTTTTCCAAATTTGCTGTTATATTGAGTGCACCACTTTCACAGCTTCATCTTTCAGGATTTAAAATAGCTCAATTGGAATTCCATCACCTCCAGTAGCTTTGTTCCACTCACCACTATACCTGTATTAAACCATTGGACTCCTGATAAAATGCTGACATTCATAAGTCAATATTGGTGGGAAAACATTAACAAGGCTGCCTACTTCACTTGTTCCATTTGTCCCAGGTATTACCCAAGGAAGCCTCTTTGTAGTGCTCCCAGATATTCTAAACAGCCTAATGGAACAGGTGGGCTTCCCAGGTGGCACTAATGTTAAAGAACCCACCCATCGATGCAGGAGATGTAAGAGACATGGGTTCAATACTTGGGTTGGGAAGATCCCCTGGGGGAGGGCATGGCAAACACTCCAGTATTTTTGCCTGGCGAATCCCATGGAAAGTGGAATCTGGTGGACTACAGTCCATTGGGACGCAAAGAGTCGGACATGACTGAAGTTACCCTCCATGCACGCATGCACACAATGACCCAGTAAGGCAAATGGTTTTCACACAATTTTCTTCATGTCATGTGTATAAATATGTTTTAGTCATGGTCTGTATGTTTTCACACTGAACTGAAACCCTCCCTGCAGACAGGCTACTGCTTTTCCATGGCTAAAGTCCTTTACAAAAAGATTTTATCCCTGCGTAGGGAATCCTCTTGAGCTTCACAGTGATCAAGAACCATACTAGCCAGATACTTCAATAAGTCTGTGCTGTTTGACTTGTTTCATGACATTTTCAATGTGCTCTCCACTCTCAATACTCTGATTTAGTTAAACACACTGAAGATACTGAAAAAAAAATGAAAGTCACTCAGTCATGTCTGACTCTTTGTGACCCCCACTCTTTGCAACCCCATGGACTGACTCTTGACAAGCCCACAGATGGTAGCCCACCAGGCTCCTCTGTCCATGAAATTCTCCAGACAAGGATACAGGTGGGTAGCCATTCCTTTCTCCAGGAGATCTTTCCAAACCAGGGATTGAACCTGGGGTATCCTCCGCTACAGGCAGACTCTTTACCATCTGAGCCACCAGTGAAGGCCATTATTAACACTCAGTTGGCAGAATTTGTAAAAGTCCTCCAAATAGCATAGCCAAAAGCATTATCACTGATCCTTTTATTTTTTAGTGACAAAGATGCTCTAAATTTATTAACACTTAGAAATAAATTTGTTTCTAGTTCAACACAAAATATACATTTGAAAATACTAATAAATACATGTGACAGATAATATATTATATATTCAGTCCAAAGACAATGCCTTTTTGCCTGTTTGGTATTCAAAAATCCATTTTAATAGTAGTTTGAAATATTCCTTCTGGGCCTGGGGACTGCTAGGTCATAAGTCAGGATGTTAGACTAACTCAATCACACAGATTTCTGTGGAGAATGATAGATCATCTGCAAAAGCAATAATAATAATAATAATTTTAAAAAATTTCAACTTTCCTGTTGAAATAAGTTTGGAAAATAATGCACATTAATCTTCCTCTTGGAGTTCAAAAAGCGACATAAGCTATTAAAACTTCCCAAAAGTTCTGAAATAATAACAGTTATTTATTTTTGTTTATCCTAGATTCTAGGTCCTAGAGATTTTAAATATTGACTACAAAATCTTTTCTTTCTACCACACCTGTTAGTATTCCTAAAACTAATGCTCTGAAGAATACACTCTAACAAATACTGTCAGCAAAATGAGGACAGGGTAACTGGGACTCATTCTGTTTATCTCTGTATTTCCACTGTAGAGGACAAGGCCAGGTACATAGTAATTTTTAAAAGAAGTAATTTGGGACTTCCATGGTGGTCTAGTGGTTAGGAATCTGCCTTCCTGTGCAGGGGATATGAATTCAATCCCTGGTCTGAGAGCTAAGATGCTGCATGCTGCAGGGGCTACCTCCAAACCACAATACTGAGCTGGAGCGTCTTAGAGTCCATGTTCTGTAACAAGAAAAAATGCTGCATGCTTCAACAAAGAGCCAACGCAGCCAAGGTATACATAAATAAGACAACAAAATAAAAAAGCATAAAAGAACTCAGAATTTAAAAAAGAAATATTTTACATGTATAGAAAAGTATAAAGCACTATGACAAATACCTAAAGATCCATTCTCACATTCAAGAAGTATTAATATTGTACAGTATTTGTTTCAAATCCTTTCTTTTTCAAACAAAAAAGTTTCTATGAATACCATTCAATCTTCTCATCTCTAACTCTACATTCATCTCCAAGAGTAATCACTATCCTGAAGTTGGTCTATATTCAACTCTATCTCTGCATGCAAGTTCTAGACTTTTACTACATATATATGCCTTAAAAGTAACATAAAATATGTTTTGTATGCATAAAAAAAATGTACCTGAACTCTTGTAAATGAGCTACAGTAAGATAAGCAACCTATTAAAAGTCAGGCAGAATACCGTATGGTGGCACAGATGGTAAAGAATCCGCCTGCAATGCGGGAAACTCGACTTTGATCTCTGGATGGGGAAAATCCCCTGTAGAAGGAAATGGCAACCCACTCCAGTATTCTTGCCTGGAGAATTCCGTGGACAGAGGACCCTGGCGTGCTGCAGTACATGGGGTTGCAAAGAGTTGGACATGACCGAGAGACAAACACACGTACATACGCATTAAAAGTAATATGAAATATGCTTTGTATGTGTAAAAAATGTACCTGAATTCTTGTAACTGAGCTATAGTAAGGTGAGCAACCCATTAAAAGTCAGGCAGAATACAGTATTTTTGCTTATTTATTTTTAAGCTTTTTATTTTATATCAGAAGACAGTTGATTAACAATGTTGTGACAGCTTCAGGTGCACAGCAGAGTGATTCAGCCACACATAGACACGCACTCATTCTCCCCAAAACTGCCCTCCCCTCTAGGTTACCACAAAGACTGGATTTTTAAACAAAGAAGATATAAAGGAGTCTAAGGAAGTACATAAAAGATACACAACATCATTACTCAGTAGGGAAACAAACAGTAACAACAACAGGTATCACGACAAAAACTAAAAAGGCTGAGTATATCATGTGCCAGCAAAGATGAAGAACAATGGAAACTCTCATACATTGCTAGTGAAGATCCTATGGTCACCGGTGGAAAACTCTTTTGCGTAAAGTTAATAGGTATTTACCCCAGAGAAATGAAAACATGTGTTAACAAAAACACCTGTCCATGAACGGTTACATTATTCATGTGCTGTGCTTTCGCTTACTTGGGCATTCTGACTTTTGCGACCCCATGGACCACAGCCCCCCAGGCTCCTCTGTACATGGGGATTCTCCAGGCAAGAACACTGGAGTGGGTTGCATGCCTTCCTCCAGGGAATCTTCCCAACCAGGAATCGAACCCAGGTCTCCCACATTGCAGGCAGATTTTTTACAGCCTGAGCAACCAGGGAAGCCCATTATTCATATTGGCCCTAAATTGGAAATAATCCCCAATGCCCATTAACTGGTGAAGAGATAAACATCCAATGGAATATTACTCAGTGATAAATAGAAATGAATTACTGAGACCAACAACAATACAAATAGATCTCAAAGGCACTACTAAGTGAAAAAAATAGATATAAAAGCCTATATACAATATGATTCTATTTAGATCACATTCTTCGGCAGGGCTGGGGAGGGGGGAACTGTAGAGAAATAAAAAGATTAGTGGTTGCCAGGGGTTAGAGTTGGAGAAGGAAACGGCAACCCACTCCAGTGTTCTTGCCTGGAGAATCCCAGGGATCGAGGAGCCTGGTGGGCTGCCGCCTATGGGGTCGCACAGAGTTGGACACGACTGAAGCGACTTAGCAGCAGCAGCAGCAGCAGCAGCAGAGTTGGGTGAGAGGATTCACTACACAGAGGCATGAGGAAAACTTTTTGAGTGAAGGAAATATTGTATATTTTGATTTTGATAATGCCATTGGTCTTCTAAAATCTTAGATCCTGTTTTTTGGACACATAAACTCCCATCTTTGATGACCATATATGTGCATGCTAAGTTGCTTTAGTTGTGTCCGACTCTTTATGACCTTATGGACCATAGCCCACAAGGCTCCTCTGTCCATGGGAATCTCCAGGCAAGAATACTGGAGCGGGTTGCCATACCTTCCTCCAGGGGATCTTCCTAACCCAGGGATGGAACCCGCATCTCTTATGTCTCCTTAATTGGCAAGTGGGTTCTTTACCACTAGTGCCACCTGGGAAGCCAGAGATAGTCATAGGATTCCCAGTATACTTGGCTCTTGCTTCCTTTGACCCACAAGGATAAAAGGAAAAATATGCCAATATTGCAGAGACCTAACTGTTTCTATTAAAAACAGTCATGTTTTGTTATAGCAATCTTTTCACAGTGTACTCTCAGAATAGGGCTCAACAGTAAAGAATTCACCTGCAATGCAGGAGATGTGGGTTCAATCCCTGGGTCGGGAAGGTCCCCTGGAGAAGGAAATGGCAACCCACTCCAATAGTCTTGCCTTGGAAATTCCATGGAGAGAGGAGTCTGGTGGGCTACAGTACATGGGTTGCAAGAGTCAGACAAGACTGAGTGACTAACACATACAAGGTGAAGGCCTTACAACTTAGTGAGTAAATCACCACTCCCAGAATACAAAGACCTTAAATATCACAAGTTGCAACCTGGTGGTGGTGGTTTTGTCACTAAGTCATGTCCTACTCTTGTGATCCCATGGACTGTAGCCTTCCAGGCTCCCCTGTTCATGGGATTCTCCAGGTGAGAAAACTGGAGTGGGTTGCCATTTCCTTCTCCAGAGGAACTTCCCTACCCAGGAATCGAACCTGAGTCTCCTGCATTGCAGGCAGATTCTCTACCAACTGAACTATGAGGGAAGCCCCTGCAACCCGGAGATCTTATCTGTTAAAAAAGACACTTCCAGAAGAACTCTTCAACCTCACTGGAGAAATCCATATCAAGGACTGCTAGCAAACCTTTGTCCTGTCAGACTCCAAAAAATAGACTCTTGAATTCACATGATGCATGTAAAAAAGGCACCAAGCCCTAATTGGACAACATCTGGCAACTTGAAAGTAAACATTCCCCAGAATTAAAGCAGATGACATCCAATAAGATAGTTTTCCCAAGTTAAATGAACAAAGTATGTTGGAAATTTATTGCCAAGCCTTTGATGATGACATGACACTTCAGATTATCTCTAGCATCTATGATTGTGATGGCATATCAACTTCAGATTAAACGTCCCTGAGAGTTCTGCATCCTACTCCTCTTTCTTACTTGCATGTGACATTAGGAGGTTCCCAGTCTGTGCCCTTTTTCTTCAGCCAGGCAAGGTTCTTCCTGACACTGAGCAATAGAAAAGCACTGAAACTAGAAAACCCGACTCTTGATCAGTGATGCTTTCGAAGATCTTTATCAAATAGGGAAGTGTGAAAAAAAAATAAACAGAAACCTCAATTGCAAAAAAACTGTGAGACAAGAAGGGTGAACTCTTATATTCTCTGATGGCAGCCAAGGCCAACAGAAAGAAAAAAAGACTCCTTTCCGTGAAAAGTTTTAGCCAACGAAAAACCATGGATCCTCTGTTTACTATAGTCCTCCCAATTTCCCTTTTTCCTTCTAAAAAGTGTTCTTCTACCACTGCCATGAAGAACTTGATCTTGGCCTGCCTGGGTTGCAGACCCTGATTTGAAGTTCTCTTTTGATTCCAAATAAATCTATATTCTCTGGAGAAATATTCAGCAAGCTATTTGTTTCAGATCAACAAACTTCTACTAAACTAAACCATAAATTGTAGTTTATGCTCAATTAATAGTGTACCGCTCTTGAAAGTTTGCATCACCTAGCATCTTTGGTCATACTAATTGCACCCCATTTCCTCCCCAATTGATCAACTCATTCTTACTCTTCAAGACTCTTCAGAGGGGCCCATTCACCTTAAATTGCTTGAGACATTTGGGATGTTTTTGGTATTTTCTTAAATAAGCCTTAAAAATCATCCTTTCCCTGCTATCCAAAATGTGCTATAAATTGCATTTTAATTATTTTTAACATTTTCAATAAAAGATATCACTCAAACTCTAATCCAGTGTCTTAATTTTTATAGACAATGTCTTTTTAATATCTACCTTTAACGTATTCACTTTTTTCTTACATTATTCTTTAAGCACACAGAAAAATAGTCAGTTGTGATCCTTCTTACAATACTGTATTTGATATATTGTTGCTGTTGTTTAGTCACTAAGACATGGCCAACTCTTTGCTCCCCCATGGACTGTGGCCCTTCAGGCTCCTCTGTTCATGGGATTTCCCAGGCAAGAATACTGGATTGGGTTGCCATTTCCTTCTCTGTTTCTATGTATTATTACATGGAATAAGTCAAACTATAAATTCCAATGAATTTGACGCTAGCACTTAACCTCAAGATTTGCTTTGTCCTTGAATCAACAGAAAGAAGTTGGTCCTTGATGCAGAGACAACCACTCCAAATAAAAGCTATATGATTTCTTTTATTATATCTCTACTGCTTCAATTATTCTTATTTCACTCAAGAAACAACTATGGCGCAAAATATAATAAATTGTGACTGTGTAACTGTGATTCTGGACAGAACAATACAAAATCAACTAGTGAGACCATCTGGTCCTGGGCTTTTGTTTTTTGGGAGATTTTTGATCACAGCTTCAATTTCAGTGCTTGTAATTGGGTTGTTCATAATTTCTATTTCTTCCTGGTTCAGTCTTGGAAGATTGAACTTTTCTAAGAATCTGTCCATTTCTTCCAGGTTATCTATTTTATTGCCATATAGTTGTTCATAATAGTATCTTATAATCCTTTGTATTTCTGCATTGTCTGTTGTAACCTCTTTTTCATTTCTAATTTTGTTGATTTGATTCTTCTCTTTTTCTTGATGAGTCTGGCTAAGGGTTTGTCAATTTTGTTTATCTTCTCAAAGAATGTCTTTTAGTTTCATTAATCTTTACTTTTGTTTCTTTTACTTCTTTTTCAGTTATTTCTGCTTGAATCTTTATGATTTCATTCCTTCTACTAATTTGGGGGATTTTTTCTTCTTTTTCCAGTTGCTTTAGGTGTAAAGTTAGGTTGTCTATTTGATGTTGATGTTTTTCTTGTTGCTTGAGGTAGGATTTTATTGCTATAAACTTCCCTCTTAGAACAAGTTTTGCTGCATCCCATAGGTTTTGAGTTGTCACATTCTCATTGTCATTTGTTTCTAGAAGTTTTTTGATTTCCCTTTTGATTTCTTCAGTAACCTGTTGGTTATTTAGAAACGTATTGTTTAATCTCCAAGTGTTTGTATTTCTTAGTTTTTTTTTTCTTCTAACTGATATCTAGTCTCATAGCATTGTGGTTGAAGATACTGGATACAATTTCAATTTTTTAAAATTTACTGAGGCTTGCTTTGTGACCCAAGATGTTGTCTATCCTGGAGAATGTTCCTTGTACACTAGAAAAGGTGTATCTTTCTGTATTAGGATGGAATTTCCTGAAGACATCAATAAGATCCATCTCATCTAGTGTCTCATTTTAAGACTTGTGTTTCCTTATTAATTTTCTGTTCTGATGATATGTCCATTGGTATGAGTTGGGTGTTAAAGTCTGCTGCTATTATTGTGTTACTGTCAATTTCTCCTTTTATGTCTGTTAGTGTTTGTCTTATGTATTGAGGTGCTCCTGTGTTGGGTGCATAGATATTTACAATTGTTATGTCTTCCTCTCAGATTGATCCCTGGATTATTACACAGTGTCCTTCCTTAAATCTTGCAATCTTCTTTACTTTAAGGTTCATTTTGTTTGATATGAGGATTGCTACAACAGCTTTCTTTTGCTTCCCAATTGCATAGAATATATTTTTCCATCCTCTCACTTTCAGTTTATATGTATCTTGAGGTCTGAAGTAGGTTTCCTGTAGAAAGCACATATATATATATATATATGGGTCTTGGGTCTTGTTTTTGTATCCATTCGCCCAGTCTGTGTCTTTTGGTTGGAACATTTAATCCATTTACATTTAATGTAATTATTGATATGTATGTTCCTATTGCCAGTTTCTAATTGTTTGGGGTTGATTCTGTAGATCTTTTTTCTCCTCTTGTATTTCTTGACTATATAAGTCCATTTAACATTAGTTGTAAAGCTGGTTTAGTGGTACTGAATTCTCTTAACTTTTGCTTGTATGAAAAGCTTTTTATTTCTCCATCAATTCTGAATGAGATTTTTGCTGGGTACAGTAAACTTCGTTGTAGATTTTTCCCTTTCAGTACTTTAAATATATCCTGCCATTTCCTTCTGGCATGCAGAGTTTCTGCTGAAAGATCAGTTGTTAACAGTATGAGGTTTCCCTTGTATGTTACTTGATGCTTCTCTCTTGTTGCTTTTAATATTCTTTCTTTCTGTTAAGTCTCTGTTAGTTTGATTAGTATGTGTCTTGGCATGTTTCTCCTTTAGTTTATCCTGTATGGGACTCTTTGTGCCTCTTGGACTTGATTGACTACTTCCTTTTCCATGATGGGGAAATTTTCAACTATAATCTCTTCAAAAATTTTCTCATACCCCTTTTTTTCTCTTCTTCTGGGACTCCTATAATTTGAATGTTATTGAGTTAGATATGGTCCCAGAGGTCTCTGAGACTGTCCTCAGCTCTTTTCATTCTTTTTACTTTATTCTGCTCTTCAGAAGTATTTCCACCATTTTATCTTCCAGCTCACTGATTCGTTCTGCTTCAGATATTCTGCTAAGATTCCTTCTAGAGTATTTTTAATTTCAGGAATTGTGCTGTTTGTCTCTCTATTCTTAAATTCTTCTAGGTCTTTGCTAATAGAGTTTTGCATTTTTTCCATTTTGTTTTCAATGTTTTTGATCATCTTTACTTTTATTATTCTGAATTATTTTCAGGTAATTTTCTTATTTCCCCTTCATTGATTTGGACTTCTGTGTTTCTAGTTTGTTCCTTCATCTGTGCAGCATTTCTCTGCCTTTTCTTTTTTTGGGGGGGGTGGGGAGGAGGGTTTTTGTGTTTGAGGTCTCCTTTTCTCAGGCTTCAAGGAAAGTTGAATTTTTTTACTGAGGAAGACGGAATTCTTTCTTCCTTTTGGTTTTTGCCCTGCTAAGCTTGGTCCAGTGGTTTGTGTGAGCTTTGTATAGGGTCAATTTGTGCTGAGTTTTTGCCTGTTTGCTTGCTTTTCCACTGATAGGCAAGGCTGAGGGAGGTGGTACTCCTGTCTGCTGATGACTGGGCTTGTATTTTTGCTTTGAATTCTATTAAACATTTAGAGACGAGTTAATGCCTATCCTTCTAAAACTCTTTCAAAAATTGCAGAGGGAGGAAAACTTCCAAATTCATTCTACGAGGCCACCACCACCCTGATATAAAATCAGACAAAGACAACACAAAAAAAGAAAACTATAGGCCAATATCACTGATGAACATAGATGTAAAAATCCTCAACAAAATTTTAGCAAACAGAATTCAGCAACACATCAAAACGCTCATACACCATTATCAAGTTGAGTTTATTCCAGGAATGCAAAGATTCTTCACTATATGGAAATCAATGTGATATACCACATTAACAAATTGAAAGATAAAAACCATATGATCATCTCAATAGATGGAGAAAAAGCCTTTGACAAAATTCACCACCTATTTATGATTAAAACTCTTCAAAAAATGGGCATAGAAGGAACTGACCTCAACATAGTAAAGCAATATATGATAAGCCTAAGCAAACATTATTCTCGATGGTGAAAAACTGAAAGCATTTCCCCTAAGATCAGGAACAAGACAAGGGTGCCCACCTTCACCACTATTATTCACCATAATTCTGGAAGTCCTAGCTATAGCAATCAGAGAAGAAAAAATAAATAAATAAAAGGAATCCAGATGGGAAAAGAAGAAGTAAAGCTCTGACTGCTTGCAGATGACATGATACCGCACACAGAAAACATGGAAGATAGTATCAGAAAATTACTAGAGCTAATCAGTGAATTTAGCAAAGTTGCAGGATATAAAATCAATACACAGAAATCACTAGCATTTCTATATACTAGCAATGAAAAATCAGAAAAAACAATTAAGGAATCAATACCATTCACCATTGCAAGAAAAATAATTAAATATCTAGGAATAAACTTACCTAAGGAGACTAAAGAACTGTACACAGAAAATTATAAGACATCAATGAAAGAAATTAAAGATGACATAAACAGAGAGGTGTTCCATGTTCCTAGGTAGGAAGAATCAATATTGTGAAAATGATTTTACTACCAAATGCAATCTATAGATTTAATGTGATCCCTATCAAATTACCAATTGCATTTTTCACCAAACTAGAACAAAAAATTTCACAATTCATATGGAAACACAAAAGACCCTGAATGGCCAAAGCAGTCTTGAGAAAGAAGAATGGAGTTGGAGGAATCAAGCTTCCTGACTTCAGGTTATACTACAAAGCTACAGTCATCAAGACAGTATGGTACTGACACAAGAAAAGAAATATAGACCAGTGGAACAAGATAGAACACCCAGAAATAAACCCATGCATGTATGGGCACCTTATTCTTGACAAAGGAGACAAGAATATATAATGGGGCAAAGACAGCCTCTTCAGTAAATGGTGCTGGGAAAACTGGACAGCAACATGTAAAAGAATGAAACTAGAACACTTCCTAACACCATACACAAAGAGAAACTCAAAATGGATTAAAGACCTCAATGTAAGACCAGAAACTTTTCCCTTAGAGGAAAACATAGGCAGAACACTCAATGACATAAATCAAAGCAAGATCCTCTATGACCCACCTCTTAGAGTAATGGAAATAAAAACAAAAGTAAACAAATGGGACCTGACTGAACTTCAAAGTTTTTGCATAGCAAAAGAAACTATAAGCCAGGTGAAAAGATAAACCTCAGAATGGGAGAAAATAATAGCAAATGAAACAACTGACAAAGGATTAATTTCCAAAATATAAAATCAGCTCATATAACTCAATACCAGGAAAACAAACAACCCAATAAAAAAGTGGTAAAAACACCTAAACAGATATTTCTCCAAGGAAGAAATACAGATGGCTAACAAACACATGAAAAGATGCTCAATATGACTCATTATTAGAAAAATGAAAATCAAAACTACAATGAGATATCACCTCACACCAGTCAGAATGGCCTTCATCAAAAAGTCCACAAACAATAAATGCTGGAAAGGGAGTGGAGAAAAGGAACACTCTTGCATTTTTGGTGGGAATGTAAATTGATACAACCACTATGGAAGACGGTATGGAGATTCCTTAAAAAAAACTAGGTATAAAACCATCATATGACCCAGCAATTCCACTCCTAGGCATATACCCTGAAGAAACTAAAATTGAAAGAGACACATCTAACCCATTGTTCATTGCAGCACTATTTCCAATAGCTAGAACATGGAAGCAACCTAAATGTCCATTGATGAGTGGATAAAGATGAGTGAGTGGATAAAGATGAGTGGATAAAGAAGTTGTGGTATATATACACAATGGAATATTACTCAGCCATAAAAATGAACACATTTGAGTCAGTTCTAATGAGGTGGATGAACCTAGAACCTATTATACAGAGTGAAGTGAGTTAGAAAGAGAAAGATAAATACTGTATTCTAACACAATTATACGGGATCTAGAAAAATGGAACTGAAAAATTTATTTACAGGGCAACAATGGAGAAACAGATATAGAGAACAGACTTATGGAAATGGGGAGAGGGGAGGAGAGGGTGAGATGTATGGAAAGAGTAACATGGAAACTTACATTACCTTAAGTAAAATATTTAGCCAATGAGAATTTGCTGTATGGCTCAGGAAACTCAAACAGGGGCTGTGTATCAACCTAGCGGGGTGGGATCGGGAGGGAGATGGGAGGGAGTTTCAAAACGGAGAGGATATATGTATATCTATGGCTGATACATGTTGATGCTTGACGGAAAACTGCAAAATTCTGTAAAGCAATTATTCTTCAATAAAAAATAAATTAATTTTTAAAAAATCAACTAGTGTTTTTCTTCATCCTGTAGATTTTGTTTTTCCTAGCAATTCAGCACATGTTAAAAAATTAACATTTTTTTCTAGGATTAAAAAAATTGGCAATTTACAAATATAGTTTATGTAAGGACTGATTAGTCACTATATGATAAAAAAAGAATATTCTGAAATAATTAGGTATGTAAAAGAAAAAAATTCCATATCTAGGAACATGATTAAGATTGCAATTTTTAACCTCCTTTGGAAAGACATAAACATTTCTGAAAAATTTTTGAAATACCTTTCTGATGAACTATAATGGGTTTAAAATTTGGCTTGGAAAACCAATGACTCAGCTACCATATGGTCAGTTGCCCTTTAGTCATGAGTCTAGTAGTATTTATCCAGACTTTCTTTTTTATATGTTTATCAGGGTAATGATTATCATCTTATGATTTTCTTCATTTATGAAATATCCCTACCAAGAATGGCTCTTTAATTAGCACACTAGCACTTTCTCTTGCATACAAACTATAATAAAACTTAGACACAGGCTTATAATCAATCTGATGTTTACTCTAGCCAGACTAACTGAATTCTAAGGGGACGTGTCATGGCTTAGGGCATTTATCAAGCACACTGTTTTTTAGAAGTGCAAAAATAGAGTATAAATGAGAAAGAATATAAAATCATTCTCCTGTGAGGGCAAAAAATTCAAGGGAGATGTAAATCTTTGAAAACAATGTTAACAATATGTAATGTAAAAATGTTCTTGATAAACAGTGTAAACAAATACTAATCTAATAACACTATTACCAATAAGCATGCATTTATATCCTTATATTATATGTAATATTAAATTTATACTGAACTTGCTTTTACACAATTTTTTACTTTTTAAAATGTTTCAAAGCCATTATGCCATTTCATCTTATTTCATGTATTACAACATAATTCTGCTTTTCCTGTTTTGGCACATTAAAAACAGAAAGAGAAAAGATTATACATTCAAAAGTAATTTAAAAAGCATTTTCTGTCACCAGAAATGACAAGGCACAAACATAATACATGGAAAGACATGTAACCAAGACATTTTACCAAATAAGTGATCTTCCAAGTGTGTCTTTCCTGCCATCACTTGAGTCTCTTTGCTTTACTTCATATCCCAACTACTCCTATAACAATAGTCTTTATTATCATTTTCTTCAGAGAACTTTTTAGGGTAGTAAAGACCCACAATCCAGCAGCATAACCAGAACAGTGTGGGCCAGAAGGAGCTCAGTTCACTAAGAACCCTTGATGCTACTCAGCTCAAGAATGAAGTCACCAGGGTCCCAGAAAAAATCACAAACCCAGAAAATGTAAAATTTGGCATAATGGACTAAAATCACTCAATGATCTGACATTACCATTTAACAGCATCAACATTTTCCTGACGTAATTAATACCTATGGCTCTATTTTGTACATAGATGAAGGGCTAGTCTATGTGAGAATATGAATTGTGTTACCATAATTAGCTTTAAGACATTAACCCTTTGTTCTTGGAAAGAAAAGTCCCTTAGGGAATCTGTAATGTATCTCTCGACTACTTACTATAGCCCTGCTGCTGAAGGTGATCATTTAGAACAGAACTCGTTAACAATATTTATTATCATTTCCTATGAAAGACACTCAATCTCATTCCTCATTAATGATAAGCATAATAAGAACTATTATTTGTGGAGCACCGTTTTGGTGCCAGGCACAAACCAAAGCCCTTCGAACAGAGTGTGCATGTGCTAGTCACTCAGTTGTGTCTGACTCTTTGTGACCCCATGGACTGTAGTGCGCCAGGCTTCTCTGCCCACGGAATTTTCCAGGCAAGAATACTGGAGTGGGCAGAGAAGCTCATTATAACCTATTATTAAATATAACAAGTCAGTGATAGAAATTTAAGTCTGTAACCTTTAGGGGTGCTCTCTCCGATTGCATGCTTTCAATGCTTCAGTCCCTACACTGCATCTCATTTCCTTCTCTCTGTTTTTGCTCTTCTCTGGCAATCTTCTCCTCTTGGCCTAGGTAAATTCCAAGCTACAGAAGGCACTGGTATACATGAGAACCACAGGGGTCTGAAATATAGTTCTCCATTTGGACCTTATCAGTGAACCCCCAGAGTTTCCTTACCCATCACACAATTCATGACACTATTCAATCTGATGGGTTACTTGGTCTGAGTGACAGATTTGTCATGATTCTTCTGGTTGTTTCAGGGAGTGATACAGATAAAACAAATGGTAACATGGACTTCCCTAGTGGCTTAGACAGTAAAGAATCTACCTACAATGCAGGAGATGTGGGTTCTATCCCTGGGTCAGGAAGACTCCCTGGAGAAGGGAATGGTTACCCACTCTAATATTTAAAGGAAATCAACCATAAATATTCATTGGAAGGACTGATAATGAAGCTGAAACTCCAATACTTTGGCCACCTGTTGCAAAGAGCCAACTCATTGGAAAAGACCCTGATGCTGGGAAAGATTGAAGGCAGAAAGAGAAGGGGATGGCAGAAGACAAGATGGTCAGATGGCATCACTGACTCAATGGCCATGAGTGTGAGGAAACACTGGGACATGGTGAAAGACAGGGAAGCCTGGCGTGCTGCAGTCCATGGGGTTGCAAAGAGCCGGACATGATTGAGCGACTAAACAACAACAACCCACTCCAATATTCTTGCCTGGGAAATCCCATGGATGGTGGAGCCTGGTAGGCTACAGCCAATAGGGTTGCAAAGAGTCAGACATGACTGAGCAACTAACTATACACAAGAATCACAAATCCTGCATACTTTTGATCTTTGCGGTAGGCACTAATTGTTCCTCTTGGGATGCAGTATTAGTTCTGACGTGTCTTTTCCAGAGAGAAGGGGTCAGAGGTTTCTTGTTCTTTCCTATGGTACCGGCTTATATTTCTATAGGTCAGAGAATTAATTTGAGGGGTCCACCCCTACTTTGAATATTCATCTAAATTTTGTACACAAAACCCAAGAAAATTAGCACAGAATGAGTCTCTGAAACTGGATGAAACTAAGAGACAATAAAAGTAAATATGATGCTTCAAAATGCCTAGGAGTATCCCTCCCCTACCTAATACACTAGTGGAGTTATCTCTTCCATATCATTTCAGAATCTCATCCTGAAGGTTCGCTTTCAAGGGCTATTTCTAGTACCAAGTATCTTAGTCTGAGTTCTTGCAAAGTAGATTCTTAAGAAAGACCCTATGTTGATTATTTTGGGAAGAAATTCCCCTAAAAGGAAAAGTGAATAATTACAGAAAGAGAAACAGAGCAAAAGGGGAAAAAAATTCCAATAATATATTTTCAAGTTGATTCCCGCTACAGGGATTTGGAACTTGAGAACATCTTTGCAGAGGCATGTAAAATGGACCTCATCAGTGTCTGCTCAAGGCAGAGAAAAGAGGCTCTTACCTGTTGGCCCCAGTGCCTTGATCTGGAGGAGGTTCAATGACCTGAAACTCAAGGCTATACATGCCTCAGTGTCTAGATGGCTTCTCCCTAGAGTTCTGAAAATCTGTGACAGAGAAGTGCCCCAGGGAAGAAAGGAAGAGAAGGAAGATGCAACTGAGCCAGATGCTGTTATTACAGGAGTTTGGAAGCTGATTAATCCACAAGGGTTAAGGAACATGAAGTGGGCACAGGGGATTTCTGTACATTCTCTCATCTTGTTTAAAACAATTCACCCTCTATAATAAATTAAACAGTTGAGAAACAATTCTCAAATCCTGTCCAGCTTTTCTAAAGAGTCTTTAATTAACAAATAAACTGCTGACTATTACCTCTTTTTGAATGACAAAAAACACAAACCTGGATGTCAGGTATTGTTGGGTTAAAATATCTCTATAGCTTCCCTGATATATTAATCTAGAAGCAACAACTGAATATATTTCAAGATTTCAAGGACCAGCTCTTTAAACCCATTGCCAGAACCCCTTTATATCATTTCTTAATGATTTGAGCCTTTCTAACCAAATGCAAACAATCAATGGTATCACACTGTACCAAAATAATAACTAGTTATCATTTGCTAAGTCTCTTAAATGATCATGTGCCCCTCCACAATTTGGTTCAGCAGGAAACTTATGAGAAAATGTACAGATTACTCAACAAATCTTCAGCAAGCTCTTAGTGGACTCCCAGCAACACACCTCCCTAGAACTGGGGTTCCTCCTTTCTTGCTGTCCTTCTTGGCTGTTGTGTTTTTCTGCAGGTTAAAGTGATCTGTTTTGGGCACCTGCTGGCTGGCTCCTCTAAACTCCCCAAGGCATCAGTCAATCCTCCATTAAGAGAGAAGATGCTGTCAAGACTATCCAAAAGGACTCACTTTGGCATCTCCTTTATTTTTCAATATTGGAGCTGAATTGTGAAGAATCTTGACAAGCAGCAGTAAAGCCAATTACACATGAGAATCAACGAGGGAGTCAATTTTCACCCAGAAAGAGAATCAGAACTGAATCCGAGTGAGAGGCATATATGTGTGCCAACTACAAATTTGACACTTGCCATCTACTTCTGCAAGGATTAAATCATGAGTTGCTAAGGCTGCTGACTTTCAACACCCACAGAAAGGAGCTCACGGTGGAGAGCAGGAATGAGGCACTCTTTGCTCAGGGAAAAACTGGCAGAACAGGTCTTTAGATAGTTAGACATTTTCAGAAGCTGATTTTATGAGCCCAGTTCTTGCATCTCCTCATATCTAGAAAAGCACTAAAGTCATTAATGGTGACATCTGCTCCTTCTTACTAGCAGCAGGCTTTTGCAAAAATTTGTGCTTGACTGGAAGTACCCCACTTCACTAAAGTTTTATGTAACACTGACCTTCTCCCTAAACTACTTGCAGTTTTTCAGAGTTACTTGAAATGCTGTCTCCTGGGCTATAGTCTTCCTTTTGCCCCAAAATTCACAACTATAATTTTGTGCATTTTTTTTCAGTCTACATCTGAATGCAATAGGAGATTGCCTGGAGTTTAGAAAAGAAATTAGAGCCAAATTTCAGGATTTAGGGTAGTCACTGGAAAAGGTTTTAGTTGTTTCAATAAGCTCCAACAGAGAAGGGGCCATTCTATCCTGTGTTTAGCATAAGAGAGGCACAGAGTGAACTCGAAAGCACAACTACCTTTTCTTTCATAATTCAACACTCAATTTTCTGAGAAATTTTCTAACTTTCTAAGCTACTTTAAAATCCCTTGTTATAAAAAAAAAAAAAAAATTCTTTCCAAATGTGGATTCTAATCATCACACAGGTTCTCTCTTGCATTTTACTTGACAAAGTAATGGCATTTGGCAAAATCTGAAATGTTTACACATAAATTTAATCTATATGTCTAATCCACATATGAATGTGAAATCCTATAAGAAACAATCCTGTGTAACATTTGGAAAATGGTATCAGTCTTTTGACCTTTCAGATCATGGAACTGTTTCTCCTTTGATACATGAACATCCTTGAAATCTTCCCTCCTAAGAAAAACTGGCATTATCGTATCATTCCATAGACTGTTACGACCATGACTATTGACCTACATCTGTGTCTAAGATGTTGCTTTCTTTATGACAGATGAAAAAAAAATGTTTTCGTAATGATCACTATCATAACCCTGTGGAAAAATAAATTAAATATAGTTTATAAAATGAAAAGAATATGCTAATGTGACATTAAGACTGAAAATTTGAGGCTCCTTTTGTTAGGGGAAGCACACTGATTGAAACCGCCCACCCTGGCCAGGCACCATAGTAACCATTTGCATGAGTTGTTTTATGACAGGAGATCCTGATAAGGAATACGGAACTAAAAAGCCACCACCAGCCGAAAGAGTTCAGGAAAGATTAAAAGGAGACACTACCTGTCCGTCCACTTCCCAGAATCCCTCTCGCTAGCATCCATCTTGGCTGTGCGATGCGTGCGCCACCAGGAAAGACTCTGAATTAGAATGATTGGCCAAAGACCACCCGGAAACTAATCCATCACCATAAAACCCGAGACTGTGGCAGAGCTGTTCTCTTGGGTTCCCTTACCCTCCTGCTCTCTACCTGGGTGCCCTTCCCAATGAAATCTCTTGCTTTCCCAATGAAATCTCTTTGCTTTCGAGTGTTAGACAGTTTCGGGCTCTGGAAGGGTTCCCCCTTCCTGCAACACTTTCAGTTTAATGATGCTAAACAATTTAAAGAAAAAATGTAAAAGCTACAGTAATAGTTCTCTCGCTCTCTCTCCTAAGTTTCATTATTTGTTCCAAAGACACAACAGCCCAACTAATACCTCCAAGTCATTGTTATGTACAGTAAAACAGTGGGAACTTTACATTTCTGTAGCATTCTTCATAGGTTATACAACATAGGTTGCCTTTCTGGACAGAAAGACAAGCAAAGCTTTTGGAGCGGAAAAACTCAAAATTTGCCATGAAGGTCCCATTTTTTATTAGTTCAACACCTATATATATTTTTAACCTTATTGAAGTATCAGTTCAGTTCAGTCACTCAGTCGTGTCCGACTCTTTATGACTCCATGGACTGCAGCACATCAGTATTGAAGTTTAGTTGCTTTACAACATTGTGTTAATTTCTGCTATATAGCAAAGTGACTCATATATATAAATTTTCATATTCTATTCCATTATGTATCATCCCAGGATACTGAATATAGTTCCCTGTGTTATACAGTAAGACTTTGTTGTTCATCCATCCAATATATACTAGTTTGCATCTGTTAATCCCATACTCCCAATACAAGAAGGTCCCTTTTCAATCTGCTTTAAGGAGGCAAGCCTATGGAGGCTCAATACTGCAGAAAGCCTAAGCAGAGACAAGATTAAAGCACGTACACATTTAGATACACATGTACACAGCACTTATATACATGTAAATATATGTAAGTACCTACAAATACAGGCAAGTACATCAGAAAAGGGGAAATGAGGGCTGGCAGGGTTTGAAATAATATCTGAAATTACACAGAGATTTTACCTGAAACCGGAGACCCAAACAGTGGTTTAATTTCTCCAAAATCACAAGCAGGGCCTGCCTAGAAAAGTGTTCCATACTTCCACTAATTTGAAATGGCTAGATTGCAAAATATGGACAGTGGCTCTCCAGAGGGGACAAAAACAAATCCAGTTTTCTTTGAGAATACATGAGAAGACTTTCTTTTTTTTTTTTTTTTTTTTACAATTTTATTTTTAATTAAAGGATAATTGCTTTACAATGTTGTGTTAGTTTCTGCCATACATCAACACGAATCAGCCACAAGAATACATATGTCCCCTCCCTCTTGAACCGCCCTCCATCCCCCACCCCATCTCAAGCCCTCTAGGTTGGGATGACTTGTTTCTAATGTTCTCCTGCTAACTTTCTGCTTAACACTTTGGAAATTCAGAAGTTCACTGAAGCCCCGAGTCCTCTAGTTTTCATGTTTTCTGGGAGTGAAAATAAATGATACCACTGTCCTGGGAAAAATGTGCTTTATGATGACATCCTCAAAGTGTTATTGAAAATCCCCATCTTCCAGGAATTCATATCAGTGTTTTCAAATTTATTCTCATTTTTAGGCATTCAAGTATCTGCCTCCTCCTTTCAATTAGTGAGACTGAGTTCTTCTGAGTCCCCTTTGAAGTCTCAGCTTGGTCACATAATTTCTTGATGCCTCACATTAACTTGCTATTCTTTTAAGCACAATTTTAGTTTCATTAAAAAAAACTCCCATGTTATATAAATGACTTGATTTTTACTAGCACCTGTTTCACCCCAGTGCTTCATCTCCTATTCTGAATTTTGTGCTAAAAAGATTTTAATTAAAAAAAAAAAAAAACACTCTGTTTTAATCTGACTGATTAAAAACAGGAAAAAAAAATGTCCTGTTGTACAATGCTGTGTAGACCTGACAGATTTTTTTTTTTTTTTCTTTTTTGTAATGAAGAAGGAATTCACAGGGCCTGGACTCCATCTGAGGCCTGTCCGTGCTGATTGTTCTCGGCCACCTCTCCAGTGGACTCTGAACTCTCTGCTTAATGCCTGTGGGAACGACAGTGGAAACATAAGGCCCCCTCCGGACAGGGGAACCTTGAAGATCATATCCAGGTTACTCATCACCTAACAGAAAACAGACACTAATCACCCCTGCCTCCGGACAGTATCTATCAGAATGTAAGCACAGGCTTATCGGTTATTAACTGGTTGGAATGTAACTGCGGGCTTATTGATTATTAACTGTTTGAACACATAACATGTGAATGATGGAGTTATTGTGATTGTATTTATCCTTCCTTTGTAAGCCTCAAGGGATTTGGGGTGGTGGGTTTGGACACGTACACATGGGGTATAAAAGATTTTCACAAAAGCTGGTCGGGGTCCTTGGCTAAGAGGAGACTCTGCCTTGGGCCCGCCAGTGTAATAAACTGCACTCCACTATCTGCATTGTCCTTCTGAGTGAGTTTGTTTCCCAGAAAGCGTGGCTATAACAGTAATGCAAGTGCCTGATTTAAGCTTTGATTGCTGAGCCATCCATTTCAAAGAGGCATCCACTTCAAAGAAGCCTGTCTCAAATAAACATGTGACCAGGCAGGGACTAGACAGAGAGCCAGGCCACCTCTCCCAACTGAGCCTCCTTTATTTTAAAGATTCTGGTTTAGTTCAATAACTGGCCCTTTGAGCTACTTGGCTTTTTTCTCTTCCCATGCTTTAACTTCTCATCCAAATGTTTAAAATTTACCACTACAGAGTCCACTCACTGGAAAAGACCCTGATGCTGGGAAAGATGGAGGGCAGGAGGAAAAGGGGGTGACAGAGGATGAGATGGTTGGATGGCATCACCGACTCAATGGACATGAGTTTGAGCAATCTCCGGGAGATAGTAAAGGACAGGGAGGCTGGGCGTGCTGCAGTCCATGGGTTCACAAAGAGTTGGACACAGCTTAGCAACTGAACAACAGCGAACAACAATATAGACTGATCCCTCAAAATCCTAGGTCCCCACCCTTGGCCCTAATAAAAGCAGAACTCCAGACTGGTGAGCTCTCTCTGATAAATGGAATGTCACTTGCCATATGGGTAAACAGAGAAAGTCACAGTCATCAGAAAGTGCTGCCATAGCTGCCTCTAACTTGAAATATCTGGTCTTCTTTATTTAACAATAGCCTTTTGATATTCCAGCTACCTGTCCTCTGTTGCAAAACTTCTATATAACCTGTCTGCCCCCAACCATCACCTTCTTGGAACAGTTTTCTCAGGGTTACCTGAGATGCTGCCTCCTGGGCTTAACATTTTAAAAATTCCCATAGAATATACACAACTCTAAACTTTTAGGTAGTGAATTTTTTTTTTTTTTTTTTTTTTTTTTTTTAGTGAACGTTTTTTTAGTCGACACTCTCTCTACCTCAACCTTGCTATGTGGCTTTAGGTGTGCTCTGTGATTTTAGGTAAGTAATAAGCCTTTTATTTTTTAAAAGCTACCTGATGGTTAATGCTGAAGGGCATCTTGCCATCATAGTAGAAAAGCACAAAGGCCAGTCCAACCACAATAGAGATTACTGATAAGCTGCAATTGGCACTAAACATAATATTAGAAAGTTTTGACAGATTTGGAATACTGAGTTTTTAAAAGTCCAGGACCCCCAGGACACTAACAATTATGTTCTTGACATGAAGCTCAGTATAAAAAACATTAGACTAGGATTCTAAAGACCAGGGGATTAGTATATCTTTCTTTTGAGGCAGGAGACAGATGGGACCCAGGCTGGACAGTTTCTCCCCTGTAGACAGAAACTCCATAATTATCAGAAACTCCATAAAAGCAGGATAATGGAGGAGGCTGGGCCCTGCCCAGATAAAAGACCACATATTCCTCATTCTCAAAGTCAAGGAGACCTTCCCTTCTTCACATGTGCATAAAGTCTCCTTGGGGGTCAAAATGGAAGCATCACTTCATAGTATGTAATGTCAACCTATTCATAGGTCTCTTCCCTGGAATCCATCTTAAGAGATGTGCATGCACAAATGGGAGGACCCTGAGATAAACCAAATACAGACTCAGAACCAGGCAGAGCAAGATGACTTGTCAAAGAAAACCTGGAAGAAATCTCCAATAAAAATGATGCGAACTACCACGAGGAGCAACTCCGAGTCCTCCTGTGTATCTATCCACACATACTGTACTCTTTTTCCTCCTAATAAACACTCTATCTGTTTCACTACTTTCCGTCTCTGTGTGGAAGCTCATTTCCACATACAGCTGACGGGCTAGTGGCCACGGGTCCCTGGTGGTCTAGTGATCAGGGTTCCACACTCTCACTGTTGCAGCCTGACCTCAATCCCTCTGACTGAGAATCAAAACCCTGCTTCAAGCCACTGCAGGCTGAGGTCACCTGAAATCAGAACCAGAGGAGTTAGACTAGACCTGTAGATCAAAACCCCTTGGAAGTCTTAGTCAAAACAATTATCACTGGGCCCCATCCCAGAATGTCTGACTCAGCAGGTCTGAGGTGGGGTGGAGAAACTGCATTCCTGACAAGCTCCCAGGTGATGTTGATACTACAGGTCTTGGGACCACACTCTGAGATCCTCCAGATTAGTTAAGGAGAAAGATCTTCCTTCTCTCAGGGAATATATATAGATAAATATATTAAACTATATAAATATTGATAGATAAATAGATATTTCTGAAAAAAGGTATATTAGTAACTGTGAAAGGGGGGGTGCAGGAATGCTTCCTGTGAAACTGGTATAAGTATAAAGAAGAATAAGTGATAAGGATGTTTCATTTAATGAAGCTCTCATGTGAGAACAAATCAATCCTCTAAATGATCTCATGGTAAACCATTAATTTTTACAAAAAAGGAATTTTTTTCCTTATGTTTACAAATAAGACAAGCAGAAGATATTTAACTCAAACTTTTACAATATTTAACTCCTAATCACAAGTTCTTTTTGTAAATCAAAGTAAGAGAAATTTGTAAATGTAAATAAGTGGTTCAGATGGTAGAGAATCTGCCTACAATGCAGGAGACCTGGATTCAATCCCTGGGTTGGGAAGATCCCCAGAGAAAGGAATGGCTCCAACTCCAGTATTCTTGCCTAGAGATTTCCATGGACAGAGGAGCCTGGCAGGTTACAGTCCATGGGGTCACAAAGAGCTGGACACTACTGAGCAACTAACACATTCATTTTTTTCACTTTTAAAATATTTAACTTCTAATCGCAAATTCTTTTTGTAAATCAAATTAACAGAAATTTGTAAATTTAATTTGTAAATGTAAATAGACAAACAGGAGAAACAGAGGCAACTTATGTTAGATTAATCCACTCTTGCTTTTAACAAAGTTTAACTTTCCTATTAGGCAAGAGGAACAAGACTAGTATTACCTCCTTTTAGGTGACCGCTGGCCTGGCACACCCTGAGTTTTTTCTGACCTCCCCACTCTCCAACACATCCTATTCACCCTCCATCTGAGTTTATGTTAGATGACTACCTAGTTACTTCCTCATTCTAGGCCTTCACATATTTTGCAGAACAAAAACAAAAACTCCTTTCATAGCACTCTGGCATTAAAGGCTTGTGTTGATAAAGTTTTATACATTTGATACATGGTTGATATTTTGGAAGGTATCTTTTAAAGACATAAAGAATTATCTTAATGAGAATTGCAACAACCGAGCTGGAAATGAAGAGGAAGGTTCTTCCTCTGACGTTCTGAAAATCACACTGAAAGTGATCAGTTTAATTTGCATAACTAGATTTTGAGTCTCACAAGTCACATCTTTCTCCACTGGAATACCTTCTAGAAAGCTAACATCATACTCCAGGTCGTGGCAGGAATGGTTAATACATCCTGGGTGGATTGCCTGTGTTTGGCATATACAGGGAAGAATCTCGTATTTGCATTCCTAGTAACCGACTGAGCATACTGTAGCCATTTCTCTTACCTAGCTGATGCTACTATATGCATTTTTCTTTTCAACCTGATTCTCTTACTTGTCTTGAAACTCTGGATCTGCCAAAGGTGACACAATTCTGACCAACACGTGTTTGGCAGGTCCATCTGCTGCTTCTCAGTGGGTTGGTTCCATCTCTGCCTGTTGGATGCCGCTGTCCCAAGTGTTTTTTTTTTTTTTTTTTTTAAGGAATCTAACATACTTGAAGTTAGAAGTTAATTATCACTGCATGTGTGTTGATTTTGGTTTTTGTATTTGTTTCTGCTTTTTTTTTTTTTTTTTTTGCAGGGGAAGGAGAAGCATTTATTTTTTTTAAAAAAATTTAAGTAGCTCTTGAAAGGATTATAATGTCAAAAGCTTTACTAGGTTCCAGAAAGATCTTATATTTAATTAACTTTGCATGGTCTACCTCTGCCCTTACAGTGGTGAGCAGGGTCCCTGTTCAGGGTCCTCTTTAAGGCTCTCAAATATCACAAACAGAAAAAAAAATATATGTAATAAAGAACAGAGTGGGTAGCCATTCCCTTCTCTACGGGTTGTTCCCGAACCAGAGATTGAACCCGGGTTTCATGCATTGTAGGCATATCCTTCACCATCTGAGCCACCAGGGAAGCCCAGTAAAGAGCAAATGGACATTTCTGTCCTTTGGGGTCTGGTGTTGTGAAACCTATATCCCTAAATACCCATTCTCACAGCAAAGATATTTTAGGGACCAGAGAAACCATTTTTCATATATTTTGCCCAATGTCCTAAAAAAAAAAAAAAAATAAGGCATATGCTAAGAATTCTCATATGTTGTTAGAAACAGATATTTTTGCTGAGAATCAGAGGGTTGAAGAGAAGCATCTATTTCACTAATAATACAAATTAATGTACCCTTTCCCTAAGACAAACTCAGCACAGTAGATTATGATACAGAAACATATTTTTTTCACAGCAGTGTTATGTGGCTACTTTTTGATTCCCTTCCTGTTTCAAACTGTGGTTCTAGGTCGCATGCAAAGAATCACAGTATTCACACCAGTTGCATCTGGAGACAGATAAATATAATATTAAGCAATTTCTATCACTCTTAAATTTATATAAATTTAGGTTGCAATACAGCATGTGTCAATCATGACATGGCTACTAGAAAGTCATGGAATAGTGTAATTGCTAATACTTTCATTTCATGAGATTTAATTTTTTTAATTAACTAAATATTCAGATTTATTATAATTGATTCAAAAATTTCATAGCCATTGTTACATATTTATTGTGCCCTGTAATTATAGAAGTTACTTCTGAACATATCAGAGCAGAAGTTAAAGTCATTGATATTACGAAATATTTTACACCCTCCCCTAAGAGTTTCTGTGTGAGCTCAAGCAAGTTATTGAGAGCAGTAATAAAAAAATATTTACTTATTCCTTCTCTCCCAGAAGAATTTGAGATGTCAAGAATTCTAAAGGATTTAAGGTGTTACCTGCCTCAGTTTCCCAGGACAACAGTACTATGTGGCTGGGCATAATGGATGCTTATACCCACAGAGCTTGTGTTACAGGAAGGAACTCTGAGCTCAGGGAAACCCAGTCTTTTATGGATAGCAACATATCTGTCCTCTGTTCCATGGGAGACATTTTTCATTTATTATTACACTAGACAGTCAGCACGCCTGCCCTCAGTGCTGAAAGGAGACAGACTGAGGTAGAAGGCAAATGGGCTCTTGGGCTGAGCAGCTAGAGTTTGCCAAGTGGCGTGAATTGGAGTGTGTGTTCCCTTGAATCTTCAAGGAAACAGTGAATGGCAGAAGCTCACCTCTGCTGACGTATAGAGATAAGATAACCATGTCTAACATCCTTGAGGTCAAGGAGACCTCCCCGACTGAATATGCACAGGAAGGCTCCTGGGGGTCCAAAAGGGAACCAATACTATCCCATAATATGTGCCATCAATCTCCCAGAGGCTTCTGCACTAGAATTCATCTTGGCTAAAAGATGCACACGCATATCTGGGAGGGCCCAGGGACAGGTTCCCTTCTTTTCTCAGATGTGGGAGAAGTGAGATGATTTGCCGGAGGAAAGGAATGACCTAAAAAACCTGCCCCATGTAAGTGATTTAAACCACCTCTCTGGCACCCCCCTCATTCAAGAGGACACACTCACCCTTCTTTGGGTGCCTTGCTTCTGTCTTAAATAAATAAACTACTTCTCTGGGTGCTCGCCCACATATTGTGCTGTGTTTCTAATAATAAACCTGGTTTTACAATTTCTGTCTCTGAAAAATTCTTGTTTTCAAACGGAGGCAAGAGCCAAGGCAGCTTTGTTTCTAGTCTCTAACCCCTGGTAGACTAGCAGCTAGAATTCTTGGTTTTCACCCAGGTTACCTGGGTTCAATTCCTGGGCAAGGAACTAAGACACTGCTTCAACCCGCTGCTCACTGCTGTCTCTCCATCACTACCTCTGTCTTTTAGGGATGCAAACAAATGTGCGCCTCGCCCCAGAGGGAGACACTATCTCTATATCCATGATCATTGACTAGACAAACATCTTTGAAAAGATAATCTCATACAAAGGGTTCTCAGTCCTTCTGCTCACAGTAGGTGCAGAGATGTGAGAGACCCATAGAAAATTGTCTCTCAAGACAAGGACTATGAGAGTAGAGAACATACCAGTCACCTACATGGCTATACTCCTAGAACTGAGAAAGAAAAGGTCTGATTAAAACAAAAAAATATTTTTTAAAGCATTGGGGATTTTATTGATGACAAGCAATAATATCCAATGAACAAAGGAAAAAGTTGGCACAGTTGCTTGTGTCAGAATGGAAAGCTCTGTGATTTCATTCAATCCCATGGCTGTTAATACTATCTAGGTACAAATAACTTTCAAATGATATACTTGGTGCTAATATCTTTTTTTTTTCCCCCAATTATCCAATGAACAAAATCTCCATTTGGCTGTTTAACAAGATCATTAAATTAACACATGAAAGATAAAATGCATGGTACTTGTGAAGTGACCTGAAGTGAAAGTCATTCAGTCACGTCTGACTCTTTGCAACCCCATGGACTATACAGTCCATGCAATGCTCCAGGACAGAATACTGGAGTGGGTAGCCTTTCCCTTCTCTAGGGGATCTTCCTAACCCAGGGATTGAACCCAGGTCTTCCACATGGTAGGTGGGTTGTTCCCCAGCTGAGTCACAAGGGAAGCCCGCATGGTACTTCTACTTCCAAGCTTCTTTCTCTAGTTTCTCTCTCGCTCCTTTTTCTTTTTCAGCTTTTTTGGGATATAGTTGATTTACAACACTGTATTAGTTTCAGATGTACAGCAAAATGATTCAGTTATACATATAGGCTATCACAGAATACTGGAGAGGGTACTATACTAAAACAAAAAATATTTTGTTAAATGAAAAAAATTAAAACAAGTGGCATAAATTTACATCCACCACACATAAAAATGTGTTAATGCTTAACTGTATTTAAATTTGTCTCCTAAGCAATTTAATGGTGAGTTCAAGAGACTATTCTTCCTCTCTCTTTAGAGTTACACGTAATATAGATGTCTCTATCACACCTGAGGAAGGAAGGGCTTCTGGTATACTGCCAAGAATGATGACAGCTCATTGCTCAAGGTACACATGATCCCTTGCTTCATGAGGGCAGAATCTTTCTAAACACCGTACTGTGGAGTCCTTAAAAGGATCTGGAGGGAATCTCCCCTGGGGTGCTTCCAAGGCTCAGTCATGGGTTTGTTCTTTGTAAGGAACATAGTCCTCCATCTGCCTCTCAGTGTTGGAAAATCACCTCCACCTCTTTCTTCTTCCTCTTTTTCTAACAGGGAAGAGCAAAATTTGACCCCTTGTTGGTTCTATTTGACTTTACCCTTTGCTTTTTGTTGCATTTGTTATTATAATCATACACAATGACCTGCCTCAGGAAACCTTGCCCCTCTGCCTGAATATTAAACATAAGTGCCTTTGTTCAGCTCACAGGGAGCCAATCTGACCCTGCCCATCTGTGAATGTCTGCAGAAAAGAAGAAATTAACACTCGTCGTCTCCTCTGCTGGACAAACCAGGAAATGTTTCACAAAATGAATGGCCTCTGTACCCTCCCCTTTTCTGTCTATTTAAAAAAAAAACCTTCTTGGACACCCAACTTTCTGAATAAAGCCACCATTCTTTGCCTCTGCACCTTGTCTCCCAATTTATTGGGCTGTCATTTGCAGAGCAAGGTTAGATCAGAGACATTCTCATACTCTTCCTTTCTTCTCCACACTAGCATGATTCTTTCAAGGAGGGTATGTTTTTATAAAACAAAAAAGCCTATATAAATAGGCAATCATACCACACTGAATTAACCACACATGGAAGCCTAATTACTTCCTCGAGGAGAGATACAGGCATGTCCCCCTCTGCCTTACAGGGCAATAAAGCTATTCCTTTCTACTTCTTGTTTCTGAGATTTGATTCAGCACCAGTGCACAGCTTTTAGCATCACGTAGAATGAAATAAATACTAATATTTCAAAACATCATTTGACATAAGGCTATAAGTAAACACGTAAAAAAAACATTTTATTTATTTATTTGGCTGTGCCAAGTCTTAGTTGCTACAGACAGGATTTCTGATCTCTGTTGTGGCATGCAAACCCTTAGTTGCATGTGGGGAATTCAGTTCCTCACCAGGGATCAAACTCACGCCCCCGGCATTGGACGCACAGAATCTAAGCCAGTAGACCATCAGGGGAGCCCCAATAAGTATTGTTTTGTTTTGTTTTAATTTTACAAACCTTTGGATGATAAAAGGAGAGGTAAAAAGGACCAATTGAGGAATATTTGGGAAAGTAATGGGCCTGGCATGCTGCAGTCCATGCGGTCGCAAAGCGTTGGACATGACTGAGCAACTGAACTGAACCGAACTGAATGGGCAAAAGAACCTAGATTTAACTTCGGGGTTTTAGAGACCTCATGAATTTATTTGTTCCACAACTCAAACTATAACCTCTTACACTGTTAATATTCCAATATCCAGTGAAATCAACTAACAGTTCTCTGATGACCTCCTCTACGTCTGAGGACTAACTTGGAGGCTGAAGATATTATTTAAATCATTTTTCAATTCTACCAGTGATTATTTTGGGCTAATTTTATGTCTCTGCCAAAATGAACATACTTTGTAAACCACGAATCAAAGTCTGATATATGCAGGTTTGAATTCATCCAAAATGAAAGACTCAACTCATAGAAGATAAGATATAAAGGCTTAATCAACTTGTCAATATTCATTCTCTAAGTTTAAGTGATCTGCAAAATAATCCTCAATTCTACTTCTTAGAAAATATGCCAGATTAAAGAAATCTTTAGCCTTATCATTTATAAGTTGTCTAAGACTGTCTGAGAGTGCTAAGTCATAACCACTGGACCACCAGGGAATTCCTAGATTGTTTTCTTAAGTGATGGATAGCCAGTGATGGATTTACAACTGATTGAATTTGCATTTTAGGCCAACGTTTGTGTGTGTGTGTGTCCTCCTTGGGGCATGAGGGCTTTCTCTAGTTGTGGCATGGACTAAGTCACCCTGATGCGGGATCTCAGTTCCACGACCAGAGATCGAACCTGTGTCCGCTGCATTGGAAGGCAGATTCTTAATCACTGGGCCACCAGGGAAGTTCCATCAATTACTTCCTTAATCATTATAGAGTTTTCAGTCATTATCTCACTCACCCTTTTTGTGCCCTCTGACCTTGTTACCTACTTCCTTTCTCCTAGGTCCTTCCCTTTACTGTCATCACTGATACCATTCTGCTTGGTAATTTTCCTGGCAGCACTTACACAGTTCTTAGCTGAGAATCCTCTTTTCCTGTTCCCCAGGGTTCTGTTACTCTCTCCTGCCGCAAACACTTCCTAAGATACTGCATCCACTATTATGACTTTAGCTGCCACTATACTGATGACTACAAAAGACTATCGATGAGCCTCATTTGTCCTCTGTGCATTTCCCCAAAGGTAGATATTCCCTGAGGTGCCCTTTTCTGGTTCTTTTCTCTTCTCACATGATCTGTTCTCTCTAATTGGTTCACTTCCTCCCAGGAGTTGAATTTCCATCTTTTCATCACAGAATGGCCAAATCAGGATGTCTAGCCTAAAAGTCTTCTGAGATTCAGGACCACATGCCCCACTGCCTATTGGTGGATCTCTAGCTGGATGAACAGGACGCATGTCAAATGCATAAGTAAATTCTAAGAGGCCATCTTCCCGGAAGGCCCATCTCTCCTCTCATAATCACAATCTTAGTAAGTGCTCTAGAGCCCAGAGTAAGCTGTTCCCAAATGTGTTTCAAAGGCATGTCGATTATTTTGAACTAAAATTACTTAAGAAGTGACCAATACAAGAGGGACACTGACAAATATTTCTGTTTCCGTGAAAACTGGAAATAAATCTTTCATGTGAAAGGTTTTCCCAGCATCTAGAGGTAGAAACATCCTTATCACTAAAGGTAGGAAACTTAGGGGCTGTGATGCCCATGTAAATAAGGCTGGTTATATCTTTAATTTACTACCCTAAAAACCCAAACTCTGTTTAGATGTTTCACTAATCGATCATCTAAAACTTAAGTCTCATTGTGCTGTCAGTACCTCACAAATGTAATGCTTCTTTGTCTAAAAAGTGTTTCAGGTGGCTCGGATGGTAAAGAATCTGCCTGCCATGCAACAGACCTGGGTTTGATCTCTGGGTTGGGAAGATCCCCCGGAGGAGGGCATGTACATTGGTGCAACCACTGTGCAAAATAGCATGGAGGTTTCCCAAAACACTAGAAAGAGAAGTACCATATGGTCCAGCAATTCCACTACTTGTATATATCCCAAAAAAGATAAAAACACTAATTTGTAAAGATACCAGCACCCCAGTGTTCATGATAGCATTATTTACGATCAATAGTCAAGATATGGGAGCAACCTAAGTATCTATCAACAGATGAACACATAAAGAAGATGTTGTGTGTGTGTGTGTGTGTGTATACATACATGTATTTCATAAAATGAACAGTATTTCAGAAAATGAAATATTGCTCAGCCATAATAATAAATGAAATATATCCATTTGCAGCACATGGATGGACTTGGAGGGTGTTATGCTAAGTCAGAGAAAGACAAATAGTACATGACATCATTTATGTGTAAAATCTAAAAAATACAACAAACTGGTGAATATAACAAAAAAGAAGCAGACTCACAGATATAGAGAACGAACTAGTGATTACTAGTGAAAACAAAGAAGGGGGAAGGGGGAAGAGGGAAAGGGGGTGGAGCAATGGGGGTGATACAGTGATTGTTTTGAAGCTGAGATGATTTAGGCAGTTTCAAGGTGGTCAACTAATTCATTATTGTTTTTGCAGTCTTAACTTCTTAGAAAGGAATCAAAATGAAATTTTAAGAACAGCAAAGAATATAGAGGCAAGAATGAGTAAGTTTATTGAAAGGAGACAAGGCCAAAGCCAGTTGAGAAACTGGATTTGATAGATAATCCAATATTTTAAAGAAAAGGATGACTACTTGATGGTGAGAAAGGAGCAAAGCAAAATTCTAAGACGGATAAAGAGCTCAAAAAGCAGGAATGATCAACTTTATTTGGTGACGATGGATTGAAGAATAATGAGAAACTAATAAATTTCATAGATAATGGGAGGTGAGGAAAAAGAGGTAAGTTAGAGAGTTATAAGAAACTTGCTGAAAAACACAGATGGTAATAAGTATCATAATTAAATCTCTGTAGGATGTTATCCCTCTAATATACTCTCTACCATTATTGTGTAAGACAGGCTCATCATAGCAGGCTCCCTTAGGGTGTCCTAAGGCAGTTAAGGAGAATGTACTATTAGTTTAATATATGTGTGACCTTCACTTCACCTTTGCCCACTCTTCTAAAGTAAATGTCTGGTCCTTCAATGTCCCTACAAAAAAAAAAAAAAATTCTCCACTTAATTTATTTAATTCTCTACTTAATTTACTTAATTCAGCTTTCCAAGGTGAAATAAGTTGAATGTTTTAACAGTAAATTTCAAAGTAGAGTGTGTTTAATTAGTGACATTACATTTTTTATCATATGTAAAACTGAAATAAAGCTATTTTCTCCAGATGAAAATATGCCAACTGAGTCTCTGTATTTCGGGTCAAAAATAAAGCTAACATACTAGTTAGAGTATTCTTTCCCTTTACTAGTTTCAATGAATAAAATTAGAAGATTTAAACCCACATTTACTTATTGTTCTGTGTTCTGCTTTTGTATTTAAATAACATTTACTTTTAACATGGTCATCTACTTTTCACATTTGGTAAGACATACAGAAACATCTGTTAGTGTTTTCAGACATTTTTCTATATCCTGTGAGCAGCAGTGAATCTCCTTATAGAATGTGTAGGGAAACTCCCTCACAGGTGTTGGGGGACTCCTCTCCTCTGTCCCCATTTAAAATAATTTAGCTGACTTCTCCCTTTAGTTATACATTTGTGTAAGACAATAATAAAGAAAATGTAAACAATACCATGAAAGTAGCTATTAATGAGCTTTTTCTTTAGGATATACTTTCAAAGTTAATACCGAAACACCATGTCATAGGAGCCGGTAAGTACTGCAGGTCTTATCACACTGAGTACCTGCTTACAGCTGCTTTCATTTATTCAACAGATATTCACTAAGATCCAACTAGGTATCAGGCCCTGCCTTAGACACTAAAGATGCAGGAGGAACCCACTGATGATCAAACACCAAAAATCCCTGCCCTCTAAACAATTTAGAAAAGAGAAAATACAAGAAAGAGATTAGAGATTTAGTTTATCCTGTGATAATGTACTGAAAAAATTAAGTAGTTAAGGTGGCTGGGAAGCAGTAAGGGTCCTATTTTATACAGTATGGTCATGGATGGTTTCTCTGGTAAGGAAACTCTGGAGCAGGGGTCAGAAGAGCTGAGGTAGAAAACTGAATGTGTATTGAGACAGAGTACCTACATACAGAGACTGAACAGCAGAGATGTCCTGAGGGAGAGCTGTGGTCAGCGTCAAGGAGTGTGGGGTCAGAGCGGCTGGAGTCCGCTGAGAAATCGTATAAGGAAGAGAAAGTGCATCCAAGGCGGGTGGAGACTGTGTACAGGCCAGGTGGAGTCTTGCCTGGCCTTTGGCATACACTCTGTGAAACTCAGGAAGGCACTGGAGCTTCTGAGTGAAAGTGATTTAGATTGAGTTGTCTTTAAAAAGAAAATCCTGCTGATACAGTGGTTAAGATTTTGTCTTCCAATGCCGGGGGTGTGGGTTTGATCCCTGGTCTGAGGACTGAGGTCCCACATGCCAGGGTTACAGCCAAAAGAAAAAAAAAAAATCACCCTGGGATTGACATATACACTACTATGAATAAAATAGATAACTAATGAGAACCTAGTGAATAGCACAGGGAACTCTATTACATGCTCTGTATAAGTGTGCTAAGTCACTTCAGTCATTTCTGACTCTGTGACCCCATAGACTGTAGCCTGCCAGGCTCCTCTGTCCATGGGATCCTCCAGGCAAGAACAGTGGAGTGGGTTGCCATTTCCTACTCCAAGGGATCTTCTCCACCCAGGGATTTAACCTGCATCTCTTAATGCCTCCTGCATTGGCAGGTGAGCTCTTTACCACTAGGGCCATCTGGGAAGCCCAAATGCTCTGTGATGACCTCAATAGAAAGGAAATCCAAAAAAGAGGGGATACATGTATACATATAGCTGATTCACTTTGCTGTATAGCAGAACACACAATATTGTTAAATGACTATATTCCACCAAAAAAAAAAAAGAAGAAGACAACCTGGCTACACACTGTAGGAGAAAGAGTAGAAGCAGGGGTATCAGGGAGGAGGCCACTGCTGGGATCTGGTGAGAGATGACAGAGTTGGACCAGGGAGGTAGTAGTGTCTACCCATTTTATTTCCATAGAAATATCACATACTAAGGTATCAAATAGAAAAGTCCATCACGAAAGGATAACTCAATACATGTTCACAAACTAGACATGCCAGAAGCTCCTTCATAATCCTTTCTAATCTCTAACCTTCAAGGGCAACCTGATTTCTAATAGCAAAGGTTAGTTCCACCTACTTTTGTACATTATATAAAAAAATCATAAAAAATCATGAATGGGCTCCTTTTAACATTTTGTCACATTCATCCATAGCATTACAGTAGATCTCTGAGATAATTCTCATCACTACACAAATGCCAAGTATGACTATATCACATTTTATATGCAAATTCTAGACAATTTTAAAAGTAGAGCCCACAGAATTTGAAGACAGAAGGCATGTAGGGTATTCGAGAGAAGAGTGGACTACAACTCCAAATGTGGTCTGAGAAACTGGAATTGAAATACAGAAAACTAGGGGAAGAGCAGGTTTGGGAGGAAAATCAGGATTTTGGTTTTGAACACATTAAGTTGAAATGTGTACGATCCTCTCAACAGAGTTATCCAGTAAAGAGATATTTGAGCCTATGGTTCTGAGGACAGACACAAGTCAATGATAAAAATATGAGGGCTGCTTATGGAGCCACTGATCAAATCAATTACCTGGGGAGTGAGTTATAAGTAGAGAAGTATGTATGGGCATGAGTGTGCCCATAGACATTTGAACAAGCCTGTAGAATATAAACATTTCACACACAAAACTAGCTCAGATTTTGGTCTGGGTTAAGTGTATTTTCCTTAGGCTGGGCACTGTTGGGGAGAGGGTTCAGCAGATGTAGGTGTTATTGTCAGTCAACAGGTACACTGTTTACTAAAAGTCATTCCTATCCACATAAACTCTGATCTAGTCCATTCACATCAACAGTATGTGAACTAAGAACTTTCAGGTGTTCAAGCTGCATTTAGAAAAGGCAGGGGAACTAGAGATCATATTGCCAACATTCACTGAATCATAGAAAAAGCAAGAGAATTAGAAAAAATATCTACTTCTGCTTCACTGATTATGCTAAATCCTTTGACTGTGTGGATCACCAAAAACTGTGGAAAATTCTTAAAGAGATGGGAATACCAGATCACCTTACCTGCCTCCTGAGAAATCTGTATGCAGGAAAAGAAGCAACAGTTAGAACCAGACATAAAACAACAGACTGATTCCAAGTTGGGGAAGGAGTATGTCAAGGCTGCATATTGTCACCCTGTTTATTTAACTTATATGCAGAGTACGTCATGCAAAATGCTAGGCTGGATGATGCACAAGCTGGAATCAAGATTGCCAGGATAAGTATCAATAACCTCAGATACGCAGATGACACCACCCTTATGGCAGAAAGCAAAGAGGAACTAAAGAGCCTCTTGATGAAGATGAAAGAGGAGAGTGAAAAACCTGGCTTAAAACTCAACAATCAAAAAACAAAGATCATGGCATCTGGTCCCATCACTTCATGGCAAAAAGAAGAGGAAAACAATGGAAACAGTGACAGACTTTATTTTTTTGGGCTCCAAAATCACTGCAGATGGTGACTGCAGCCATGAAATTAAAAGACGCTTGCTCTGTGAAAGAAAAGTTATGACAAACCTAGACAGCATATTAAAAAGCAGAGATGTTACTTTGCCAACAAAGATAGTCAGAGCTATGGTTTTCTAGTAGTCATGTATGGGATGTGAGATTTGGACCATAAAGAAAGCTGAGCGCCAAAGAATTGAGCTTTTGAACTGTGGTATTTATTGGAGAAGACTCTTGAGAGTCCCTTGGACTGCAAGGAAAGCAAACCAATCAATCCTAAAGGAAATCAGCCCTGAATATTCATTGAAAGGACTGATGCTGAAGCTGATCCAATACTTTGACGACCTGATGTGAACAGCCGACTCCTTAGAAAAGACGCTGATTCTGGGAAAAGATTGAAGGCAGAAGGAGAAGGGGAAAACAGAGAATGAGATGGTTGGATGACATCACTGACTCATGATGGACATGAGTTTGAGCATGCTCTGGAAGTTGTTGATGGACAGGGAAGCCTGGTGTACTGCAGTCCATGGGGTCACAAAGAGTCAGACATGACTGACTGAACTGAACTGAATGCATTCACTTATTTCAATATGTGCAGAAGAAAAAGTGAAATCCCACATTAATTTAATCATAAAGACATTATTAAAACTTTGAAAATTATGTTTCTCAGAGTAGCTGCCATTAAATGTGCAAAGAAAGGCTCAATAAATGTTGAATAAATAATTCCCTATACAATTCAAGAATATTTAGTGACTATATATATATATTCATTTCACTGTGATCGTGAGAGTTAAAAGAATCATCCTTACAATTTAGTTGAGAGAATGAACTTGTTTCATTAAATGTATCTAGATAATCTTCCTCCTATGTGTGTGAATTAAGTGGGGGCAGAAGGTATATGTTCTTACCTGGGAAAGTACCCTATCTCTTGAGACTGCATTCACAAAATCTCAAGTAAGACTGAACCCTAGAAAGGTTGAAGGTAGAAATCATGCTTTCCTGTGGTGACCACATTATCTCCAAGGATGTCTGAGTTCCATGTCCATC
Organism: Muntiacus reevesi; assembly: GCF_963930625.1. Lineage (NCBI taxonomy): Eukaryota > Metazoa > Chordata > Mammalia > Artiodactyla > Cervidae > Muntiacus > Muntiacus reevesi. The sequence continues at coordinate 48,559,029 of NC_089251.1, read as the reverse complement.
TCTGTTTATGAGTTGGAAAGCAAGTGGCTTGGCCAAGGTCAATGGGGAAATTTGAGGTTTTTTGCAAAGATCCCTTTGTGAATACTTCATTTTGGAAGAGTCTTTTGTTTTCTTCCTTGTACTATTTTATTGTTCTCCCATAGAGATTATTTGATTCACTCAGCTTAAAAAGAACAAAAAAACAAAACACTTAAAATCAACAACAACAAAGTATGCCCATTGCGGGCAGGGAAAGAAATAAAAAGTAGAAGGGGATGTGAGGGGAGTGAAGTCCTAGGGACAAGCACAGTAGGGGCCGAAATCATCAAATTAAACAAACAAACATTGTAATATGCTTATTCACTCAGTCGTGTCCAACTCTTTGCAACCTCATGGACTATAGCCCACCAGGCTGCTCTGTCCATGGGGTTTTCCAGGCAAGAATACTAGAGCGGGTTGCCATGCCCTCCTCAAAGGGATCTTCCCAACCCAGGGATCGATCCCAGGTCTCCCACATTGCAGACAGATTCTTTACTGTCTGAGCCACCAGGGAAGCCCAGACATTGTAATAGGCAGGCCAATATGTACCATTATAGCTGTAGACAGCATCCTTTTAGTGGTTAAAGTAACAGAAGCAGCGGAAAGCAAAGGTTAAAGTAGAAGAAACATCCAACATGGAGTTGGACTAACTCCATGTTGACATGTTGACATGACTCCATGTTGGATGTTTCTTCTACTTTAACCTTTGCTTTCTGCTGCTTTTGTTACTATAACCACTAATGGGATGCTGTCTACAGCTATAACAATACATAATGGCCTGCCTTGGGGAATCCTACCCCTCTGCCTGAATGTTAAACTAAAGTGCTTTTTTTAGCTCTGAGGGAGACTTTCTAACCCTGCCCACCTGCGAATGAGCACCACAAGAAAGAAGAAATTAACACATCCGTTCCCCAAGGCTGAGGCAGACCAAAGCAGGGGATATTTTGCAAGACTTAATGGCAGTTTTACTTTACATCCTCATCCCCTCTCTGTTCTATGAAAGAAACTAGCATCCAGGTCACTTTTATGCATAAAATCATTATTCTTTGTCTCAACAACTCATTGCCCAATTTCCTGGCCCCCTGTATAACTTGGACCGAGCTTGGACTCAGTAACAATATGATATCAGTGAAATTCAGGAGGTGAGAGGGAAAGACACTGTTTATACTCTGGACGTTCTGTAGAGTTTAAGAGAAGGAATGTCATAAAAATCACAAGATTTTGTGTGATGAATTGCCAAGTATTAAGAAAAAATCCTCAAAAGTGTTGAGAAAAGAGAAAAAAATACAGTGAGGAAGTTGAAGAGGAGTTTCTAGAAAAGGTGAATCTAAGAGCGGCCGTGCAGTTAACTGTTGTTTTTGTTCAACAGCTCAGTCATGTCTGACTCTGTGACCCCATGGACCGCAGCACATCAGGCTTCCCTGTGCTTCACTATCTCCCAGAGTTTGCTCAAACTCATGTCCATTGAGTCAATGATGCTATCAGTCAGACACACTAGTAGAGATTTCACCTCTGCTGGCTGGATGTAACAGAAAAAGGCCTCTTCCTGGGAAAGCGTGGTTAATTATTTTCTGCAATTGGCTGAGTCACAAATGTCACATGACTAAATCTAATCAACTAGAAAGCTCCATGAACCTCAGATTTTGGCCCCGGCCATCCTTCTTTTGCACAGATTTCCAGCTCCTGGCAACCCAGCAGCTTCCCTAAGCTGCTTCTCTTTTTCCCATCAATGGTCACCAGGGTGCAAAGGACCCTAAAACGTAAAGATTAAATATTTCCAAGAGAAAACTCTGGTTGACAGCTGACTTGAAATGAAAAATGACCACTAATGCCTTCCCTTTCTTTCTTGTAAATGAATTTGCATTCTTTTTCCTGCAGGCCCTAGACTGGTAGGTAGCTGTGCTTTAGCAGCTCAACAGCTGCTACACCCTAGAGGCAGCTGCTTTCACTTCCAGGCAAAGTGATTCTTATGTAGAGATTGAACAATTAAGTACTTAGGTGTTCTGCCCTTGAAGGAAGACAGCAGATGTCACCACAACATTTGGGGGGGGGGGGGTGGGTGGAAAGAAGAAATTTCTCTTCTGCAAATTTAAATGAAAATCTTGGAGCTGAGATTTTCCTTTAAATAAATGCTTATATGTGGAATCTTAAAAAAAAAAAAAAAGATACAAAGGAACTTATTTACAAAACAGAAATAGACTCACAGACATAGAAAACAAACTTGCCATTATCAAAGTGGGAAGGATAAATTAGGAGATGGGGTTTAAAATATACACACTATTAATGGGGACAGAATAAGGAGACAAAGTAGGTGATTAAACAGCTAATCCCACTAGGTAATCTGAAGTAGAGAGAAAAGTATGGACCACCTTGTAAATTAATGATCACTTAAAAAGCAAGCTTGCTTAGCAACAAAACCGTGCAGCAGAAGCTCAGGCCATGCCCCCAAACAATGAAACAATGGTGGAATAAGACCTACATCCTGCCTATTGAAGTCAGCAAGTTAAATGATCCTTGAGAAGAGGCATATTATGCATGAACTAAGAGCAGAAATACAGGGGAAAGGTGACAATACACTGAAACCTGAAAAGATGTACAGTATATAGTACATGCCTTTTTGTTCATTTCTATTGCACCTTGACAGTCCTGTTGGGCCACAGAAGGTCAAAAACTACCCCCTGACATGTGGGAGGAGTTGTCTCTCACAAACACTCTAAATAGTACTAATAAACTCTTTCCTTACCTGTCATTCTGCCTCTCATTAAGTTCTTTTCACACCGAGACAGAAAAACTTATGCTTTACTAAGGACCAAAATCTGGAGGAGGAAATGGCAACCCACTCCAGTATTCTTGCCTGGAGAATCCCATGGACAGGAGGCTGGCAGGCTATGGTCCATAGGGTCGCAACGGGTCAGACACAACTGAAGTGACAGCACAAGTAGAAATACACTGTATTTGTACCAAAATACATTCTGCATTTTCACTACTGTATAAGAGATAACCAACAGGGACCTACTCTATACCACAGGGAACTATATTCAATATCTTGTAATTACCTATAATGGAAGAGAAACTGAAAAAAAATAGATACATATATGTATTTTTTATATAAAATTTTGTGGAAAGCTAATTCCTTTTATTCTTTCATACATAACTGAATCACACTGCTGTATACCTGAAACTAACATAACATTGTAAATGAGCTATATTTTAGTAAAACTTAAAAAACAAATAAAGGAGGGCAGGCCACTTGTTAACTTTCATTATATACATAAAACTAACAATATTTTAAATATATCCTAAGAAAATTTAGATAGCTTCCAAGCAACTAAGGCTAAATACTAACTTGATTCTGCTAAATGAGACAATAATTCATTCTTTCACTTTAAGCACAATAAACGCAAGTACAAAAGTGAAAGACCAAAGAAAGATGTTTTCTTCTAAACTAGAGGAGCTTTAAAAAGCAAAGGGATTTGGTGGCATAATTCTGATTATTTTTAGATTCCCATTCAAATACCTCCGAGTAAACAATAAACAGGAGAAAGCATTTTTCCATTCTTATTGTACAGTTTAAATTATTTACACTATGTCCTCCAATTCCTCTGCATATCAGACATTTGGGTATGTATAATTTCAGACATTAGTGCCTGTTTTACCTTACCTGTAGACATTTTAGAACGTTTATCGATTATGTGTATGCATGCGTACACACACACATTTTGAAAAATTACGGTCAGTCATGCATATATTTGTCCAAATTTCCTTAAATTTGAACTTTTTAGAAAGCTACTTCCTTTTATTCTTTCTTTGCTCAACTAAAATTTTTTTTTCATTTATTTTTATTAGTTGGAGGCTAATTACTTTACAATATTGTAGTGGTTTTTGCCATACATTGACATGAATCAGCCATGGATTTACATGTGTTCCCCATCCCAATCCCCCCTCCCACCTCCTTCCCCATCCCAACCCTCTGGGTCTTCCCAGTGCACCAGGCCTGAGCACTTGTCTCATGCATCCAACGTGGGCTGGAGATCTGTTTCACCCTTGATAGTATACTTATTTCAATGCTATTCTCTCAGAACATCCCACCCTCAACTAAAATTTAGATACATTTAAGCAAGTATCAGAAATTAATCTTCCAAAAAATGAATTATAAAAATAAATTACATTGCATTTAAGAAAACATTAATTAGTGTCACTGCATAAGAGCATGTCTTTTATTGTTTTTGACATATGTGATGTAATCTAAGGTTTCTTGGACATTCCCTATATTTTCTCTCTTAAAAAGTGTTTTTTTATTAGTCAGCACTAGAAAAAAGAAAAGAAAACACTATCTTTAAATCCTCTTCCTGGAGGTGCCTGAAACTGTACATTGGATATTTTATTATAAAGATACATATATACCTATAATAAATAGCTATAATAACATAGGTACATAAAATATACCCATAATACATAATATATTCATATACATTATATATATGAAGAAAATTTCAATTAAATGTGTGAAAGGATAAGTTGTATGAACTTTATGAAGCAAAAAGATACTTCCTGAGTAAACAGCAAGTGCAGAAATCTAAAATAATTCATAATAGACAAAAAGACATAAATATCTTTCTACCTAAATCTAGAGAAGGGATTAGTTGGGACCGTCTTACCTCCTCAGGCCACTTAGGAAACCAGACTACATCAGGTCCTTAACCTGGGTTCTAAAAATGAGAGTTCACAAGAAGTTCATAAAACCCTGAAACTGTGTGCAATGTGTGTGTGTGTGTGTGGTGTCTCTGCATAATTACATATTTGGTAGGAAGAGAGTCTTTAGTTTTTAATCAGACTTCAGAGGCATGTGTGTTCCCCATATGAGTTTAAAAACTGAGCTAGAAGATTTCCAAGATTCTCAGAAATCATCTAAGTTTTATCAGATTAAGAGTGAAATGAACATCAGGTAAACATGAACTTTGAAGTTCAACATTCACTGCTCCTCTCTGAATGACTATCATGCGGTAATTTCCCACCCTGGACAATCCATCCAAGGTGTTCATGGGCAACATGGAGACTTTGAGAGAGTGAAAAAGCAAAAGTTGCTTAGTTGTGTCCAACTCTTCGTGACCGCGTGGACTATACAGCCTATGGAATTCTCTCCAGGCCAGCATACTGGAGTGAGTAGCCATTCCCTTTTCCAGGGGATCTTCCCAACCCAGGAATCAAACCCAGGTATCCTGTATCGCAGGCAGATTCTTTACGAGATGAGCCACCAGATAAGCCCATTTTTCTCACCACACAGCAACACACCCACAAAGTGGGTCACTTGCCATTCTAAATGCCTAGCTTGGCACATCAGCCTGCCCTGAGCTAGAATAAAGTGCTTTTCTAGCCAAGGGAATGGCCCTAATTTTAGATACAACCCATTAAAGGACTCTTGCTCCTTTGAAGAAAAGCTATGACAAACCAAGATGGTGTATTAAACAGCAGAAATATTACTTTGCCAACAAAGGTCCGTATAGTCAAAGCTGTGGTTTTTCCAGTAGCCATGTATGAATGTGAGAGTTGGACTATGACGAAAGCTGAGAAATTAAGAATTGATGCTTTTGAACTGCGGTGTTGGAGAAGACTCTTGAGCGTCCCTTGGACTTCAAGGAGATCAAACCAGTCAAACCTACAGGAAATCAATCCTGAATATTCATTGGAAGGACTGATGCTGAGGCTGAAGCTCTAATACTTTGCCCACTTGATGTGAAGAGTTGACTCATTAGAAAAGACCCTGATGCTGGGAAAGACTGAAGGCAGGAGGAGAAAGGGACAACATAGGACAAGATGGTTTGATGGCATCATGGACTCAACAGCCTTGAGTTTGAGCAAGCTCCGGGAGATGGTGAAGGACAGGAAAACCTGGTGTGCTGCAGTCCATGGGGTCGTAAAGAGTCAGACCGGATGGAGCGACTGAACAACAACTTAAGACAAGAGTTGGCAAACAAAATCCCATGGGCTCAATCCTGCCTGCCCCTTGTTTTTATAGTGCTTACAAGCTAAAAATGGTTTTTATCTTTTAAATACTTGTTGTCTCAAATATATATACATAATAGATTTGATTTTCCCTTTCAGGCAACAAACCTTAAATTATTTCCTGTTCTTCATAGAAAAACAAGTTTGCTTATGCTTCGTCCAAAAAAATAAATGTCACAGTGAGAGAGACATAAAAGAAAATAAACTTAATCTAATCAGATTTATCAATGTGGATGCAAGCATCTTAAATATAATATATATATACAGACATGCAACATATCTCAAAATATTAAAAATAACCATACATTATTTATATTCATTACGACTAAGTGATTTTCCTCCAGGAGTTCAAGAATGTTTCAACATCAGGATCTTCAGGAATATAGTTAACATATTGAGAAGTTAAATGAGAAAAACTAGAAGCATGAGGGAAAAGCATGTAAGGATATAATGGAATATAAAACTGTCATGACTGAGGCTGTAATGGAAATAATGAGACACCACTGTTTGATTCAGACAGATCTAGTCTGACAGATCACATTGTTTGTTTCTGTGTATGTGTTCAATTGAGTCCGACTCTTTGCAACCCCATGGACTATACCCTACCAGGATCCTCTCTGTCCATGGAATTCTCCAGGCAAGAATACTGGAGTTGGGTTGCCATTTCCTATTCCAGGGGATTTTCTTGACCCAGGGATCAAACTCACATATCTTATATCTCCTGCATTTGCAGGCAGATTCTTTACCACTGTGCCACCTGGGAAGCACTATGTTATTTGGTTTACTTGAGTTTAAAAAAATAAAAATTGTCGCCTTTCATTCCTGTTCCTGGCAAAAGAAGCACCAAAACTGGAGGACTTTAGCTACCTAGACATTTCTTCCTTGCAAATATATACCCCATCTTTGTTATCTTTCCACCAACTCATTTGGAGAAATATTATGGAGAAATGAAGATGTCATTTTTTTCCCTCTTATAGGAAAAATCAGTTTGGCATCAGATATTTCATTAAATAAAATGCACTCTGATTCCCATACTTCTTTCTGGGTCTTAATTCCACATCCTATGCTGACGCATCAAGTGTCCAGTACAGAGAATGAAGCAACCTTGGTTCTGCACACAGAACAGTGCCGTGGTGAAGTTAGTTGGCCTGGGAGCACACAGCCTGCCTCTGAATCTCTGTTCTAGTAATTATTAAAATGTCACCCTGCTGGTAAATCACCCTGTTCCTCTAAGCACCGTTTTTTTTTTTTCATTTAAAAATCAACCATATTAATAATAATACACACATACACACACACACTCACACACTATAAAAGTGCCTGGCATAGAGTAAGAGTTCAGTGTATATTGACTCTTCTTATAGTAAAATACATATAGTAGAGAAATCTCTCAGTTATTGATAGATTGCTTTTATTTTAGGTCATTTTACAAATAGGGCTTCCATAAGGTCCAGCTGTATAGTAAATAGTTCCTCTTTTAGAGTCCCAAGAGCTCTACTCTAGAATTAATGCAAATTCTCTCCTTTTCAGTTGGTTTGATGAGGCTTGAATATCTGCAACAAAGCTCTGGTGGGAAAGCTGGGCCACAGGCTGCACAGATGTGCTTTACGCCAGCTGGTGACCAAGCAGGTCTGCATATGAAAGTCAAGCTAATTTGCATAAATCACGTTGTGAGTTAATTCCAAGGGGATTGTTTCATTATTTGTAAAGGAGTACTCATGGAACATACTCTTAGCTTTTAATAATAATAATAAAAAAAAACAATTAGAAATTGTACCAATGAGACTGGGCTCTTTCACAAATTCCATGTGATTTTGGCTCAAATAATGAAAAGAGCTGGAGATTAAACTAATTCTTTTATCTCCTGGGCTACATAATCAGGAAATGTATTATCTGTGGAATATAAGAACAGCCATCTGTTCACAATTTAAAAATGTATGATATCATTACAAAAATATGATGTCATTATTTCACTGTTTTTGAAATATGAGGAACAAACCAACGAAAGATAAGATTCAGATGGCATTTCAGAACTATTTATGATATGTGGATCTAAATTTCTGTATGTGCAGATATATTTGGCAATGATTTTATCCCAATTGAGCTGATGATGGCTGCTGTTCAATTGTCTGAGTGATTCCTTTCTATATAGTGTTTCTTCCCCTGACCATTCTAAACTTCTTAGTATTTTAATGTAGCTTTTATAAGAATGCAAGTTTGAAAAGCCCATAGTTATAGTGAAGATAACTGTTACCACAATACTTGTTTTGGTAATGACTAGACATGATCATGCCAAGAAAAATCACATGCTACCTCTCTACTTTTATATACTGGCTGTTCATTATTTATTTTAAAAAATAACAAAAGCATAATGAGTTGGCATGATCTTTTAGGCATTCAATTCAGACATATATAAACAAAATAAAACAAAAGTCTGTTGTTACCCTAAAGAAACCTAGTGACTAGTAAGATCTGTCCTATGAAGTCAGCGACATGATTGAGTGAGAAGGGCAAAGGTAATCCAGTAGTTTTAAGGAACTAAATAAATAATAATTGTTTGAGGAGTCCATATTTTAAATTTATGGATAAATGAAAGGTTTTTATTTTCATTAGTCTGTGCCTGAACATCTATCTTTCTACTCAAATAAACTTTGGGGACTTAAATCTTCCAAGTCTGCAGCTCATAAAACAGGAATATAATCGTATGACTCTTGCCTATTAAAACTTAACGAGTAATTCTCAGGGTTCTATTTACATGACTTTTCCCTTAATTATACCCTTACCAACACTAAAGAGAATTTTAAGTTATGAGTCTAAGGTACTTTCTAATCTTCATAGAAAGAAGGAGGATTTATGAGATTTATCTAGCAAATTGAGAAACTACAAACAAAGTTGGCATTACATTACCATTCAAGAGTGCCATCTGGACCCTGGTAGAGGTGGTGGTTATGGAAACCATGTAGTGAGTAACACCAAGCAAGAAACTCAAAGGTAAAGACAATGAAAAGAACAACGTAAAAGGACACTTTTCTTTGTTTTCAAAATATGAAAAATATTCCACATGCCTTCTACTTCACTGCTGTATCTTAATGGACCTCACCTTTCATTTTTAAAAACTTTAGAACTTATTTGAGTTTCCCTTATATTCCAAATACTGTATGATTCTTTGATATTTATGCACCCTTATTTGTAGCCTCTTGAAAAATGCTAATACTAGTGATGCCAAGTATGTTAAGTAAATTGATCTATTACGGTAGCATGGCTAAGAATTTTAAAAGTTAAAATAAAGCAAATAAAAATTTAAATAAACATAACTGTTTGCATCCTCTACAACCACAATACCATAAAAATGCAGAATCTTTAAAACAGAATATAAAAAGGTCCAGGGCTTCAGTTGCTATCAGAACTGCTTTCTAAACTGACATTCATGCCTTGTTGACCATACCAAATGGCTGGAACCCAACACGGTCTATCTTTCAGCAGCTGCTGCCATTGTTAAGTCTTTCCTAAGAGCATTGTCCCCTTCCCAAGCACTGCTCCAACTAGATGAGCTCAGTAGTATTAAAGATGCAGTCCAGCCACAAATGGGTGACTTTGAAATAATCTTCAATGATAGACTTCACTCCTAATGTCCTGATAGAGGCTGAGTTATAAGATTATTCATCTTTGAAAGTTACAAGTGTCCAAGGTAAGAAGAAATGATTCTCCATGCCCTGAAAGCTTAGGAATCTATCCCTTAGTAAGTAGAGTGAAAGTGAGGAAGAGAATAAGGCTCAGAATATGTGATATTGAGCCTGAGACTTTACACAAACTGAATATTATTTTGTTGGGTGGTATATGGTCAGGGCACTCAAGATGGCTGTTCTTCTGCTCTCTGTACATTTCCTGCCTGACCAGTGCCTGCTTCACCTACACCCTACTCACATGACTGACTGACCTTCATACAGACTTGCCCTTGGATCCAGCTAGTGATTGTTCCCACTAGTTTTTCAAAGGGGTTGTAAGTGGTATGCCCTTCTGCAGGTTTTCCTGGTAACTGACGAGCCTACCTTATGTCAATTCCCCCTATAACGAGTAACCCTCCCCCCTACCCTGCCATGCAAATAGTGGGTGTCACTCTAGGACTCAGCTTCTGACAGGTAGGCTTCCCCATCCATTAAACCAATGATGTTTCTGTCACTAACTCCAGCTTCTTTCTTTGATCTTGAAGCTGGGAAAGTAAAGGCCTTGCAGGCCTGCATGGTACAACTCAACAGGTGCATTTAAAAAATAATTTAATAGCCCTATTTTGTAGTTATTCATTCATTTTATAGATAGTTTTTAGTTCAATCCTACTGCTCTATTTACTCATAACCATGCCCTCTTCTCAGAGCTGTTTCCCAAAGCTCTCTTAGGAATGGGGCCTTGAACCATCACATGTGATCACAGGACTGCCCAGTTCCTCTGTGACCCCATCCCTGGCACACAATGACTAGAAGAAGGTTGTCACAGTCACTTACTACTCACTGAAAAACAAAACAAAACAAAAAAAACAGTCCTTTCTTATTTTCTGTGATATGGGTTAAGGGATAGCAGGAGTCCTCTGAATTCACACATATAGGCCCATTCAACCACAGCATCATCTGTGCTAGAGGGTCGAAAATGCCCTCACTCACATTTAGCAATTGGCACCAGTTGTTGGCTGGGGGCTGGGATCAGCTGGGATGCCTCATCTCTTTTTCGGTTCAGTCTTTAAGCTTGGGGTCTTCATGCACTGGTTTTCTAAGGTCAGTGTTAAAACAGGACACAATCAAAAGCTATAAAGCCTCTTGAGATCTGGGTGTAACTCACTCACTGTCACTTCTGCCATAATTGGTCAGTCAAAGCAAGTCATAAAGTAATCCTAGGTCCAAGGGGTGGATAAACAGATTCCGCCTCTTGTTGAGAGGAGTGATGGAGTCACACTGCAAAGGAACATGGACCCACTGGTGGCAGCCACCTTGGAAAAAAGTCTACTGAACGAGGTGGGCACCTCACCCAAGATGCTCCTTAACACAGCACTCAGATTCTATTCTAACTCATACAAAGGAGTGAATTAACTCTGCCTCTCTGAAACTCAGATCGTATTGGTATCCACCCAGTTAGCACTTTGAGGACAGCAGGACAATAGATGGTTATCAGCATGAAAAAAATTTGGCTCAAAGAAGGACAAAGCTGAGACACATGGAGGAACTCATGGCATCTCAGTTCCTGATCTTGGCTCTCCCTGAGGCTTCTCAGAGGTGCCTCAAGATACTTCTTGTCCATGGGATACCTTCCCTTCTTGGTGAACTTAATTTGGATAGGATTATGTCACTTGTCCCTAAAACATAGTCTTAAACTCACACAGATATACAGATATATACATACATATACATATCCATGTATATACATAAGCAGATACATATGTATGTCTGTGAGTATATATATGTATGTGCATGTGTGCATGCTCGGTCGTTCTGTCACGTCCGACTCTTTGAGGCCCCATGGACTGTAGACCACCAGACTTCTCTGGTGTTTTTAGGCAAGAATACTGGAGTGAATTTAGCCAAAAATTCTGGATGTTTTTAGGCAAGAATACTGGAGTGGTTGCCATTTCCTCCTCCAGGGGATCGTCCTGACCCAGGGATCAAACCTGCATCTCCTGTGTCTCTTGCATTGGCAGGCGGATTCTTTACCACTGAGTCACATGGGAAATCCCTATATATGTGTATATATTCATGTGGTTTTCAGTTTATGATATAGAGCTCTTCACTCCAGTTTTTCCAGTTCTCATGACTGCTTCCACATTACTGGATGCTTTTTAAAATGTTGTTCCAATTGATTTTCTGGAGGTAAATGTACTTGGAAGGCTTACAGGAAAAAAAAATGTGTAAGTAAACAAACGCTAAACACACCTAATCCCACAGTGAGATAAAGTTTCTAAAATAGTACTTTAATGTGTGACAGATCAACTAAAAATGCTACATTTAAGTCTTTGAACATTTTCAAACAATTCATTCTGGCATTACCAATGGCCTAAGATGAGTCTAGCATACAGCTATACATTGGGTACATGAGTATGACCAAATTTCCCAGGTCATCATGATGCTTATAACCCAGGCAGAGAGCATATAAGCACATAAACGTCATGTGTAAGCACCAAAAAATTAATTGCCAAAACAGGTATGCAGCCAGTTGATAGTTGGTCCATAACATCTACTTTCTACTTCCTCTACCTTTTGAGAATATTAGCTGAACACATGGGCAATCAGCCAAAGACTATATTCCCCAGCCCCCTTTGCCATTATACACTCTAGTAAGTAGGTTCTGAACAATGGGAAATGAGTGGCTGTGACGTGTGCCCTTGAGACCATGTCCTCCTGCTCACTGTACCTCTCTCTGAAGCAGACTCACCGAGAGAAAGCAGAGCAGCTACCTCAGACCCAGAAGTAAAAACCACATGCTGAGAACGGCAGACCTGTCCACTAGACGTCGACCACTCACTCACCTCTGAACTGTTATCTTGTTATCTAGGGCATTGCACTTTGTATCTTTTTATTATAGCATCACTGAGTCAATGGACATGAGTTTGAGCAAACTCCGAGAGTAGTGAAGATCAGGGAACCGGGGTGCTGCAGTCCCTGGGGTCGCAGAGTCAGACATGACTGACGGACTGAATAACAATAACATATATATTAACTACACTTGTCCACTGGTATACACACAGGATTGCTTCAAGATCCAATGCAGAAACCAAAATCCACAGATGTTCTAGTCCCACAGTTGGCCTTTCATATTCATATCCATGGCTCTACATTTGCAGATTCAATCAACTGTGAAGATGTAGTACTGCAATACTTATTTAAAAAACCCATGTGTAAGTGGATCCGCCAGTTTAAAAACCATGCTGTTCAAGGGTCAACTGTACTTTGACCTGTGGGAACTGCTAGCTGAGGGAACGCAGACATTTGAGGGATTGATTCTTTAAGGAAAGGGGTTTAGGCCATGAGGGTACCTGGTGAATGTAGTTTCTTTAATGTCAAACTGATTAAGGTCACTATCTTTTCCCTTTGTATCCACAGGGCTTAGCACAGTGGCTGAAATTTTCTAGGTAATTTATAAATATTAGTGAAAGAAAAGAAGAAAGAAAAAGAGGGAGGGAAGGAACATGGACAGAAGAAAAGATGGACAGAAAGCAATTTCAGGATGTCACAGTATAGCAAGTTTTCTCTTCCTCATCCCCATTCCCACCACTACATGATGATAATAATAATTATTATTTTGCCAATGTTGCTAGTAATAATAATAATTGCTAGTTGCTAGTAATAGTTGTAAGTTAGTTGCTAATAATAATAATAATTATTATTAGTTGCTAATAATAACAATATTAATAATTATTATTATTATTACTAGCAGCACTGGCAAAAGCTCATTATAATACAAAATATAGGAAATTGAAATATGTTCTAGAGTACGATTTTGATAAGAATCCTAACACTCATATGTAATGTATGTTAGAAAGGCTCAAGGTAATTCTGTTTGGAAGAGCACAATGTATCATACATTTAAGACAATGACTTCCAGAATACATGATACTTTTATGCTCTAAGTATCTACTATCAGCTTAATAACCTCTGACTTTACAAGAAATAAGTTTACAGAATAGGATTAGTTTTTAAAATAAGTACAATCTCACACTCCTTGGTATTTACCCAAAGGAGTGGAAAATGCGTCCACACAGAAACTTGTACAAGGATGTTTATAACAGCTTTATTCATAAGTGCTAAAAGTTGAAAGTAACCAAGGAATCCTACAGTAGGCAAATATGCAAATAAACTGTGGTACAAGTCATGGAAAACCATGGAGGAATTTTAATTCATATTTAAGTAAAGAAGACAATCTGAAAAGGCTGCATACTGTATGATTCCAACTACATGACACTTCTTGAAAAGGCAAAACTATGAAGACCATGCAAATATCAGAGCTTATGGGGAGGAGAGAAAGGTATGTATAGGTGAAACACAGAGAATTTTTAGGGCAGCAAAATACTCTAAATGATATCATAATGAAGAATATGTATCATTACACATTTGTCCAAAACCCCAGGTTGTGTAACACCAAGAGAGAATCCTAACATAACCTATGAATTTGGGGTGATTACAATGTGCCAATATAGGTTCACACTTGGCCAAAAATGTCCCCTACTGCTAAGTGATGCTGACAATGGGGAGGGGACTTGTGTGGGGGCAGGAGACGTGAGAAATCTCTACCTCCCTCTCCATTCTGCTGTAAACCTTTAACTGCTCTAAAAAACTAAATTCTTATAAGAAATAAGTACACTCTATACCACATATTATCACACCATAATTCACTGCAGACTAGGTAGTTTCATTTGGAAAACAGAACACCCTTGTCTTACAATGATAAGAAGTAGGTTGTGATTAGAAGTTTCATGGAGTGAGTAGCCATTCAGCTTAATCTGGATTCTCACTCCTCCTCTGCCACTAACTAATATTTAACTTGGTTATTCTCTTAAACTCTGAGCAATAGTTTCTTCATCTAAAAATTAACAAGGTAGATTATGTACCAGTTAGGGCTATTTTTCACTTAGACTTAGAATGAGGTTTGAAATCAAAAACTACTGATGTCTAATTATCAAAACTCTGGCAATTTATTTAAGCTGTCCAAGCCACTCTCAACTATAAAAAGAGGGAAATATTGTTTAACTTAACCCAGTTGTATAGCAAAGAGCAAATATATCTCTCTTGGTAATCAGAACTGGAATGAGTAATGTTTTTTGAAGTATAATTGATTTATAAAGTGCTAATTTCCAATGCACTCATCTCACATGCTAGTAAAGTAATGCTCAAAATTCTCCAAGCCAGGCTTCAGCAATACGTGAACCGTGAAATTCCAGATGTTCAAGCTGGTTTTAGAAAAGGCAGAGGAACCAGAGATCAAATTGCCAATATCTGCTGGATTATCAAAAAAGCGAGAGAGTTCCATAAAAACATCAATTTCTGCTTTATTGACTATGCCAAAGCCTTTGACTCTGTGGATCACTATAAACTGTGGAAAATTCTGAAAGAGATGGGAATACCAGACCATCTGTCCTGACTCTTGAGAAACCTATATGCAGGTCAGGAAGCAACAGTTAGAACTGGACATGGAACAACAGGCTGGTTCCAAATAGGAAAAGGAGTACGTCAAGGCTGTATATTGTCACCCTGCTTATTTAACTTCTATGCAGAGTATATCATGAGAAACGCTGGGCTGGAAGAAGCACAAGCTGGAATCAAGATTGCTGGCAGAAAAATCAATAACCTCTGATATGCAGATGACACCACCCTTATGGCAGAAAGTGAAGAGGAACTGAAAAGCCTCTTGATAAAAGTGAAGGAGGAGAGTGCAAAAGTTGGCTTAAAGCTCAACCTTCAGAAAACTAAGATCATGGCATCTGGTCCCATCACCTCATAGGAAATAGATGGGGAGACAGTGGAAACAGTGTCAGACTTTATTTTTTTGGGCTCCAAAATCACTGCAGATGGTGATTGCAGCCATGAAATTAAGATGCTTACTCCTTGGAAGGAAAGTGATGACCAACATAGATAGCATATTAAAAAGCAGAGACATTACTTTGCCAACAAAGGTCCATCTAGTCAAGGCTATGGTTTTTCCAGTGGTCATGTATGGATGTGAGAGTTGGACTGTGAAGCAAGCTGAGCACTGAAGAATTGATGCTTTTGAACTGTGGTGTTGGAGAAGCCTCTTGAGAGTCCCTTGAACTGCAAGGACATCCAACCAGTCCATCCTAAAGGAGATCAGTCCTGGGTGTTCACTGGAAGGAGTGATGCTGAAGCTGAAACTCCAATACTTTGGCCACCTGATGCAGAGTTGACTCATTGGAAAAGACCCTGATGCTGGGAGGGATTGGGGGCAGGAGGAGAAGGGACGGCAGAGGATGAGATGGCTGGAATGGCATCACCAACTTGATGGACATGAGTTTAAGTAAACTCCAGGAATTGGTGATGGACAAGGAGGCCTGGAGTGCTGCAATTCACGGGGTTGCAAAGAGTCGGACACAAGTGAACGACTGAACTGAACTGAATTTCCAATGTATAGCAAAGTGATTCAGATACACACATAAACACATCCTTTTTTACATACTTTCACATTATGGCTTTAATCAAAGGATATTAAATATAGTTCCCTGTGCTATACAATAAGATCTTGTAGTTTACCCATTTTATATGTACTAGTTTGCATCTACTAAGCCCCAAATCCCACTCCATTCCTCCCCCAACTCTCCTTTCTGTGGCAATCACAAGTCTGTTCTCTATGTTTATTTCTGTTTCATTGATAAGATCATTTGTGTAATATTTTAGATTCCACACATAAGTGGTATCACATGGTATTTGTCTTTCTCTTTCTTGTTAATTTCACTCAGTATGATAATCTCTAGTTCCATCCACGTTGCTGTAAATGACATTATTTTATTATTAATTTTTTTTTTTTTTTTTACTGGCTGAGTAGGATTCAATCGCAGGCTTCCCTGTTGGCCCAGAAGATAAAGAAACTGCTTGCAATGCGAGAGATCTGGGTTAAATCCCTGGGTTGGGAAGATCCCCTGGAGGAGGACATGGCAACCCACTCTAGTATTCTTGCCTGGAGAATCCCCATGGACAGAGGACAGGTGAGCTGTAGTCCATAGGGTCTCAAAGATTTGGATATGACTGAATGACTAAGCACATGGTACAGTCTTTGATTATATATATGTGTACAACATCTTCTTTATTTGGAATAAGAAATGTTTTACGTTTTTGTTCCCTGTATTAATACAAAAACATATCGCTCATATTTTCTAAATGCTAAGTATTTATTTACCTTAATAATATGTAGCAATTTTATGGACAATGAACATGCCTTACTGCACACAGATAGTGTTTTGATGAAATGCCTGGTCCATCTTCAGTATTATCCTTTACTTACAAGAATTTCCTGCTTTAGGGAGCTTATAAAGACTATCTTTTCTTGTATGTGTCAACTGTCTATTCATATTTTTTTCAGAATGATACACTTATAACACTTCCGGTGTTGACTAGTTGGCCTTTTTGTTCTACTTCTTTTTCTGCAGTTTAGTGGCCATTAACCAAATGCATACTAATACAACATTAGGTACTAAGAAGAGGAACCCACTCTCCTCCAACAAATCTTAGACTGTAGGTGGGGTTTCTCAAACTCAGCAGCATTGGCATTTTGGACCAGATCATTCTTTGATGTAAAGGGCTGTCCTATGCAAGTTTGGCAACATCCTTGATCTCTATCTCTACCCACTAGATGCTGTAGCATGCCTCTCTAAATGTGGTGACCAAAAATATGTCCATACATTGTTAAATGTCCCTTGGGAGGAAGGGGCAAAACCACCAACTATTCTAGATCTATTCTGTCCAACAGAGAAACTATTCAAAATTAACTTCAATCACTTATCTTTGGAATCTGAGAAATGATACAAACATTCAGTGCCTAATTCACACTAGTCACACTTTAGGTGCTCAATGGCCACATATGGTCAGCACAAATATAAAATACTTCCATCACTGCAGAACTGCTTAAAATAAAAAACTATGACAAAAATATAATAATAACAAAGAAATAATAATAATGGCACCATTCCAGGATATCTTCCATTATGGAACTTCTAATTGTCCAAAAGATCAATTCCAATTTAATCCTTCTTTAAAAGCTTCCTCATCTCAAACATTAACAAGAATTTCTAAGGAGCTTCTTCCTAATATTCAAAATGTGACTAATACTTAAGGATAATTGCAAATCATGTAATTATTAGATAGTCACAGTGACAAAGCTGCAGTGTTAGTTAATCTCTCCTAATAGCTAAATCAGAAAGAAGAGGGAAAAGAATCTTAAACAGGTATATAATCCAGCAATGTCTGAAGATTTGATCTCACTTGAGACCCTGTTGTTAACGCAACCACAGGATGAAAACATCAATTGAAATTACAGAGGGCTTCACTTCGACAAAACCTGAAGTAGCCTGCAGGGCCATCTAGCTTTGAGCTCGTTGGTTCCTTGAGCATCTCAGACAGCTGGCCGAAGGGAAGTTTATTGATTAAAGGCCACTGCTTGTTTCAAGATCAAATATACCCTCAACCTGGTGAGGTAACACAAGAGCAGGTTGAACAATAAAGAGGACAATGACAAACAGCAGTCAAGATTATGGGGTGGTTATGAAAGGAAGCATAGAGGATCCTATGAAAA
The DNA here is from genome assembly GCF_963930625.1 of Muntiacus reevesi. Classification (NCBI taxonomy): domain Eukaryota; kingdom Metazoa; phylum Chordata; class Mammalia; order Artiodactyla; family Cervidae; genus Muntiacus; species Muntiacus reevesi. The sequence continues at coordinate 48,540,732 of NC_089251.1, read as the reverse complement.
ACTTTAAGAACACTCACACAACCTGCCTCCAGTCTCACAAAACCCGAGCTGAGCCCTTACTGGCTCCATGTGAGTGTGACTCTGAGAGACAGAATGGGTGTGTATGTGTATACAGATGCATGTGTGTGCTGGAGAAAAGCACCTGTATGTATAAAGCTTCATATTTAATAAATCTCTCAAAACACAACTAACATTCTCTCTCAAACCTTAATCCCCAAACGGAAGAAATGACATACTGGGTGCTCAGTCAGTTGTGTCTGACTCTTTGCAACACTATGGATTGTAGTCAGCTAGGCTATTCTGTTCATGGGATTTCCTAGGCAATAAAACTGGAGTGAGTTGCCATTTCCTCCTCCAGGGGAATCTTCCTGACCCAGTGATCGAACCTGCATCTCTTGGATCTCCTGCATTGGCAGGTGGGTTCTTTACGACTGTGCCCCCTGGGAAGCCTAATACTTCCTTTCAAATTTGCCAATTTTAGGCAAGTGATGCTATTGTGGTCTCACTGATTCAGAAAGTAGTTGCTAACCATTGACTATGTCCTTCTTTCAGACATAAGTTCCCAGTAACAAATTCATTTTTTAAAAGTTCCTATTAAATGTAACACAAATATTGACCATTGAAAATTTACACAAATAAGAACATTCTCAGAATCATTATAATCGCAGAATGGCAGAAGGGCAAACAATGACAAAGTAGACTAGTAACAACACCAACAGAATAGAATATATACCAGCAGAGTTACAAATTATAGCTGGCTGGCTGCTCAAAAAGAGAAAGTACATCTCATGGAAATCCAGAAGTCTTTCTGGAGGTGATCTTTAAACATGTTGAGGATTAGGTAGGATTCTGAAATATTCCTGTGGGAAGAAATGCTATTTCCAACTAAAGCTAACCTGTAACACAGAAGAGATAGTGTGTGTTCTGAAGTGTGTGGTATAGGCTGGGATGTGGGGACAGATCTCACCGGACAGGTAGTCTGGGAGTTCAGTAACAGCTTTCAGCATCTCTCTTTTCTCCCTCTCTCCTCCCAAATAAAAAGACTCTTACTCAATGTGCATATGGAATTTATATTTAACAAGTTCCCCAGGCAATTTTAATGTACTACTGAAGTTTGAAAATCATTTTAGGAAAAGAATATTTGAAAATAAGAACTTGGGGAATGTCATTAATTTGGATGGTTTTGGCGAAAACTAACAGTGACTTTTGTCTCTGCAAATGTCTAACAAAGAGGGTCTCCTGTAATTTTTAATGAAAATAAACATCATTTCAACCAATGATCAACAAATGTTTGTTTAGACAAATCTTGAATTCAGTACTATTGCATGTATTATCGAAACCAGACTGTCCACACTACTGAGCCAGCATGCCGCAACTACTGTAGCCCCCACAACTACAGTGGGTGCTGGATAACAAGAGAAGCCACCGAATGAGAAGCCTGTGTACCACAACTAGAGAGTAGCCCCTACTCTGCAGCTAGAGAAGGCCCTCACACAGCAATGAAGACCTAGTACAGCCAAAAATAAATAAATACATAAAAAACACTCTGTATGCAAATATGTTTTTGAGGATAAAGTAAAAACTCACTGTCTTGCTGAAGAATGATGAAAGAAACAGATTTGATCCTTAATTTTCTATTCTTTGTCCTACCCACTACCATAACCTCTAATTACTTCTACTATTTCTAAGACATAGGCCTGTTGGATGGGGGATTCCCAGGAGGCTCAGTGGTAAAAGAATCTGCCTGCTGATGCAGGAGATGTAGGAGACATAGTTTCGATCTCTGGGTCAGGAAAATCCCCTGGAGGAAGAAATGGCAGCCCCCTCCAGTATCCTTGCCTGGGAAATCCCACTGACAGAGGAGCATGGCAGGCTACACTCCAGGGGTTGCAAATGTCAGACATGACTAAGCCACTGAGCGCACACACACACCTACGGGATACCAGAGATACCGTAATAGGCCCTCCAGAAAAAACTACCCTGTCATCTCCCCAGGTTTGGGGTGCATCTCTTCCTAGCTCGATGGATCACATGTAAGCCTTTCTATTATCCCTTCAGCTTAGATAGACACGCTGATTGTTTCATACCCTTACCCATGGGCCCACATGCTGGTCTTAGTCCTATCTAAGGGAAAAGACAATGTTAAGATCCTTGTCCTAAAGCTCCAAGAAAAAGTCGCTATGTCACCCACTTCTTTCTTTTTTTCTGGACCCTCTATGGACTCAAAGCTCTCTGGCCTCTGGAGGCTTGTTTTGTTGGTGGAACCTCAGACTTATCAAAGAATGTAAATTCTGTTCCTTACAAATGCAACTTTATGAAAGAAAAGTGAAAGTGAAAGTCACTCAGTCATGTCTGCCTCTCTATGACCCCATGGACTATAGCCTGCCAGGCTCTTCTGTCCATGAGATTCCCCAGGCAAGAATACTGGAGTGGGTAGCCATTCTCTTCTTCAAGGGATCTTCCCAACACAGGACTTGGACCCAGGTTTCCCATATTGCAAGTGGATTCTTTACCATCTGATCAACCAGAGAAGCCCAATTTTACAAACTTTCATTTTAATATTCAATCCATCAGGGCTAAGGACTGTATGCAACTACCCCAATCCTCATCATTTAACACAATAAAAGTTTATCTCTCTGTTGCTACTTCAATGAGGGACAAATATGGGGTTGGAGAGACCTGATTATTTAAGGACCCATGCACTTGAATCCTAAGGGTCTCAGAGTCTTGCACTGGATTCTTCTCCTCATGTAACACACAGGATAGAAGGTGGTGGAGGATCATATCAGTATTTCAGGGGCTGGGACTGGGAATGTTACACATCGTATCTGTCAACATTCTATAAGGCATATCCCAGTCACACACCCTCAGTCGCCTGCAGAGGAGGGTGGTAAATGTAGCTTACTTTTATGTCAGGAAGACAATGAAATAGTTTGGTGGGCAGAGTCTACCACAGTTATGTCATCAGTATTGATAGCTGCTAATTATGCACTCTAATTATACATCACTGTTACCCACTTCATTATCAATTTAGTCTGTTGTGGGTTGTTTGAATAATGTTAGTGATACAAAACTTTTCAATAGCATTGTTGGCCTAAATTTTTTCAAAATTAGACTTCATGTTGTAATTCAAGTAAGACTCTCCACAAATTTATTGCAAATGTAAATACACTGTATATTTTGATTATTTGAATGATATTTCATTGGTAATATCTTGCCTGCCAGTCTGTGCTACTGAATAACTGGAAACACAGGCTTGTGTGTCTGTGTTCAGTCACTCAGGTCTGACTCTCTGCGACCCCACAGACTGTAGCCCACCAGGTTCCTCTGTCCATGGGATTTTTCCAGCAAGAATACTGGAATGGGCTGCCACTTCCTTCTCCAGGGGATCTTCCCCACCCAGGGATTGAACCCAGGTCTTCTGCACTGCACGCAGGTACTTTAACACTGAGCCACCAAGGAATCCCAGGAAACACACGGCTAAAATAAGTGAAAACAAATTACTGGGTTAACTTTAAATTTAGAAGATAGTTTATCATATGAAATACTTTGCTATGAAACACTTCTCAAGTGGTTCAGATGGTAAAGAATCTACCTGCAATGCAGAAGACCTGGGTTCGATCTCTGGGTCCGGAAGAATCCCTGGAGAAGGGAATGGCTACCTATTCCAGTATTCTTGCCTGGGAAATCCTATGGACAGAGGAGCCTGGCAGGCTACAGTCCATGGGGTCACAGAGAGTTGGACATGACTGAGTGACTAACATACACACACACAGACACGCGTGCGCACACACACACACACACACACACTTTGCTAATAAAAGGCGATTCATAAATGTTGCTCTGTGTGTGTGTGTGTGTGTGTGTGTGTGTGTGTGTGTGTGTGTGTGTGTGTGTGTGCGTGCGCTAAGTCGTTTCGGCTGTGTCCAAACTCTGTGCAATCCTATGGACTGTAGCCCTCCAGGTTTCTCTGTCCATGGGATTCTCCAGACAAAAACAGTAGAGTGGGTTACCATGCCTTCTCCTCCAGGGGATCCTCCCAACCCAGGGATTGAACCTGTGTCTCTTCAGCCTCCTGCATTGGCAAGCAGGTTCTTTACCACTAGCACCACCTGGGAAGCCCATAAATGTTGCTAACCAATGTTTATTATAAATCATTCAACTAACTCCTCTACACTTTTTTATAACTTTTACTTTTATGAATTTTACTTTCTTCACTGGACAGTAGGAACTGGTAGCATTATTGAAAATATTTTTTGTCCCTCCTATGTTGACCCACTAGGACAGTCACCAATCTATGTAATTAACTGTGCAACTGCAAGGATGCCATTTTCCATTATGTCTTTGTGCCATTTCACTATTCTTAAGGGGACAGGGTATAGATAGTATGAGATTTTGCCTAAATATGAGCCCTAATGCATTCCAAGTATCACACAGCCAACAAAGTTTTGAAATACAACTTCTATCCACTTGATTACTTCATATTAAACAGTACAGGGGGAAAAATGCATCATACCTGAAAACCCATCCTCTAGTCTCGATCCTCCTCTAATAAGCTATGAAATTTAGTGTATCTAATAAGCAATATCTAGGAGTCAGATTCCTGGTCTTTAGAATATCATGAAATAATGCAACCCTCAAGTTCCTTTTCAAATCAAAAACTGTATGACTCTATGACAGTGGCTGTACAATAACACGGAAGGATGGTACTAGATATTACATTCGATTGTGACCTTCACAAAAATGGAAAAATGATACTACTATGCAGAGATGTTAGAAAGTATATAAGAAATAATAAGCAGTTTAGTACTTCTAATGCATAGCCTACTTTTTTACTTTATAAAGCCTTTCTAAATAAAAGGAAAAGCTGGAATATAAACAGACAATATTGACAGCCAAGGTGAAAAAAACATATAAATAGCAAATGCCAAAACAACTATTTTCTGGATGGAAAAGGCAATGGAGGAGAAGCTATACACAAAGAAGCTGAGGATCAAAGTGTACAACAAATTCAAATCAATTTCTGCAGCATGAAAGAAAAATATTGGGGTTTGTGCAAGACGAAAATAAAGTAGCATTATTCAACAAAACATAGACCAAACTTAGCAGTATCAATCTTATTCTCTACCTGGAATAACTGGCTTGAGCTTATAACATTTTACTATAGAGAGATATAAATTGAACATTATAAAGAATACAGACCAAAAATATTTGTGGTATAAATTTGATTAAGATGAAAAGAGAAAGGTAGAGTTGTTATCTAAATTGTCAATCACAAAAATTGTCAAGTAGGACTGTTTCTAAATATCTGAAAGATATGAAAAATTCCTAGTGTAAGACTCCCCAAAACTCAAAGTATTTGGTTAAAGTTTTAGTAAACTAATGGTTAATTATGAAAGGTGTTTGTTCTAATCCTTGAAAGCATTTCTAAAATACCCTAATGTTTACTATTCTTAAAGTAGAATGTACTCATTTGGAATCAAAACTAACAACATAATATTGTATAGATGTATGAGTTATGGATAATTAAACTTCAGTAGATCTCGACTTAAGATCATTATCATCATTAGAGATATAAGATCATCATCTTTATGTTATTATATGGATATAAGGTCACACTTATTAAATTCGTAAAACTGTATATTTCAGGATTTATCTTTTTCTTGAAAGCTGAATGTGGGGTAGAAAGGAGTAGAAAGATTTTGAATCATTTTAGTGGTTATTTTTATTTACTCAATAGAGAACATTATAAATGAAGTATGAATACTAATTACAGGTATTGATTTTTAACCAGGTCCTGCAATAAATAGGTAAATTATCTACAAAATATTTCTAATACTTCTTTTAGCTTTATTGTTCAAGCTTCAGAACACTATATGCAGGGGATATCTTATCCAGAACTGAAAACAAAACTAATAAAAAGCATGAAGTCTATTTATCTTCCTCAGATCACAATCCCCAAACAATGCAAAGATCTGTTTCCCAATGCTGAAGTAATAGAATCGGAAGGGACTTCTGCAAGGAAGCTGTATTTTTCTTTAAAACGTTTATGCCTTGGTATTTTTTTTTTTTTTTCTCCTTTTCAGTGCTCTCCCTGGCACTTCCCTTTCCTTCACAATAAGAATAGAAGCTCCTCTGGAACGTACTCATGTCTTGGTTGACTAAATAAAATCCAACATAGGCAATTAACAAATTGAAGGGCATCTTACAAGATGGGAGAAAATACTTGCAAACCATGTATCTGATAGGGATTAATATCTAAAATATATAAGGAACTCATTAAATAGCCAAAAAAATTAATAATTCAATTAAAACTAGGCATACATCCTAAACAGACATTTTTCCAATAAGACAAACAGACAGTCAATGAGTACATGAGAAAATGCTCAACAATGCTCACTGATCATGGAAATGCAAATGGAGACCACAATAAGATATTACCTCACATCTCTTAGGATGTCTGTTATTAAAAGGTCAAGTGATAGCAAAGGTTGGAAAGGATAAATATGTGATGGAATATTATTCATCCTTTAGAAAGAAGGAAGTCCTACCATTTGTGACAACAGGGATGGACCCTGAGGGCATCCATGAAATAAAGTAAGTCTAACAGAAAAAGGCAAACATTGTCTGTTTCACTTATATGTGGTTTCTAGAAAAGCTGAACTTATACAAACAGAGAACAGATTAATGGTTCCCAGAAGCTGTGGGGTGGGGGCAATAAGGATACACTGGTGAAACGATACAATTTCCAATGATACATTCTGGGGATGTGATGTACAGAATGGTGACTATAGTTAAAGCACTGTATTTTATATGTGAAAGTTGCTGGGAAAGTAGATCGGAAATATTCTCACCATAACAATAACAACAAAATGCTAATTCTATGAGGTGAAGTAGGTGTTAACTAACCCTACTGTGATCAATGTTTTACAATATGCAGGTATCAAATCTTCACATTGTATATTTAAGTAAGTGAAGTCGCTCAGTCGTGTCCGACTCTTTGCGACCGCATGGACTGTAGCCTACCAGGCTCCTCTACCCGTGGGATTTTCCAGGCAAGAGTACTGGAGTGGGTTGCCATTTCCTTCTCCAGGGGATCTTCCTGACCCAGGGATCGAACCCAGGTCTCCAGCATTGGAGACAGACGCTTTACCGTCTGAGCCACCAGGGAAGCCCATTGTATACTTAAGCAATATTATATGCCAACTATGTCTCAGTAAAACTGGAAAAATTATTTAAACAAAATCCAACATACAGAGCTATGCATACTTCATCTTAATTGTTCTTCTTCTTCCTTTTTCAAACAAGGCCAAAAAGAGATATTAGAGAAGAGTTCATTTGAAGATACTGTTTCTTAGATGAGAAATTAAGACCTGAGATGAAGGTAACCTTTCTCAGAGCCGCACAGCTTGATTAATGATGAATCTATCTTGTTTCCCTTCTCTTGAAGAAAACAAGCAAATACATGGGCATTCTCACGAGATTAATGTACCAAGAACAACTTCCTATTATTCAGAGCTTTTGGCAAGGAACGGAGACATATTAGTTATAATAATTACATTTATATTTTAAACACCATCTACTGTTTCAACGGAAGCCTGTAGAGAATTAAATTACTCTTTTCAGTTGTGATATTTAAGAAAATTACCACAGCAGTAAGTTCATGAAGTCTACAACTCGATGTAAACCAATTAGTTTTTCGTTTTTGCCTATATTAAAAAAATCCCCCATATTCTAATGAATATAAATACTTAATATTTCTGATCTTTCATCCCTTAAATATTCCCATAAGAAAATGCATCAGTGAACTATAATGTAATAATTATAAGAAGTTACAAACTGCAGCCCATTCAAATAGAGTGCACATTTTAATGGCTTTTTAAAAGGAAATATTACTAAGCATTTTTATACTTTAAAAAGGCAATCACACTCGAGCTCAAATTTTATTCCACCCATGAGAGCAAAAAGAATACAAAAGGAAATGGCATAAACACTGAAATACTTTATTTCAACAATATGCACTGACTTACATAGCATCAATTATTTTTAGAAATCCAAACTGAGAGGCCAGATTGGCTTAACAGCGACAACAAACGTGTTGTTCTTTTTGGTTGTTAGAAGCATTTTTCAAAGGTAGGATTTCAAACAAATCAACAATTCATTATTTCTTTTTCATCCACATTAAAATGATATGAAATAAAATAAAAAACATGAATTGAATCAAAGATGGAAAAATTATCTAAATACTTACTTAGAATATATAGTAAGTCCCCTACACATGAACTTTCAAGTTGCAAACTTTGTACGTTCGCATGTCCAATCATGTAAGTTAGTTCACAAGTCTGGCATACATTGTCATATGACAGCATCCTCTACACATAGTGTGCTTTTGTGTAATTTACTGTACAATAGTACAGTATCTTTATTTCAAGCCCGCATAAAAGCAGCAGTGATGTAGTTAAGAAGCTCCAAGCCATAATGATGGAATCAAAAGGGAAAATAATTGAGAGTGGAAAAAGGCAAAACGATGGCACACATGGCTCCTTCTTGTAACATGAATCGGTCAATCATCGACATGACTGTAAAGAACAAAGACAAGATCATGGAACATGTGAAGTCTGCTGTGCCGATGATGTTGACAGTAATAGTGAAGAAGCCTGGAAATATGATGGAGAAACTTCTCAGTGGGAGGATGCAGAACCAGCATCAGTGTCAAGTCCCATTCAGCTTAATGCTGATTCAAGAAAAGCTAAAAGGTTTTATGAAGACTTGAAGACGAAACATGGCAAAGAGTCCAGAGAGCACATCTTTTAATGCCAGCTGCAGATGGTTTCATCAGTTCAAGGACACACTTTTATGTGTGCCCACCCTCACAACATTAAAGTAAGTGGGAAATCAACCAGTGCAGATATGCAGCCTCTAGGAAATTTCCCAAAACACATCAAGAAATTATCAGTGAAGGTGCATATTTACCCAAGCAGGTTTTTAATGTGGATTATATACGACTATAGTGCAGAGGATACCAGACCGAAATTACATCAGTAAGAAGGAAAATTTGATGCCAGGCTATTAAGCAGCAAAGGATAGCATAACTCTGTTGGTTGGCAGCAATGCTTCTGGTGATATGAAGTTGAAACACTCTTAGCTTATTATTCAGAGAACCCAAGCACCCTTAAAACCATAGCCAAGGGCTCTCTCTTTGTTGTGTGGAAGAGCAACCCCAAAGCCTGGGTTACACAGGCCATTTTCCAGGACTGGTTTTTCCACCATTTTATCATGGAGGTAGAGAAGTATTTCAATCTTAAAGGAAATTAACCCTGAATATCTATTAGAAGGACTGATGCTGAAGCAGAAGCTTCAATACTTTGGTCATCTGATGTGAAGAGCCAACTCATTGGAAAAATTCTGATGCTGGGAAAGGTTGAGGGCAGAAGAAGAAGGAGGTGATACAGCATAGGATGGTTGGATGGTATCACCAACTTAATGGACAAAAGCTTGAGCAAACTCTGGGAGACAGCAAAGGACAGGGAAGCCTGGCATGTTGCAGTCTATGGGGCCACAAAAAGTCTGACACAACTCAGTGACTAAACAACAGAGAAATATTGCTTGAAGAAGGAGATCCCATTCAACATTATTTTGCTGCATGACAATGCTTCAGGCCACCCCCCATTTATTGATGACTTTTCTCCCAATGTCAAAGTAGTGAATCTGCCACTGAATACATCACCCATCCAACCTATGGACCAGGGAATTATAGCAAATTTCAATAAATATTTATGCCTCATTTTTGGCCAGACAGTAAAGGCAAGCGATGAATCAGGAGAAATCTTGTGACAATTTTGGAAGGGCTATGACATCTACAGGGTTGGGAAAATCCCCTGGAGAAAGGAATGGCTATCCACTCTAGTATTCTTGCCTGAAGAATCCCATGGACAGAGAAGCCTGGCAGGCTACAGTCCAAGGGAGCACAAAGAATCAGACATGACTGAGCAACTGATTCCCCCCTCAATCTTTTATAAAATCTACAAGGCCATAAAAACATTGACTTTGCTTTGCATGAGTTTACAGCTGTCACCATGAACGAGGGATGGAAAAACATTTGTCCCCAGTTTGTTCATGATTTTTGCCAACTTGAGAAGGTGACTGAGGAGTCCAAGGAGGTCTTCAGCAACACATGGATGCTCAATGAAAAGCTGCAGCTAGACCTGCAAGAGATTGACTTCACTGAATTCCTTGCTGTGCACCACGAGAAGCTTGCTAATGAAAACCTAATGAAATTGGATGCCCAAAGAAAGGATAAAGAGAGACAAGAGCAAGAAGAAGTAACTGAAGAACTGAACAGATTCACAATGCAGGATATTGCAAAGGGACTGTCTTTATTTGAGGAGGCACTGTTCATTTTTGAGTCTCAGAACCTGAACGTAGAACAGTACACAAAGGTTGCAGCAGATATTCAGAATGCAATCCAGTACTATCATATTATCTATGATGAGAAAGAGCGAGCTACTACACAGAAATCACTGGATTCTTTTTTCAAGAGGATAGATAGAATAGAATCCAGTGAGGAACCAGAACCTGTGCCATCAACGTCAGGCACGGGTGCAATTGCAACTTGCCCTCATCTCCTATTGATGATTACCCTTCAGCTCTACCGCCTTCCACCTCCTCTCCCTCCTCCAGTCAGGAACTCTTCTTGTCTGTTAACTCGATGCCAGCCTCTGTCTGCCAGCTATTGTACTGTATTAATCTACTTTTCAAGGTATTGTACTATAAAATTAAAAATAATGTCTTTTCTATGTGTTTTTCTGTATTATTTGTATGAAAGTATTAAAAACCTATTACAATAAAATACTATATAGCTGATTGTGTTAGTTCAGTATCTAGCTAGCTTTGTTGGACTTATGAACAAACTGGACTTAGGAAAACTCAGAACAGAACTCAATCATATGTATGGAAATTACTGTACAGTTTTTTGGCTTATCTTTTAGATTCACTTTTGAAAAAATGTCTTTAAAAGCAATTAAATATTCACAAGTTCAATTTGAAAAGTGCTTCATGTTTTCTCAAATTATCTCTTGGCATTTATCCAATTCTTAAAATTTTGTGGATTAGATGCTGTTGTTAAGTCACTAAATTGTGTCCAACTCTTTGCAACCCATGGACTGCAGCACACCAGGCTCCCCTGTCCTTCACAATCTCCCAGAGTTTGCTCAAATCCATGTCCATTGAGTCAGTGATACCATCCAACCATTTTATCCTCTGTTTCCCCTTCTCCTCTTGCACTCAATCTTTCCCAGCATCAGAGTCTTCTCCAATGAGTCAGCTCTTTGCATTAGGTGGCCAAAGTATTGGCCCACAGCCTCCAGAAGAAAAACCATAATCACAGAAAACTAACCAAAATGGTCACAGGGATCACAGCCTTGTCTAACTCAATGAAGCTCTGAGCCATGCCGTGCAGGGCCACCCAAGATGGATGGGTCATGGTGGAGAGTTTTGACAAAACATGGCCCACTGGAGAAGGAAATGGCAAACCACTCGAGTATTCTTGCTCTAAGAACTCTGTGAGCAGTATGAAAAGCATTCAGTTCAGTTCAATAGCTCCGTCATATCTGACTCTTTGCGACCCCATGAACTGCAGCATGCCAGGCCTCCTTGTCCATCACCAACTCCTGGAGTTGATTACTCTTTGAAAAGTTTTATTTTAAAAAGGCAGAAAAATGGGGTTGTTGGAAGGAGTCTGCAGTTAGGGAAGAGTTTCTGTTTGTTTTAACCTATCACACATTTGCATGTTGCTTGAACTATTTCAGTAGAAAAGAAGAAATTCCAGAGTTGAATGATGTCACCAAAACTGAGTCATTCAAAAGGTGACAGGGGAAGGGACCAGAAGCTCCAGTGGTAGGATTGGCTTTGGGAGGAGTGGCTCTTCATTCTTTACTGACCCATGGAAACAAGAGAACAGGTAAACAATATCAGGCAGTGAGTCTTGGTTTAAAAAGAAGTCATTCATCTGATGGCTTTCATACCTGCCCTTTTCTCTCCAATTTAACATAATGGACATGATCAGCTTTTAATAATTAAGATGTCTCTCTGGTTAGCTTTGTCATGTTGGGATGGCATCTCCATAATTTATTGTAAGATCTGATTTTTCCATACTGCCTACTATATGTCTCCTGAAGTCTGATCTTCTAGGACTTTATATTAACATGCACTTAGCAAGATTCAGCATAGCTTTAGAAGCTGTTTGCCTTGCCTATTTATTTTCTTTTCCAAAAACAGGCTCACTCAGTCTCCATGTCACAGGGATCCACTGCTAATGAAGATGACCTGGGTTACATCAAGTTGCCTGCATATATCATAATTAGGGATGCATCAGTGAATCAGCTTCATTTTGAAAAATCTTATCCTGTTGTTTTTCAAGATATTTACGTCAAATGTATTTTTTATTGAATTACAGACTTAGCTATTAGGGAAGAAGTGCTTGATAACCAGGTTTCTTTATGTAATGTAGCATATTTCCTTTCATGCATGGTAGGAATCAGATGCTGTAATTTTAGCTTAAAGCAAGGTGAAATTCAAAAGAAATGTAGGTTATTTAGGGATCTACTTGAAAGATTATTTTTAATTTTTTAATTAAAATATCACAAAACTTTATATTTACAACCAGTCTGTTATAAAGCACAAGAGCCCAATGTGTTGCTCAGTGTAGCAAGTACCATAACAATGATGATAATGATAAAGGTGATAGCCACCAGGCTTTTACAGCCTGTAGCTGCCAGAGCTGATGCTAAGCACTTTACATGCATCCTGTCAGCTGCGCTCCACAACAGTCCTGGAAGTGTGTGTATGCATGGCCCCACTTAATCCATGCTTGCTCACCTCACACAGCTCACGCAGCAAGAAAACTGCGATATGGAATCTAACTCTGGAACCACTGCCACCACCGCCCATTCTGCCCCTTCCTGACATCTGGACCATTCCGGGTTGGAATGGTATAAATAGCATGCTGGGGCATTAACATGTTCCTTGGCTCTTCTTTAGTTTCAAACGTTGTTTCTTTCTTCTTTTCCGTGGATTTCTATTTTCTTTCTTACTGTGCTCTGTATATCCCTGTAAGCCTCTTTAAATCTTTTCTGTGAAAGGCAAGAATGGTTTGACAAGTCTGGATAAAGAGTATTAAAAAGAATAGACCTCAGTTGGTAATCTTTTAAACTAGACTTCCCATTTTTACATTTATGTAGAAGTATAATTTACCATCCTTTGCAAGTCAGTTTAAGGATAAGACTATTTCAGCATCCACACTGCATTTGTTCTTGTCGTTTTGCTCAGCTATATACAAAAGGATTTGTTATTCTGGTTTTTCACTATTGTGCTCAGCTCAACTAATAATGTATCAATATTGGTTCATTAACTCTCACAAATATATCATAATGATATTAGATGCTAATAATAGGAAAACTAGATGTAGGGTTATGGAATTTTTCTGTATTACCTTTGCAAATCTCATGAAAATCTAAAACTATCCTTAAAGTTTTTTTGTTTTTTTTTTTTTAAATGCAAGAAGGTTAGGTGAATTTTTAGAGACATGAGTTTTCAAATCAGTAGGGTAAATTCCTAGGACTGAGATTGATGTGTTGTATGGTATTTCTATTTTTAGTTTTATTTTAAAAATGATGCCAAACTCTCTTCCAAAGAGGCTATCTCATTTTGCATCTGAATGAACAAGAGTTTCTATTGTTCCACATCCTCACCAGAATTTGTTATTGTTAATTTGGGAGATTTTATTGATTCTAGTAGGCATATAATGAAATCTCTTTCTTATATTAATTTGCATTTTCCTAGCGATAAAGGATGTTGAGCATTTTTTTCATATGTTTATTTATCATCTGCGTGTCTTCATTGGTGACCTAACTTTTCAGGCTATTTGCCCACTTTTGAATCTGGTGGTTCCTCTTCTTATTGTTGAATTTTAAGAGTTCTTTATATTGTTCAGATATAAGTCCTTTACCAGATATGTGACTTGCAAATATTTTCTGTAGATCTATGATTTTCCTTCACTGTCTTTCACACAGAAAAAGAGTTCTACTTACCAATTTATCTTACATTTATCATTTGTAATTGTACTTCTATAGCATGGAATCATCACTCTGCTTATTTTTTTTCAATTAGTTATGTCTCATGTCAGAATGTAATATTCTTATAGGCAGAAAACGTCTGCTTTCTTCTGTATTTTAAACTCCCAGCTCTTTGACAATACATGTGCAATATATATACTTAATAAATATTTGTTGAATCTGTCAATTAATGGACAGGGAGTTCTTTCAGCATCAGTAAGGATAATAACATTTGAAATGACTAACGGAATAACGTTACCAACTAAAAATTGTCACTTGTCATCTGCCTCTACAAGGATCAGGTCACTAGCCACCGCAGTTACTGTCTTTCAACACCCCCTGAAAGGAGGTCAAGAGTGTGCTCTGGGAAAATACCAGCAGAACAGGCTTCTGATAGTTAGGTATTTTCACGAAAAGATTTTATTAGCTCAATTTCTTATATCCGCTCACATCTAGAAAAGCACGAAAATCATTAATGGATGAACAGCAACCTTCTTGTGACTAACAGCAACCTCTGCCAAAATATGTGGTTGATTGCACATATCTTCCTTCACCAAAATCATGTATATACACTGACAAACTCCAACCCCAACCCAGAGCAGTTTCTCAGAGCTATCTGAGAGTCTGCCTCCCAGACTATAGTTCTCATTTTGCTTCAAATAAAATTTAACTCACAACTCTCATGTTGTGGATTTTTTTCAGTCAACAGTATTAAGAAAATTCATATAAAGTATATTACAAATGCAATAACAACCAACCAATAGATGGAAGCTATTATGTTTATTATTCGTGCTGAAAGATTTTAAAAAGATTTTAAAAAGTTAAGGTCTCCAGAAAGAGGGTAAGATGAAAGAGTTGTCTCATGTTATCTCTCGGGTGTGAGTGCTCATTCACTCAGTTGTGTCTGACTCTTTGTGACCCAATAGCTTGTAGGCTACCAGGCTTCTCAGTCCATGGAATTCTCCAGGCCAGAATACTGGAGGAGGTTGCCATTTTCTACCCCAGGGTATCTTCCCAACCCAGGAATTAAATCTATGTCTCTTGCATCTTCTGCATAGGCAGGGGGATTCTTTAACACTGAGCCACCTGGGAACCCCTCTGTTATCTCTCAATATGTTGCAACAAAAGCCATAAACAGGGCTCCGGGTTGACGTAGCGTGTTCCTGGGCTCGCAACTAGCAAAGAATTTTGCACACAGGACATTTTATTTAACAAAATATGCAATCGGTAAAAGTATTACGAATGTTAACATTTGTATTAAAATGAATCCTAAGGTATATGGCATTTTCACATTTATGCACTTTATCGTCACGATATTTTCACATCAAACCTCTTATCATTTTTGTCATTGTATATATCTCTAGGTTTTTATATTTTTAACTTGTAGTATTAAAGCTTCTGAAGATTTATCTCATTCCTGGATAGCATTCTTTTCAATGGAAATAAAGGCTTTAATTAAAGATGATGTGTACAAAGATGCAATATACACTTAGGCTATTGGCAATTCTCAAAATTTGGAAGCATAAGATTCACTTGGTTCCTATCTGAAATAAAGATTCCCAGTATCACCCCAGCCATACTGAATCTAAGTTTGTGGCTGTGTGTGTTAGTCACTCAGTTGTGTCCAACTCTTTGTGACCCCAAGGACTGTAGCCCACCAGCCTCCTCTCTTCATGTAGTTTTTCAGGCAAGAATACTGGAGTAGATACCCATTCCCTTCTCCAGGGGATCTTCTCAACCAGGGATCAAACCCAGGTCTCCTGCATTGCAAGCAGAATCTTTACTGTCTGAGCCATCTAGGAAGCTTTTGGCTGGGTACAGGAATACAAACTTTTATGGATAGCTCTCATCCTCACCCAGGTAATTCTGAACTGCATGGTCTGTGAACTTCACTCTGAGGAACGCTTGTGAAAAAAGCCTCTATAAAGGAGGGAAGGAGGTGTCTTGGGAGGGATGGTGAACAGCGGTGTGTGGACACAACAGATGATCACCAGATCCTTGACTTAGCTGCACTGAGACTGAAAAGACACTCACCATACCAACTTCAAGGTCTTCTCTTCACTTGATCTAATAAACATGCATCTGTTATATTACTTGAATATTATTTTTAAAATAATACTATTTTTTAAATTAATGGATCTACACTCAGCAGAATACAGATTCCAAGTGGGGCAGGAAAGAGGACACTGCCTTCCTTCTTCCAGGACTGGACTGCGTTGATTTACATATTAATAGGGTGGTTGGAGGAAGAGAGGCAGGATTCCAATGTGACATTAGAAGCTTCTTGTCCAGGGAAATAGGGCTTCCCAAGTGGTGCTAATGGTAAAAAACCCACCCGTCAATGCAGGAGACGCAGGTTTGATCCCTTGTTCCAGAATATCCCCTGGAGGAGGAAATGGCACCCCACTCCAGTATTCGTGCCTGAAGAATTCCATGGGGAGAGGAGCCTGGCGGGTTACAGTCCACGGGGCCCCAAAGGGTCAGACACACCCGAGTACTGAGCACACCCATCCAGGGAAACGGCTTTTGATCAGATCTCACTTGGGAGATTCACATAGTTGACATAAACAGGAGTTTCTGTTGGACAGCTCATTGCACCATCACACCATCCTGATATCAAAATGGATGGGGAGGGAGAAAGTTACCAGGTTGTCTTGATCCTTTTGCAGTCCCATGGACTGTAGCCCACTAGTCTCTTCTGGTCATGGAATTTTTCAGGCAAGAATACTGGAGTGGGGTGCCATATCCTACTCCAGAGGATTTTCCAACCCAAGGATCAAACCTGGGTCTCCTGTTTCTCCTATATTGGCAGGCAGATTCTTTACCACTTGCACCACCTGGGAAGCCCACCAGATCATCAAGAGGCAAAGATTTATCCCTTCTCAGAGATGTGAGGACACCTCTCTCTCACACCTTTCTCAGTCTTGTTCTGTCTCTGCCCACTGGTTATTAGTTACTCAATAAATATTGATTGGGTAAAATAATAATTATAACAATGAAACTAGTTGACATAACTATATCACTCCACATTTTAAGTTGTATAAAAACAAAGAAAAGCTTCACTGAGCAGTGAAAGGTCTGATCATCTCTTTGATTTGGAAATGTTTTCATGAAGAAGCTACCTCTTTCATCTGTACCTCTTTAATCTGTACCTTTTACCACTTTGCTCCATGAGATCCTTCTTAATGATGGGTTAAGGTCATGTGCATTTCTATCTATACCATGGCCAGATGCATCTTATTGGCTGGGTCATGTCTTAACTGTTTTGCCCAGATAGAGAGTAAGCGGTTGACTGAAGACAGGAAATTCAAGAAATTGCTCCAATAATTAAGAAAGTGTGGAAATACAATAATGAAATAGCACAGAAGCAATTGCTGGGTTACATCATTAAATGAACCTGCTTATTGGGCAAAGATGGACAGTGTCTATCTTTCAAAGGACAGATTATGGATTTCATTCAAGTCTAAGAAAATTCACAAAGAAAATATGTGAGCATTCCGTTCTAGCAGATGTTGTTACACACCAAATAAACAAATTAAATAAAAAATTCTTAGATAATCAGCCTGTTATAAATTGGCCTTTTTAACTACATCCAAGGAAGGAATAACAGCTATATTCAATAAATGCAATTTTTTGAAATGTGAGAGAGTCTAACAGATGCCAGTAACAGACAAAAAATATAAAAGCATCTACAAAAGTGTTCAACTATCAGACAGCCATGGTCTGTTAAAAACACTTCCTTTTTCATTCAAAATAATTGAGATCACTTCATCCAAACTGCTTTTGTTCTGATGTTTTCTATAGAACCCATTGTTGGGTATATCTCTCTTTCCTACTAGCTTTGGAGATAAATCTGCATCACCTCATGTGACCAACCTGCATTTTGTCCCTTTGTATCCACCATTCACCTCACCAGTGGCTCCCTCTCTTGATATAGACTCTGACACTTCTGATTTAGGCTGAACAAAATAAGCAGGCAAGCAAACAATCATATTCTCTGTTTGTCCACAACACTTTCTCCAATTACTCTTCTATTTCTCTCTTTCCATTCTGAGACAATGTTCAGGGTCAGGCATTAAGTGTTCTTATGTGTCAGGCACTGTGCCAGTCTTCACAGGTGAGCTAAATAACAAAATAAATAACAAAATGATAACACATAGTCCCTAATTTGAGTCCAAGACTACCTTAAGGGAAAAAAAAAGAAAGAAAATGTGCAATAGATAGAGCAATAATGACCAAAGAAGGGGATGGGTAGATTTCCTGCCTACATCCTTTACTATGCAATCTACTCTCTTCTTTTATCATCTTTTTTTTTCTTTTTAGGTATTGTCCTTGCAGCCTCCTGAAAATGTACTTTACATACAATTAATGGCATCTTTCTAGCAAAATCCAAGGTGTTTTCTCATTAATCATCCTCCATGATCTCAGAAGAATTTGGCCTGATTGCAACAGCATTCCCAGTTTGGATTGATCACTGTCTTTTTCGCAGAATATTCTATTCTCCTGGATTCAAGATTCTGTAGTCTGTTTGCTCTCTGGTCACATTTCAAGGCATGCCTTTCCTCTCTGATTCATTTCTATCCCATTTTCAGCCTTAATGCAGCTTTTCTTCTAAAACTAAACCTCTTTCCTTTCCTATCTACTGGAAAGTACTATACTCAAAGGAAGCTCTGATTCTGAAAGCTTTATTTATCAACTCCAAAAATTTTCAAATTTCTGATTTCCCAAAGTTGCAGATGACACCATCCTTATGGCAGAAAGTGAAGAACTAAAGAGCCTCTTGATGAAAATGAAAGAGAAGAGTGAAAAAGTTGGCTTAAAACTCAACATTCAGAAAACTAAGATCATGGAATCCGGTCCCATCACTTCATGGCAAATAGATGGGGAAATAAAGGAAACAGTGTGAGACTTTATTTTGGGGTGGCTCCAAAATCACTGCAGATGGTGACTACAGCCATGAAGTTAAAAGATGCTTGCTCCTTGAAAGAAAATCTATAACAAACCTGCTGCTGCTGCTGCTAAGTCGCTTCAGTCATGTCTGACTCTGTGCGACCCCATAGACAGCAGCCCACCAGGCTCCCCCGTACCTTGATAGCATATTAAAAAGTAGAGACATTAATTTGCCAACAAAGGTCTGTATGGTCAGAGCTATGGTTTTTCCAGTAGTCTTGTATGGATGTGAGAGTTGGACCATAAAGAAAGCTGAGCGCCAAAGAATTGATGCTTTTGAACTGTGGTATTGGAGAAGACTCTTGAGAGTCCCTTGGACTGCAATGAGATCCAACCAGTCCATCCTAAAGGAGATCAGTCCTGAATATTCTTTGGAAGGACTGATGCTGAAGCTGAAGCTCCAGTAATTTGGCCACTTGATGCAAAGAGCCAACTCCTTAGAAAAGACCCTGATGCTGGGAAAGATTAAAGGCAGGAGGAGAAGGAGGCGACAGAGGATAAGATGACGATGGCATCACCAACTCGATGTACATGAGTTTGAGCAAGCTCTGGGAGTTGGTGATGGACAAGGAAGCCTGGCATGCTGCAGTCCATGGGGTCACAAAGAGTTGGACACGACTAAGAAACTGAACTGAACTGAAAGTTTCATTTCCATAGCATTAACCATCTGTTAGGCAGTTTCCTTTATCCACCAATGTTTAAAATCAAATTGGTCCTCTTTCCTCAACTATCATCTCTTAACATGTCATAAGTCCAAAAACATGGAATAAATGTTGACTTTTGTCTCTTCCCTTCAACAAGAGGCAAATCTTTTATTCTTTTTTGCAGTGTCTATAATATTTTGGTTCTTATTTCTAGTCCCATGACCATCACTTCAATCCCAGACCCTCAAAGTATTTCTCTTTTTGTTTTGTTTTCTCTGCAATGTTACAATAATGCCTAAGCAATCTGAGTCCTGTCTATGACTTAGTCAACTTTTCATGAAGTTGCCAAATAAATCTTTCTAAAACATCCCTTAAATTGGTACAAACCAACCTTTGAGCTGCCTTCTTGTTTCTCTTTTATCATGTGTCCATATGTCACTTAGTTCCTGAACTTTTCCTAATCTGGTCCCTATCCACCATCTTATTTATGCCTGAATATGAAAATTCTCATCAAATCAGGGTTTTTGTAGCTATCCCCCAAATATCAATGTCAGTTGTATCTCTTTACCTTTTAAAATTGTGTTCATTTCACATGTTAGCCAGGTAATGCTCAAAATCCTTCAAGCTAGGCTTCAACTGTACGTGAACAGAGAACTCCCAGATGTACAAGCTGGATTTAGAAAAGGCAGAGGAAGCAGAGATCAAATTGCCAACATTTGTTGGATCATGGAGGAAGCAAGGGAGGTCAGGAAAAACATCTACTTCTGCTCATTGATGATGTCAAAGTCTTTGACTGTGTGGATTACAACAAACTGTGGAGAGTTCTTAAAGAGACAGGAATATCAGACCACTTTACCTACCTCCTGAAAATCCTGTAGAAAGGTCAAGAAGCAGCAGTTAGAACTGGACATGGAACAACAGGTTCTTTCAAAATTGGGAAAGGAATATGTCAAAGCTATATATTGTCACCCTGCTTATTTAACTTATATGCAGAGTCCATCATGCAAAATACTGGGCTGGATGAATCACAAACTGGGATGGAGATAGCCAGGAGAAACATCAATAACCTCAGATATGCAGATGATACCACCCTTATGGCAGAAAGCAAAGAGGAACTAAAGAACCTCTAAATGGAAGTGAAAGAGGAGAGTGAAAAATCTGGCTTAAAATTCAACATTCAAAAACTAAGATCATGGCATCCAGTCCCATCACTTCATGGCAAACAGAAGCAGAAAAACTGGAAACAAAGACAGACTTTATTTTCTTGGGCTCCAAAATCACTTCAGATGGTGACTGCAGCCATGAAATTAAAAGACGCTTGCCCCTTGGAAGAAAATCTATGACAAACCTAAACAGCATACTAAAAAGTAAAGACATGAGTTTTCCAACAAAGGTCTGTCTAGTCAAAGCTATGGTTTTTCCAGTAGTCATGTACAGATGTGAGAGTTGGACCATAAAGAAGGCTGAGCACCGAAGAATCGATGCTTTCAAACTGGGCTGTTGGAGAAGGCTATTGAGAATCCCTTGGACTGCAAGGAGATCAAACCAGTCAATTCTAAAGGAAATCGACCTTGAATATTCATTGGAAGGACTGATGCTGGAGTTGAAAGTACTGACTGTCTTATAGATTTAGCTCTCTAGTACATACGCAACACATATTCCCTGAGTGCCTACAGAATGCCAGACTAGGTAAAACATCTTTTGGTATTTAGTTACATTGATCCGTGACATCTAAGTATTGAATGCCATATCAGAATGCTATATCAGTTTCCCCTATCTAACTTTATGTAAGTTACAAGCTCATAAATCTTGTAAAATGACTGACTGCCATCAACTCCCTAAAGGGAAGCAATTGCTAACATACACTAATGAGTCATCAGGTGGGGTTGATCAGCAAGAAGAATATTAGCCCATGTCTTTTCAAATTGGTTGCACAATGAAATCATCTGGGGAGCTTTAAAAATCTCAAGATTTGGGTTCCACTCAAGAGTTCCTGACTTAAATGATAAGGTCTGAGGCCTGGACTTCAGGAAGTTCAAAATCTTTCCAAGCAATTCTAATATTCACTAAAAAATGAGAACCCCTAGATTAACACCTCCTGGTGAAGGAAATGGCAACCCACTCCAGCATTCTAGCCTGGGGAATCGCATTGACAGAGGACCCTGGTGGGCTATAGTCCATGGGGTTGCAAAGGAGTCTGACGCAACTCAGTGACTAAACAATAAGATTAGCCCATAGCTTAAAAACTAGAGTTTTCAGTTGAAGGAGAGCATGGTGGTAAACATTAAAAATGTTTTGACATTCTCTGTCCCAAAGCTGGTCAGAGCTTCCATATGAAGACCTCATTGAGATAACTGCCTCCACAATCCTTAGTAAAAGCTTCTCTATGTATAATACATGGGTTATACAACTATCCAATCATGGTTTGCTAAGACTACTTACAATGACTACCAACTCTAAGCCACAATGACTTATGCAGTCCTCTTCAGAGAGTCTGCAAGACACTGATTCAATTCTCTAAGATTCTTGGTCTAGCATTGTTTATTAATAGGAAAGCCAGCTATTGTCTTAAGGAGTACAGATTGATTTAATAAATTATAAAGAATAAATTTTGTCTGACATTTATGTAAAATTTAATTTTTCAAAAATCTTTTGTGTCTCCATTATGTAAAACAACCCAATAAGGCCAAAACAATGATTATTACCTCTTTTTGAAAATTGGAGACAATAAGACTGAAATAGGTTTGGTGATTTAGCTTAAATTGTGTAGTCAATGGCCAAAATAACACTGGAAATATATTAATCAAACATCTGATGCTCTGCTAACTTCACATAAAAATTTCTTTGACTATAACTTGCCATGTGCTGGAGCATCATGCCAGGTCCTTTAAGAACAGAAAGAAATATATATATCCTGATGAAGTTTAAACTTAAATTAGGAAGATAATATACATATATGTAATACTATATCTATGATAAACAGACACACATGCACACACACACACACACACCCTTGACCAACCATATTTACCCAAGTCTAAAATATCCCATTTTTATCCAAGTCTAAAATATCAGTATTCTAGGCTTCGACTATGATTTCTCTTTTTTATATATATTTAAGTAATTTATTTTCATTACTTATTTTTAATACAAATGCTGCTCATATACTTCTTTTGCAGTCTATAATTTAGAGTATAGGAAAATCTTCTACTGAAATATTCTAGGGTAAAAATATTGTCTACCAGTCCAGTATTCTTGATAGGAGAATTGCATGGACAAAGGAGCTTGGCAGGCTATAGTTCATGGAGTCACAAAGAGTCAGACATGACTGAGTGACTCAGCACACAAAAATATTATCACCATTCATACTGAGCACCTAAAAAAAATCTGACATGTAGTTTAGGGTTAAAAGGTACATATTTTTAGTGATGACAAAATTCAACACTAAATTTAACTATATGAGATACAATAATGACATAGTTAAATAGATAATTTCATATATAATCTTGCCAGATTACAGTAATTATAATCATGAGTGTTGTGAAACTTTGAAAGAATAACAGTAAATGATTCTATATTAAAAATATGAAAATGAAGATGTACTATACTAAAACTTCAGGCATTTAGCTCAGGCTGAAAATATTTTTTAAAAGTGACAATGCTTTTCACCATTTGATTTAAAGAAGCAAAAAAAATTCAATAGAAAAAGATTATACACGATAGATTCAATTCCTAAAGCATATATCATTTAATAAGTAAGCATGTGTGGATGCTAGAGCCACATTAAAGAAAGAAAGTGTTTTCTGAATTTAGAAAGAGATTTCTATGCTGGGAGGAAAGGCTGTTGGTTGTTGATGTTGTTTAGTCACTGTGTCCAAATCTTTTGAGACCCCATGGGCTGTAGTCTGCCAGGCTCCTCTGTTCATGGGATTTCCCAGGCAAGAATACTGGAGAGAGTTCCATTTCTTTCTCCAAGAGAAGATACCTAAGTTTCAAAGTTTCAGTGACTAAATATTCCTACCCTAGTCCTCACTTGCTCCCCCATCCTCCTTGCTCCCCACCTTTCTCTCAAAGTCAACTCAGCCTCTCACTTGTAAATAAAATCTAGGTAATAGTCAATCAGAAAATCTGTGCAAAACCAGACAGTCTATGAGGTTACACAATAAAGAACCAAGTTGGAACAGAAAGCAGAAAAGAGAGCCTGTGGGCACAGAACTGAAAGGAGAGCCCAAGGACTCTGCCATCAGAGACGAAAAGTATACACATGACAGACATGTGAAGTGTATTTGAGAGTACCTGAAGATAGGAGAAACAGAAAAAGTAATTTTAAAGTATTTTTCCAGGAAAAATTATTTTGCAAATATAACATTTCCTTGAATTTGACCTTGTTCCAAAAAGGACATGTCGCATCTGGGCTTGATACATAAGTATCATTTCTTATTCATAATTTCTCAGTAAAGGAAATCACTAGTATAATGGAAATTTAAAATATTCTCTAGAATAACAACAGTGATAAGCTGTCCTAAATTAACTTTATAATTTCTCACTCTAATATTCCTAGGACATTCTGGCCAAAAACTATGCTGGTTATTATACTATGCTCCCAAAACAGCATTTCATACAAGCTTTGAGAAATCTAAAATATTAATTTCTACAGAAGGTGTGAAAACCAACTTCTAAGCATAATATAAGGGAAAGTTAAGGATGGTTAAGGGAACTAAATAGGAAAATGCAACTTGTATGATGACAGATAAATCTTTGAGAAAATAGCCTAGAGGCCAGTTAACAAAAACCCTCTGTAGTAGGAGAGGTTCACTATATTGACGGTGGTACACATCTGTCAAAACTTATCAAATTTATCAAAACTTATCACACTTTAAATGTGTGAAATTTATTATCTCCCAGTCAACCTAAAAAAAGAAAAAGAAAGTATCCAGGCTACAGATGCATGAACACAAGTGTCCATCTGCAATTCAGAAGGAATACCAGTTTTCAATAGCACTTAGAAACTTGGAAGCTATTATGTTGCTAAAACACATATATAAATATATTCCATCTACATTAGATGAAATATGTAAAATTTAACACTTTGAATTAAAGAAACAATTTATATGAGTGTTATGTAAATAGAATTAACATTTAGATTTAACAACAGAATAGGAAGCCCATGGCAGTATGAAGAAGGGTGATTATTGGTATGGAAAGATGTTTGGTATTTCCAGGGACCAAATATCCATCTGCAAATTGAAAGAGTGGCTGGTTTGCAAGTAGAAAGGTGATAGAACATTCAATCATCTATTCCTTCATTTAATCAACAAATACTTCTTAAAGTCTTACAAATGCCAAGCATTGCAAATCAATGGTTGCAAAAGAGACACAGGGTGTTCTCTATCTTCATTAATTTCCAGTGTGGCAGAGAACAAAGCTATCAATTAAGCCACCTCACAAAAATTATATTATCCAGTGGAAAGAGACAAGGAAATATCCATGAAAGAGTATCACAGGAGTGTCAGGGACGGGTTCCCTGGGAAGGTATTCTTTGAGCTGGGATGGGAAGAATGAGTCTTTCTTAACTATGAGAGAGAAGAAAGAATGTATAAAGACCCTGGAGAAGGTAAAACATGGTGCTTCTGAATAACTAAAATAGAAGTTGGTCAATTTAAGAGGTAGCTAGGAGTCAAAAAATCTATGGGTCTTCGTGGTAGATTGTATTTGGAAGGAAACGGAAGTAGTAAGCATGATACCAAGATTTCTGCAACTGAATACATATATGTGGCATCACTGCAGATGATGACTACCATGAAATCAGATGATGATTGCTTCTTGGCAGGAAAGTGATGACAAACCTAGACAGTGTATTGAAAAGCATAGACTTTACTCTGCCGACAAAGGTCCACATAGTCAAGGCTATGGTTTTCCCAGTGGTCACTTACAGCTGTGAGAGTTGGACGATAAAGAAGGCAGAGCACAAAGAATTGATGCCTTGGAACTGTGGTGCTGGAGAAGACTCCCGAAAGTTCCTTGGACAACAAGGAGATCAAATCAGTCAATCTTAAGGGAAATGAACCCTGAATACTCCTTGGAAGGACTGATATTGAAGTCAAAGCTTCAGTATTTTGGTCATCTGATGTAAACTGCTGACTCATTGGAAAAATTCCTGAGGAAAGATTGAGGTCAGAAGGAGAAGAGGGCATCAGAGGATGAGATGGCTAGATGGCATCACTGATGCAATGGACATGAACTTGGGCAAATTTCAGGAGATGATGAAGGACAAGCAGGCCTGGTATGTTGCAGTCCATGGTGTCACAAAGAGTCAGACAGGACTGGGAGACTGAATAACAACAAATGTGGCATTTATTAGACAGAAAACAGAGGACAGAGGTGAGGGGGAGGTAGGTGTTTGTTCTAATCTCATGGTGTCCTAGAATTTTCCACTAAAGCTGCTGAACAAGACCACATCAAAATTTTAAATGTCTGTGTATCAAAGGATACAGTCAATAGAGTCAAAAGGTAGCCCACAGGAAGGGAGAAAATATTTGCAAAACAATATCTGATAAAGGGTCTACTCTTATAACTATAACAACAAGGCAATGGGCTTAAATAAACACTTCTTCAAGGAAGATATAAATATAGCCAACAAGCACACGAAATAATGCTCAATATAGTCAATCATTAGAAAAAAGGAAATCAAAATCACAATGAGATATCATTTGACATCCACTGTGATTACTACTATAAAATTTAAAAAAAAACACAGAAAATCACAAGTATTGCCAAGGATATAGAGAAACTGGAACCCTTCTGCACTATTAGTAGAAGTATAAAATGGCAAGGCTGCTATGAAAAACAGTAGAGAAGTTCCTCAAAGAATTAAAAATATAACTACTATATGATCTAGCAATATCACCTCTGGATGTAAATCCAAAAGAATTGGAGGCAGGGTGATAAAGAGATATTTGTATACCCATGCTCATAGCTGGATTATTCACAATGGCCAAAAGGTTAAAGCCACACAAATGTCTACCAACAGATGAATGGATAAATGAAACACAGTATAAATATACAATAAAATAATATTCAGCCCTAAAAAGGAAAGGCATTTTGACATATGCCACAATATGCATAAACCTCAAGGACCTTATGCTAAGTGAAATAAACCAATAACAACAAGACAAATGCTATGATTCTACTTGCATGCATCTAGAGTAGTAAAACTCATCAAAAAAGAAACTCACATAGTGATTGCCAGTGGTTTAGGGAAAGGCAAACTTGGAGGTTGTTTAATAGGCATAGAATTTCAGTTTTGCAAGGTGAAAAAGTTATGGAATTAGTGACTCAACCATATGATTATACTTTATATGACCAAACTACACACTTAAAATGATTATAATAATATATTTTATGTGTATTTTACTACAATTAAAAAATTTTAATATACTAAATAGTATTATTGATAGCTTCCTAGCTATATAATTGATCAATTGGTAGCTAGTTAACCAGATAGAGAGATTTTTGAGAAAAGTCATGAACTGAAAATAGAAATTTGGGAATCATACAAAAGCAATAATAATTTTCTTACACTGTATTCTTCTCCTCCCTTCATCTATCAAATCTTGAATTTTCAGTGACTTTATAAATACAAAGGATTCTCATCATATCCTCCCCAACACCTAAGTTTGACATGAGAGTCTGGTTTCATCAACCAGGTGAAAACAATTTGAAGAGCAACAGCAGACATGGAGTGTCTGTAGCTGTGTTAAACTGCCACAACAAAGAAATTTCTACCTGCCTATACACCTAATTCCAGCAAAATTTAAAATGAGAAGTGTATATAGAGGCGAAAAAAAAAAAATAGGACTACTCTTTTGAGTAGTCTTATTTAAGAGTAGTCTTATTTTTCTAGAAAAAAACCCACTGTTTAAACATCATATTCATCCCTCTGAAATAATATTGTTCTTCCTACCTTGTTTGCGTACATCCTCAACAGCAGCAACCAGTTCTTCTTTGAGATCTTGACTCTCCTTAGCAATCTGTTCACCTTTTTCCAGGAAGTTCTGAGTGGCTTGCTCTACAGATGCGGCCAGTACATGGGCTTTCTTTGACCTTCCCTTCTTTTTACCGGATGGGCCTTTGTTGCTTGTGTTGACAAGTGTTGTCACCTTAAATATAAAAGAACAATTGTAAAATTGCTCTGCATAACTGTCCAGAAATAGTGTATTATTATCTCATAATTTTAAAATATCCTTTGTATATTAAATCACGAATACATATCACATAGCCTCATCTTAAGGAAAATGTGGAATTATATGGATTAGCATATAAATTAATAGCTATTTATTTCCTGCAGGGGAAAAAAAAAAAAGGATGTGAATAAAGGAGGAAGAGTAGACTTGTAAGTAGCTCAAAATTTTCAATCCACTGGAGGTTGTGCTTTCACAGATTGACAAATATAGTGCTGGTTACAGTACCTAGATTCAGGGAGGAAAGAAAATAGAATAAACAGTGGAACTGCCTTTGAGCTTTCAGTCAGGAAACCAGTACCTAAGTGAGCTCAAAAGTGAGGATAGAGATGAAATAGTAGTTAATTAATGGTGGACCATCAAAATGCATGATTTATGTGTCACTTTCCATAGACTTTAAATGAAGATTCTTGCAATTTCCGATTTCATCTTATAAAAACAATGTGGTAAATTTGATCCGAAGAGCCTGAATGACTCAGTCTCAACATTTGGTTAACCTGCGAAAATTTCCAGAATAGAAACTAGATTTGCATTATCACTCCTTTTCTAGGTATCATAGTTTGGATACATATTTCAATTGCCAAACTTCTTTTAGTGCTACATCTAGAGCAATTCAATCTGCTAACAAAGCTTTTAATATCTTTTAAATACCTTATCTCCTATTGACTTCTGAATATTTTCTGCCAGTGAGAAGTCTGGGAGGGAAATGAATGCAACTGTTTCATATTCTCTTTAGCTAGTCATCTACACCTCTGCATTATTTTTATCAGATTCACAGGAATGTGGGTGTTGTGGTTTATTTGCACTGAGGTGTCTATCCTGCTTAGCAAACTAAAGCTTTTATTGGAAGTTATCAAGAAAGCTAGTCGACAGAAAAGTTCTAAAGGCTTTAGTCTCTGCTCTTTACTCCAAATTACAGGGCAAGCAAAGTGATTTGGCAAGTCACAACCAATGTCTAGTCAGTTTATTAGGAAAGATATAATACCAGAAGGAAAAAAAAAGTATTAAGAAAATGAACTAAGATGATGAATGAAGTAGAACCATTGCTTCAGACGTGGTTACTATAGAAATGGGAACCATCATATTCAGCTTTCTTTTGATTGCTAACTAATTAGATACAGAGAATTAAAGAAGGACTCTGTAAGGACATTTAAACACAAAGACTAGCTAAAAAAAGAAAGATAAAATCATTAAGAATAAGACTGCCAAAAAATGGTAGTTAGTTATAAAATGTATATGGAGTCAGTCACACTTTAAAGTCTTTCCAGTTCCACCTACAGAAAGTGCTAGTCATTCAGTTGTGTCTCGCTCTTTGCAACCCTAAGCACTGTAACCTCTGCTTGGAATTCTCCAGGTGAAAATACTGGAGAGGGTAGCTATTCCCTCAGAGAAGGCAATGGCACCCCACTCCAGTACTCTTGCCTGGAAAATCCCATGGAAGGAGGAGCCTCGTAGGCTGCAGTCCATGGGGTCGCTAAGAGTCAGACACGACTGAGCGGCTTTACTTTCAGTTTTCACTTTCATGCATTGGAGAAGGGAATGGCAACACACTCCAGTGTTCTTGCCTAGAAAATCCCAGGGATGGGGGAGCCTGGTGGGCTGCCATCTATGGGGTCGCACAAAATCGGACACGACTGAAGCAACTTAGCAGCAGCAGCAGTAGCTATTCCCTTCTCCAGGGGATCTTCCCAACCCAGGTATCAAACCCAGGTCTCCTGCATTGCAGGCAGATTCTTTGCCATCTGAGCTACAAGGGAAGCCCCAACTTACAGAGGCAACCTTCAGAAGACAGACAGTATGTCTCCAAAGTCACTTTTCTGAGAGACAAGAGCATTCTCCTTAATGTGGATTTACATTAACACATTGACGTGTAAAATATATGACACTGAAAGATGAACTCCCAGGTCGGTAGGTGGCCAATATGCTACTGGAGAAGACTGGAGAAATAGCTCCAGGAATGAAGAGGCTAAGCCAAAGTGAAAACAACACCCACTTGTGGATGTGAATGGGGATGGAAGTAAAGTTCGATTCTGTAAAGAACAATATTGCATAGGAAACTGAAAGTTAAGTCCATGAATCAAGGTAAATTGGAAGTGGTCAAACAGGAGATGGCAAGAGTGACCATCGACATTTTAGGAATCAGTGAATTAAAATGGACCAGAATGGGCGAATTTAATTCAGATGACCACTATATCTACTACTGTGGGCAACAATCCCTTAGAAGAAATGGAGTAGCCTTCATATTCAACAGAAGAGTTCAAAATGCAGTATTTGTGTGCAATCTCAAAAATGATAGAATGATCTCGGTTCATCTCCAAGGCAAGCCATTCAATATCACAGCAATCCAAGTCTATGCCCTAACCACTAATGTTGAAGAAGCTGAAGTTGAATGGTTCTATAAAGACCTTTTAGAATTAACACCAAAAAAAGATGCCTTTTTCATCATAGGGGACTAGAATACAAGAATAGGAAGTCAAGAGATACCTGCAGTAAGAGGCAAGTATGGTCTTGGAGTACAAAATGAAGCAGAGTAAAGGCTAACAGAGTTTTGCAAAGAGAACATACTGGTCATAGCAAAACACCCTCTTCCAACAACACATGTGAGAACATGTGTGAGAAGACTCTACACATGGACATCACCAGATGGTCAATATCGAAATCAGATTGATTCTATTCTTTGCAGCTGAAGATGGAGAAGCTCTATACAGTCAGCAAAAACAAGACCAGGAGCTGACTATAGCTCAGATCATGAACTCCTTATTGCCAAATTCAGACTTTAATTGAAGAAAGCAGGGAAAACCACTAGAACATTCAGGTATGACCTAAATCAAATCCTTTATGGTTATACAGTGGAAGTGACAAATAGATTCAAGGGATCAGGTCTGATAGAGTGTCTGAAGAACTATGGACAGAGGTTTGTAACATTGTACAGGAGGCAGTGGGCAAAACCATCCCCAGGAAGAAGAAATGAAAAAAGGCAGAGTGGTTGTCTGAGGAGGCCTTATAGATAGCTGAGAAAAGAAGAGAAGCTAAAGGCAAAGGACAAAAGGAAAGATATATCCATCTGAATGTAGGGTTCCAAAGAGTAGCAAGGAGCTATAAGAAAGCCTTCCTCAATGCAAAGAAATACAGGAAAACAACAGAATGGGAAAGACTAGAGATCTCTTCAAGAAAATCAGAGATACTGAGGGAACACTTCATGCAAAAATGGGCACAGCAAAGGACAGAAATGCTATGGACCTAACAGAAGCAGAAAATATTAAGAAGAGGTGGCAAGAATACACAGAAGAACTATACTTAAAAGACCTTAATGACCCTGATGACCACAGTGGTGTGAACTCTCACCTAGAGCCAGACATCCTAGAATGTGAAGTCAAGTGGGTCTTAGGAAATATTACTATGAACAAAGTTAGTGAAGGTGATTGAATTCCAGTTGTTATTCCAAATCCTAAAGGGTGATGATGTGAAAGTGCTGCACTCATTATGCCAGCAAATTTAGAAAACTCAGCAGTGGCCACAGGACTGGAAAAGGTCAGTTTTCACTCCAATCCCAAAGAAAGGCAATGCCAAAGAATGTTCAAACTACCTCACAGTTGCACTTATCTCACATACTAGCAAAGCAATGCTTAAAATTCTCCAAGCTAGGCTTCAACAGTATGTGAACAGAGAACTTCCAGATGTTCAAACTGGATTTAGGAAAGGCAGAAGAACCAGAGATCACATTGCCAACATCTGTTGGATTGTAGAAAAAGCAAGAGAATTCTAGAAAAACATCTACTTCTGTTTCATTGACTATGCTATAGTCTTTGACTGTGTGTATCAAAACAAATTATGGAAAATTCTTAAAGAGCTGGGAATGCCAGACCACCTTACCTGCCTCCTGAGAAATCTGTATGCAGGTCAAGAAGCAACAGTTAGAACCAGACATGGAACAATGGACTGGTTCCAAATTGGGAAAGGGGTATGTTAAGTCCATATATTGTCACCTTGCTTATTTAACTTGTAAGCAAAATGCTGGGCTGGATGACGCACAAGCTGATAATGAATCTATCAAAATGACTACATTATGGTTCCTTTTCTGTAAAAGCAAACAAATGTCAACTTTTCTGTTATCTCATGGTTCATTACTGTATTAAGCACAGTTTAGGTAATGTTCATAATAGCAAATCTATATGAAGTATCTGTTATGTTTGTGCCAAAAAATAAAACATGGAATATTACCAGGAAGGTCCTAAGAAAAGTGTGATTACTTTCAAATGCAGCAAATGATTTCAGTCCTCTTTTAGAAAGCAAACTCATTTACTCACAGGTGGAAGAACATAAACGGATATAAGAGCACAGAATATAGAGAAAAATAGGTGGCTCCAAAATGCTCATGTCTTAATCAGTTTAGAACACAGAAATAATTATTAACTCTCTCCATTGTTATTCAGTGTTTTGTTAAAGTACAAAGTCAACTTTTAGATATGAAAAAAGACAGGACAGATATAAATATTATAAAGGTAGACACTAAATTGTCATTACTTATAGAGATTATGATGGTATCAAGAAAATACAAAAGAATTAAAAGAAAAACTATTAGAACTATTTGTGGCTAATATTAGACAGCAATACAAATCAAGTAGAACAGCATTACCAATGAAAAATCTAGTTTAAAATATCCTATTCACAAAAACCATAAATCGATATTATCCAAGATAACTGTAACACAAAATATAGAACGCTGTATGAAGAAAATTATAATTTTAATGAGGAACATAAAAGATGATTTAAATAATAAAGACACATACCAATGAGCCCTGGAGACTATAAACTTCTGTGCTTAAGTTTGACATTGAGGCTGGGACTAGGTCTGGAGCAGACGTGGCCTACAGACTTTTACATATCTAGTGCATCTTCTTGGCAAACTTTTAAGAGATGATTATTCTGTAGAAATTCTTGGTTGAATGGAATGCCTCCACTTACCCTAACCAGGCACTGTCTAATCCCCACACCAACTTTCATCCAAGAGTCATTCAAGATCTACACAGTCCCATTACCTCTCTGACAATTTGTAAGCATATCTTTTGTGCAGATTAAAAAAAAATAGAGAACATAAAGTTTCAGCAACAGATATGCAGAGCAATAGCATGAACACTGAAATGTGAAAATGGACATGGTGTTTTCTAGGCAGTAAGGAGACCATTCTCACTTAAGAAGGGGGCTGTACATCAATGATATAGAAAACAAGGTTAGACACATGTGGTGGAATAAAACTTTGAAAGGTTCTGAAAGCTGAGCGAAGGAGTCTAGATTTTATTAGTCAGTGCAAATATATTTTTTGAAAATGAGAAGCATATTTGTTAGTGTCCTTGTTCTCTTTCCATTAATTTCTCAGGCCACTGAAATTTTACTTTCATCCCCACACATCTTGAAGCAGAGTCCTCTTTAAACTGATCTTTCACTAAGGTAGTTAATGAATTGCCTGAATCAAATTATTTTTTTTCTTATCAGACTACTCTGTCTCATTTAGTGCTATTGACCCACCTCTTCTTTCTCCTAGAAATATTTCCTGGCTTGTTCTCTTAGCAACATATCTTCCTTCTCCAAACTCCAATAGCTTTCAGAAGGGCCATCAAGCTTACGTCTTTCTGTCCCTACCTTTATCCTCTCCCTCCTACATTAGTAAAGACTTGCTGCTACCCACCAATCTTTTCTTTAAAAATTTATTTTGTTGAAGTGTAGTTGATTTACAACATTGTATTAATTTCTGCTGTACAGTGAAGTGATTGTTATATAACTTTTTCATATTCTTTTCCATTATGGCCTATCACAGTATATTGAATATGGTTTTCTGTACTGTACAGTAAAACTCTGTTGTTTGTACATTCTATATAAAATAATTTGCATCTGCTAATCCCCAACAGCCAATCCATCCCTCCCCCACCTCTTCTCCCCTGTGGCAATCACAAGTTTGTTCTCTATGACTCTGTTTCTGTTTTAAATATAAGTTCATTTGTGTCCTTTTCAGATTCCACATATAAGTGATATCATATATTTGTCTTTCTCTTTCTGACTTACTTCACTTAGTATAATAATCTTTAGGTCCATCCATGTTGCTGCAAATTGCATTGTTTTATTATGTTTTTATGACTGAGCAATATTCCATTGTGTGTACATACACACACACACACACACACACACACACACATACGTATACCACAATTTTATCGATTCATCTTTCAGTGGACATTTAGGTTATTTCCATGACTTGACCATTGTGAACAATGCACTATGAACATAGGGGTTCTCGTATCATTTCTAAGTATAGCTTTGTATCAACACTCTTTAAGTGGATCTACTGATCACATCATTCAGACTCATTAGCTGTGTCAACTTCTCT
Source organism: Muntiacus reevesi (assembly GCF_963930625.1). Taxonomy (NCBI): domain Eukaryota; kingdom Metazoa; phylum Chordata; class Mammalia; order Artiodactyla; family Cervidae; genus Muntiacus; species Muntiacus reevesi. The sequence continues at coordinate 48,506,405 of NC_089251.1, read as the reverse complement.
CTAAATTTTTAATAAGGTCCCACTCAGTACATTCCTCAATCTTAACTTAGAAGGATACTTGACTTTATTTAGTCCCACCTCAAATATTTCCTCGAAGTCTCTGCCTCTCTTCAAAAAAGAGAAAAAATACTACAGTTCATAGATGAGAGTATAAGTGGTCAATGATCTTGCCACCTTGACATAATGACGATCCCAGTGAACCCTGGTCAATGGAAAAGCTCAGCAATAGTCAGAGGCTTGGCACCTATTTTCAGATATGTCATGGTATGGTGCTGCTGTTGTTTAGTCACTAAATCGTGTCTGACTCTCTGTGACCCCATGGACTGCAGCATGCCAGGCTTCCCTGTCCTTTACTATCTTCTGGAGTTTGCTCAAATTCCTATCCATTGAGTCAGTGATGCTATCTAATCATCTCATCCTCTGTTTCCCTCTTCTCCTTTTACCGTTAATCTTTCCCAGCATCAGGGTCTTTTCCAATGAGTTGGCTCTTCCCATCAGGTGGTCAAAACACTGGAGCTTCAGCTTCAGAATCAGTCCTTCCAATGAATATTCAGGGTTGATTTCCTTTTGGATTGATAGGTTTGATCTCCTTGCATTCCAAGGGACCCTCAAGAGTCTTCTCCAGATCACAATTCAAAAGCATCAATTCTTCAACATTCAGCCTTCTACATGGTCCAACTCTCACATCCACACATGACTTCTGGAAAAACCACAGCTTTGACTATACAGATCTTTGTCAGTAAAGTGTTGTCTCTGCTTTTTAACATGCTGTCTAGGTTTGTCATCGCTTTTCTTTCAAGGAGCATATCTTTTAATTTTATGGCTACAGTCAAGGTTCACAGAGTTTCAAGCCCAAGAAAATAAAGTTTTATCACTGCTTCCACTTTTCCCCTTTCTATTTGCCATGAAGTGATGGAATCAGTGTGATATGAGTATAAAACTATGAGACCATGGTGGACATAGATTTCTCATCACCTAATATTCTATTATAGGAATAGACCCTCCATTCTTATACAACAGTAAGTAATGCAGTTAGCAAACATCACATCATCCTTTCTTTTTCTTGCAATTTGTTTTATTGTAAGACAACTTTTCTGACTAAATCTCTTCTATTTGATCAGTTCTCTGCTTCCTCGAAATATAAGTGCAATAAACACAGAAGACTTTTTCCAAAATGATAAGCAATGGTGAGAGCACTAAGGCGTTTTGTCTTAGCAATTCTTTCCACAACCAACAGTGTAGTTTGTCTAAGCCTTACCCATAGGGCAGTTGATTCAAAGTAAGCTCTGGAGATTAGCACTGTCACCTAGGAACTGTTAGAAATATAGGCTCTAAGGCCCACTCCAGACCTACTAAAAGAGATTCTGTATTTTAACAAGATCCCTAAGTAATTCATATGCCCAATAAAATCTGAGAATTACTGAATTCTAGAAAAATGATTATCAGATTTATTATACCTTAGAGTCACCTTGATCTTGTTAGAAGGCAATTGTAGATCTTACAGTGCTTCTGTCTATGTAGGTCTCTGCTAGGATATTTCACAATCATCCCATAAAATTAGGATATGTATCATTTATAGGCTTTACTTTCAGAAAGAGAGGTTTAGCTGAAGCAAAAGAAAGTGAGAAAGAAATAGCAATGGCTTCTAGAGGTAAATCTTTCCTCTTATTTTAGGGGCCGTGACATATATAAAAACAATTTGTCAGTGAATTGATCAAATGGTTAAAAGGCAATTTTCTCTATTAAGCAATCACAAGAAATTTGTAAAAGTAAGAGTATACAGATGTGAATGCTGTGACTTAAGCCAATATTTGAGCCCTCCAGAAAACCAATAAAGAGAATCAAGAGTTGAAAATTAAAAAAAAAAAAAAAAAAGAATGATGACTTGGGCACCATTTTACTAGATCCATGTACTCTTCAGATGTGTGTAGTAAGATTTTATGAATTCTGTTGCTGCACTGCTCTGAAGTATTTTATTTGTCATAATTACTCAGCAAACATAACAGAGAGCTTTGATTACTGTTGCAGCTTAAAAAAAGCAAGAGCACTGTGAGGTGAATATTTGAAAACAAAATTATCAAAAACAAGTTATTTATTCCAGGAGCAACTAAAGATAAATGAAAAACTCCTTAACAAGGAAAACTCTTTAATGGAGTTAAAATGCTCTAATGGTAACAGAATCTTAAGTCAGGTTTTGAGAAGTACCAAGTTAAAAAATAATTACCAAGTAATGAGTCAAAATGAAGTCTTCCTTGAATAACTCCCAGATAACCTAATCTATCTGGGGCTTCTCTGGTGACTCAGAAAGTAAAGAATCTGCCTGCAATGTAGGAGACCCAGGTTTGATCCCTGGACTGGGAAGATCCCTGGAAAAGGAAATGGCAATCCACTCCAGTATTCTTGCTTGGAAAATTCTATGGACAGAGGAGCTTGGTAGGCTACAGTCTAAGGGGTCACAAAAAGTTGGACATAACTGAGCAGCCAACACTTTCACTTTCAACCTAATCTAGGGTTTCCCTGGTGGCTCAGATGGTAAAGAATCTGCCTGCAATGCAGGAGACACAGGAGATGCAGATTCAATCCCTGGGTTGGGAAGATCCCCTGGTGAAGGGAATGGCAACCTACGTCAGTATTCTTGTCTGGACAATTCCATGGACAGAGGAGCCTGGTGGGATACAGTCTATGGGGTCACAAAGAGTCTGACTCGACTGAGTGACTAATGCACACACACACACACACACACACACACACACACACAACTTAATCTATTCATTTAGTAATTATATAATAAGCATAAATATGGCTTACTATATATGCTCACCTTGTGGTATAGCCCATTAAAAGTTATTTCCTCGCACAGAATCTCCATTAAATTTAAGGCATATGTATACTGTACATTTTGGAGATAAATCAGCATGATGATGCTAGCGCTCTATCAAAAAGAAGTGATAATACAGACTTATAGTAGCCTCACTGATAGCTAAAGTAAGACTTCCATATGATAGAAACTACTGCGTTAGAATTTCATAATGAACTGATGTTTTTCCCCAAACAAAACTCCATATCCTGCTTTAGAAAAAAAGAAGTAACTACAAGAACCATAGTTATTGATGCTTCCACAGTTTCAGAAGTCAGAATTACAAATGATGATCTTTTGTAATGATGTACTAGTCATTTAAAGAGGAATAAGAATGGGGAAACAGTGGAAACAGTGTCAGACTTTATTTTGGGGGGCTCCAAAATCACTGCAGATGGGGATTGAGCCATGAAATTAAAAGATGCTTACTCCTTGGAAGAAAAGTTATGACCAACCTAGACAGCATATTAAAAAACAGAGACATTACTTTGTCAACAAAGCAACAAAGGTCCGTCTAGTCAAGGCTATGGTTTCTCCAGTGGTCATGTATGGATGTGAGAGTTGGACTATAAAGAAAACTGAGCACAGAAGAATTGATGCTTTTGAACTGTGGTGTTGGAGAAGACTCTTGAGAGTCCCTTGGACTGCAAGGAGATCCAACCAGTCCATCCAAAGGAGATCAGTCCTGGATGTTCATTGGAAGGACTGATGTTGAAGCTGAAACTCCAATACTCTGGCCACCTGATATGAAGAGCTCATTCATTTGAAAAGACCCTAATGCTGGGAAAGATTGAGGAGGGCAGGAGGAGAAGGGGACGATAGAGGATGAGATGGTTGGATGGCATCACTGACTCAATGGAAATGAATTTGGGTAAACTCCGGGGGCCTGGTGTGCTGCGGTTCATGGGATCGCAAACAGTCAGACACGACTGAGTGACTGAACTGAACTGGATTAATTCTGATCACTTTGTCTTTGAAATTTCTTCCGAGTTATCTGATATTGACAAGGTAGATCAGGATGTTTGTTCACTGATAAGTGAACTGATAAATGAGTCCTGGAAGCATGCATTCTTAAGCTTTATTTTATCTAAAACAGACCTGAACTGCCACTAGTTGATTACTGCTATAAAGAAAGCCTATGTGTATTGTTTCCTATTTATTATTTTTGGTAGACTCATTCCCAAATTTTAAATAGGGCCTTCTCACTCAGATGCTTTAGTATCTTTCCCCAAATACTTTATCTTGAAGAGTATACAGATAATTTCCAACTTATGATGGTTTGACTTAGAGACTTTTCAACTTAACAATGGCGAGAAAGCGATATGCATTCACGAGAAATACACATTTATTCTTTGAACATTGATTTTTGATCTTTTACTGGGCTAGCAATATGTGCTATGATACTCTCTCGTGATGCTGGGTAGAGGCAGCCTCAGTTCCCAGTCAACCCACCATTCCATAATCACAAGGAGAAACAATGGATTCACTTACAACTATTCTGTACTCATCCAACTATTCCATTTTTCACTTTCAGTACAGTATTCAATCAGTTACATTAGGGATTCAACACTTTATTTAAAATATGCCTTAGTTATCCATATACATGTATCTATTCTTTTTCAAATTATTTTCCCATGTAGGCTAAAGAATATTGAGCAGAGTTCCCAGTGCTATATGTTACGTATATGTGTAACTGGATCAGATTTTTGTACACTTGAAAATTACATAACATTGTAGATCAACTATAGCCCAAAGTAATTTTTTTTTAATTTTTGAAAAAATAAATAATACAGGTTTTGTGTAAGATGATTTTGCCCACCTATAAAGCTATGTTCAAAGCACATTTAAGGTAAGCTCTATTAACATCTGATGTTCAGTATGTTAGATTAAATGAATTTACAACATGATATTTTCAACTTATGATGAGTTTATCAGGACATAACCTCATTATAAGTCAAGGAAAATCTGTTAGCAACAAAAAGCAGATCTTCAAAACTAACCCTAAAAAGATATTCTGTGATTGGGTTTGAGGAATTTCTGTGGCCAAGATGAAGAGTCAGTTATACATACATTAATTTTTTTTTTTTTCTAGGATAAACTTTCTGTGGTTACAATTTACGGAGTGAATGAGTTGGGCCCCGGATCACCCATTCATTTTTAGATTAGAAGTGATTCAAACTTATTTCCTAGCAAGTTTCTCACCAGCATCTATAAGCCAAGAGAAATAGACTGGCCTTCTCTTTAGACACCTGTTCTTCAGAAAAAAATAATTTTCTCTAAAATTTAAAAGATGTTAAATTAACATTTTCCTCTCTGTGTAAAGGCATGCTGTTTCATATTTAAGTAGCAGCAAAATGAGCTTAATTTCCTGTAACCTCCAAGGAGTATGGTCTAGATTCACTGCCATCCAGAACTTGTCTGAGAGAAGCAGTATTCAGATGTGCTTGAAAGAAGTTCAGGCCACTGCTCTTTCCACCTATTATATATCTCAAACACACTAAAAACAAATAAGCAAAGAGAGAAATGGTATTATACTGGACACTGGTGGAAATATTTATACTGCCTCACTGTAATACCACTTTTCTCATTGGAGGGGTACTCACAAAGGGTAGTAGAAAGCTCACTGTGTGTAATCTAAAGTCATAGATAAGATATCATTCTTAATGTAATACTGAGAAATCTTTGTATGATTCTAGTGCTTCCAAGAATATTGGAACCTCTCCTTAGAAGCTGGCTTGAGTTTATTTCATGGACATTAAATTGTGTAAGAGATAAACTGTTCCTTCTTGCACTAATTTTAATTTAAAAAAAAAAGGCTTAACCAAAGTCTGTGGCCCTATTATAAATGATACGGTTTAATGTTTACTATTATGATATTAGTCTCAATCTTCACTCATCTATACTCAAATTCATTTTTTTAAAAATCATTGTCCTTTAAGGTATGTTAACATTTCAGTATTTCATATATACTTTAAAATCTCCAAAAGTTTTTAATGGAAGACAGTGAAATATATTCTGTCAATTTGAAGATACACATTTTCCCCACACTTTTAAATATGCAAAGTGAGAATGAATTCTATAATCTTTACCATGTAAAAGGTACATCTGATAGAATTTTATTTTTTCTTAAAGGTATTTAAATATATATCTTACAATTGATGGCAGCTTAGACTTGATAAAACATGTAAATCAAATAATCACATGAAACAAACTTGTTTAAAAGTTCTAGTAACAACACAGATTTTCCTAAAATTGCATAACTTTCAAAATGTCTACATGTACAGCAATGAAAAATGATCCTCAAAATTAAGACGCTGAAACAGTGTCAGAATTCACTGAAAGAGCAACTGCTTAGAATTGGGTATTTTAAGTGAGTGAAGTGTTTCCATTTTTAAAAATCCTAAATGTTCTAAACATTAGCGCTCGTCTGAGAAAATCCCATGCTGTTCTTAATGTTCCCTTAAATTGAAGAATGACTAAACCATGTTTATGATTCACTATTTTGAATTTAAGTTTCAAATAAAATGAATAAAGAAATTAGACTATTACAAGAAAGACTAGACACACATAAATCTGAAACTGAAATAAACAAAAATTATTTTCCAATCAACACTATGTTGATTGGAACACTAAAGGATCCAGCTAACCAAAACTTCTGTAACCTGGAAATTCATCTAGTCTTTCTACTATAATCTTTGATTGACAACTCCATTTTGTTTGATATCTTCCTTCTTTAAAGTCAGTGGATTCCAACACAGCGTGCAAACACCCTACAGGAGGTAGTGGATAATCCATCAGATCCAAGAAAAATGCTGAGACATTATATTGGCTTTTTATCTAAAATAGAAAATTAAAAGTTAAGCCAGAGTAATATTTCATACAATGACTTAAACTGGTGCCACCATCCCACTTCAGATGGCCCTGAGTCACAAATGACAAGTGGGGAATCTTGAAAGAAAGGTGAGGTCCACAAATCCAAGGAATTGGCAATGGTGACCTTACACTTCAATGCATACCTCGTTAAGAGGATTTAAGGATTATATTAACCAGTTTCTCAAACACATACAAAAACATCCTCACAAAGCAGACCAGAAACTTAAAAGGACCCCAGCAAAGAAACATGAGGTTAATAATAGTACTAAAAATGTGACCACCATCTAACTCTAAGTGAATGTAAAGATGACCATCCCCTTTCCCTCCCCTTTTAACTTTTTATTTTGTGTTGAGGTATAGACAATCAACAAACAAAGTTGTGGTAGTTTAAGGTGAATAGTGAAGGGACTCAGCCATATGTATACGTGTATCCATTTGCCCCAAACCCCCCTCCCATCCAGGCAGTCACATAACATTGAACAGAGTTCTCTGTGCTACACAGTAAGGCTCTGTTGATTATCTATTTTAAATAAAGTAGAGCATATATGTTCATTCCAAACTTCCTAATTACCCTCCCTCCACACTTAATTCTCCAAGCCAGGCTTCAGCAATACGTGAACCGTGAAATTCCAGATGTTCAAACTGGTTTTAGAAAAGGCAAAGGAACCAGAGATCAAATTGCCAACATCCACTAGATCATCGAAAAAGCAAGAGAGTTCCAGAAAAACATCTATTTCTGTTTTATTGACTATGCTAAAGCCTTTGACTGTGTAGATCACAATAAACTGTAGAAAATTCTCAAAGAGATGGGAATACCAGACTACCTGACCTGCCTCTTGAGAAACCTATATGCAGGTCAGGAAGCAACAGTTAGAACTGGACATGGAACAACAGACTGGTTCCAAATAGGAAAAGAAGTACGTCAAGGCTGTATACTGTCACCCTGCTTATTTAACTTATATGCAGGGTACATCATGAGAAACGCTGGGCTGGAAGAAGCACAAGTTGAAATCAAAACTGCCAGGAGAAATATCAATAACCTCAGATATGCAGATGACACCACCCTTATGGCAGAAAGTGAAGAGGAACTAAAAAGCCTCTTGATGAAAGTGAAAGAGGATATTGAGGAAGATGGCTTAAAGCTTAACATTCAGAAAACGAAGATCATAGCATCTGGTCCCATCACCTCATGGGAAATAGATGGAGAGACAGTGGAAACAGTGTCAGACATTATTTTTTGGGGCTCCAAAATCACTGCAGATGGTGACTGCAGCCATGAAATTAAAAGACGCTTACTCCTTGGAAGGAAAGTGATGACCAACCTAGATAGCATATTAAAAAGCAGAGACATTACTTTGCCAACAAAGGTCCATCTAGTCAAGGCTATGGTTTTTCCAGTGGTCATGTATGGATGTGAGAGTTGGACGGTGAAGAAAGCTGAGCGCCGAAAAATTCATGCTTTTGAACTGTGGTACTGGAGAAGACTCTTGAGAGTCCCTTGGACTGCAAGGAGATCCAACCAGTCCATCCTAAAGGAGATCAGTCCTGGCTGTTCATTGGAAGGACTGATGTTGAAGCTGAAACTCCAATACTTTGGTCACCTCATGCGAAGAGTTGACTCGGAAAAGACCCTGATGCTGGGAGGGATTGGGGGCAGGAGGAGAAGGGGACGACAGAAGATGAGATGGCTGGATGGCATCACCGACTCGATGTACATGAGTTTGAGTAAACTCTGGGAGTTGGTGATGGACAGGGAGGCCTAGCATGCTGCGATTCATGGGGTCAAAAAGAGTTGGACACGACTGAGTGACTGAACTGAACTGAAGTATACTATGTAAAAGCAACTTTCAAAAGTAACAGATTTAAAAAAAAAAAAAAAGAAATCTTGTAGTAACCTTAAAAAAAAAAAAAGAAAGAAATCCAAATTCTAACATGAACCACGAGATTTTCACCTAAATCCTGCTACCCTTAAGTTAACAATAAAACAGAGAATCAAATGGTCAGGCTATTCAGAAGCATAATTTCTTTATGCTTACCTAGTATTTTAAATGTATTTAAAGAAAATTTTCCAGCAGGAAAGTAGTAATATAAACTTGATCACAGGAAATAAAAATGATGTGTTCATTTTCTCAAACACTTTGCAGTAGCCATTAAATGTATCTTTTCTCTTTTCTCCCCTCACTTCCTCTCTCCCCCTCTTCTTACCCCCTCTCCCCTGTATGTATGTGTACACAAGCACACTCACCACAGATACAGAAAAGAAAATACAGGCTAGAAGTATTACTATACCACTTTGACTTTTATGTTTTTTTTTTTATGACATATATTTTACTTTTTTTATGCTTAAGATTTAGTTAATCGCTCAAGTCATATCCAACTCTTTGGGACCCCAAGGACTGTATCTCACCAGGCTCCTCTGTTGAAGGGATTTTTCAGGCAAGAATACTGGAATGGGTTGCCATTCCCTTCTCCAGGGGATCTTCTGGAACAAGGGACTGAAGCTTGTTGTGTCTCCTGCATCTCCTGCATTACAGGTGGATACTTTATCATCTGAGCCACCCATTTACTGGGCTGTAAGCACTGTACAAAGAGATCCATATCACATGTCACTCATTCATGCGTACATATATTCAGTAAGTATTTATTCAATATGGATGATATACCAGGGCGTGTTTGGATAGTAGGAATACTGTAGTGAACAAGGTCAGGTTCCTGGCTCTTGGAAAATATAATCAAATGGAGGAAATAGACAATAAACAAATAAACAAATTAAAACAGACTTCCAACTTAATTTGGAGACGTTACTGTTCCTAACTCACCAAAAAGACATCAAAGGCATAAATGCACAAGAAAAAGGTATAGAGAGAAGATGACAGGAGATGACTATGGGTATCAGTAGATCACTGAAGCCAACAAAATTTTTGAAACTGGGAAACAGAAGGACATGAGGGTAACTGACTCAGTAGACCAAAGAAGCGTGGCACATATGCCCTTAGCAATGGGAACACGACGGTTCATGCTGCAGAACTCCCAAGAAGTTCAGGACTCCAAGATCAGGTACACCTCGGGAGGCAGGGGTGCTGCGAGGGGCTGAATAAAGTACATGTGACATATATATATATATATATATTTTTTTTTTGACATATATTTTAAAAATGCTGGAGAGGGTGTGGAGAAACGGGAACCCTCTTACACTGTTGGTGGGAATGCAAACTAGTACAGCCACTATGGAGAACAGTGTGGAGATTCCTCAAAAAACTGGAAATAGAACTGCCATATGACCCAGCAATCCCACTCCTGGGCATATACACTGAGGAAACCAGAACTGGAAGAGACACGTGCACCCCAATGTTCATCGCAGCACTGTTTGTAATAGCCAGGACATGGAAGCAACCTAGATGCCCATCAGCAGACGAAATGTATAAGAAAGTTGTGGTACATATACACTATGGAATATTACTCAGCCATTAAAAAGAATTCATTTGAATCAGTTCTAATGAGATAGATTAAACTGGAGCCCATTATACAGAGTGAAGTAAGCCAGAAAGATAAAGACCAATACAGTATACGAACACATATATATGGAATTTAGAAAGACGGTAACGATGACCCTATATGCAAGACAGAAGAGACATAGAGGATTCTATGGGAGAAGGCGAGGGTGGGATGATCTGAGAGAATAGCATTGAAACATGTATATTATCAAGTGTGAAACAGATCGCCAGTCCAGGTTGGATGCATGAGACAGTGCTCAGGGCTGGTGCACTGGAATGACCCAGAGGGATGGGATGGGGAAGGTGGTGGGAGGGGGGGTTCAGGATGGGGAACACATGTAAATCCATGGCTGATTCATGTCAGTGTATGTCAAAACCCACTACAATATTGTAAAGTAAAGAGCCTCCAACTGATAAAAATAAATGAAAAAAAAATGTGTCAGACTCCACATTCTGATAATTATGACATTTGAAATACACATTTCAAGCCACTCTTTGAAAGTATTGATAAAGAGGCTTTAGATTCTTGGTAAACACAAAAATATAATGACTGGAATTAAAACTAAAATGAAAAATACAGAAGCCATAACATTAGCACTTCTTGGAACAGAAGTGACATTACTAGTCTCACATAAAGGGAAGGACACTTGCAAGCTGCAGAGGATTCACTTAACACAAAAGCAACAAATTCTGAAACAAGATTTCTCCACTTGCATAATTAAAAATCGTTTTTCTCCAAAATCAAGAAACAAAATAATACCACCAAACTTCTTCCTTTCTATTGTTGATTAGTCTTTACACTAGAATCAAAATTAATCATGACTAATAATGCGATCTCATTTTTTCCTTAAGAGAATCCTAAACACTAAGTGTTTCTAGATATGCCCAGGTTAATATACACACAGCACATGTCTGTGAAAATGAGGAAATGAAAGTATTATCTCTATTACTCCGATAACAACATGAAGCACTGAGAAAGTCACTTGCCAGAGCTCATAAAGCCCACTGAAGGAGAAGAATTCTGGTTTTAATTTGTCTAATACTGGCAGTTTATTCCCCTACGATAATGTTCAGCACATATTTGCCTCATTTTACATACAGTACAAATTTCTCAAACCAAAAGCAACTGTATTTTATAGCTAGAAAATGGATGTGGCTACACAATTTCATTACAGTGTGCATGACATACTCCTTTTTAAAACGTTCCCTTTTTTTTCAAAGATATAATTATATCATCTACTGACATTTTCTGAGTTTGATATGTAAGTGTACTTTATTATTCTCCCATTAAGCTACAAACCGCTGATAAAATGCCAATGGCTTGAATAAAGAGCACAGTGACATTTTACTGTAGGGTCATTGCACTATGGACAGAATGCCAGCCTTCCACTTGAATGCACTGCATATTGTCTAGCTACATTTCTTAAGCACCACTTCTCAAAGGCTTCAAGGTTCTTGGGAATTGTTGATGAAATAAAGGGGAAAACGAGCAGGTTATAATTATCTTGTCAAGATTCTTCTTGTGAACATTTATTTGGACAACTCACAAAAAAGCAAGCATCTCATTTTCTAATTCAGAATATCATTTCTCTTAAAAAATTGTATTAGCATCTTTGAAATTACAGAGTGGGGTCTAGAGGATCAGTCCTGAAGCAACACTGCAGATTGAATTGAAATGTCAGTAAAACTGCAATGGAGAGAAGGCAGGCTTTGGAACTACCATGTTTCATCTGGCCAAGAAATTACTCAGTATGAGACTCAGTTTTCTATTTTGAAAAATGAAGGTAATCATATATACCTCAAAGGTATGTTCTGAGCTTCCCAGGTGGCAAAAGCAGTAAAGAACTTGCCTGACAATGAAGAAGACATAAGAGATGTGGGTTCAATCCCTGGGTCGGGAAGATCCCCTGGAAGAGAGCATGGCAACCCACTCTAGTATCCTTGCCTAAAGAATCCTCATGGACAAAGGAGCCTGGCGGGCTACAGTCCATAGGGTCACACAGAGTCAGACACGACTGAAGCAACTTAGCACACACGCAAGGTATGTTCTGATGTTTAAATATGGCAGCTTATTTAGAATACTTAGCTCTGTAACAGAGGTGCATTTGTGTGTGCTAAGTCACTCTCCAGCAAGCTCCGGGAAATGGTGAAGGACAGGGAAACCTGACATGCTGCAGTCCATGGGCTCGCAAAGAGTCGACAAGACTGAGCAACTGAACAACAAATCCTTTGTATCCTAAATAAATAAGTGGGAGATTATTAATTTTAACAAATAAGTTTCTGATGTCAAAATTTAGAGGGATTAACCAAGGAGTCTCAGAAATTTTCAGGGATCCCTTTCAGGGATCTTCTAGAGTCATTTGGGTGTCTTACTAGAAGCCTTCTGGAGCACATGGGGAGCCCTGCTGATGCCTGGGAAACATTCCAGTTTCTTGCATGCATGCACTGTGCTCAGTCATATCTGACTCTTTTGCGACCCCATGGACTATAACCCGCCAAACTCCTCTGTTCATGGAATTTCTTTACCCAAGTATTTTATGAAGTTCCTCATAATTTTATTTAGATATGCACTTCATTTTTTTTCCATTATGTTTTTATAACCTTCTAAACTGACAATACCTATACAGCACCATTAAATGAGCTTAATTGCAAAATCTAAATTTGCATTTTCTTTACTTTTCCATATAGACTATGGAGAATAGTTCAATAACTTTTAAAATTTAATATTTACACTGTGGAAAATTATACTTTTAGCAATGTGCTAGTGATTCTGAAGAGCAGGAGCTTTGCTCAGCCAGGAAGTCTTAGGCAGGTGTTTAATTAGACTAATTAACCTAGTCACTTCCGGTTTTCCATTTGCTCTTTGTAGATGCAGATAAGCAACACAACTGATTGCCTCATTAGACTATTTAAAACCCACTCACTTTTTATAGACAAGGAAATTTTTGAACTCAAAATTATAAACTCAAAAAATAACATGTGGTCTCATCTCACATATTTTTCTTGTTCTAACCACCATTTTTCTAATTTGATTTTTTCATATAACTTTAACAATATTAGCATAGGGAATAGAGTAATAAAACGTACTCCATATATAAAGAACATAAAAGCTACATGGTTTACTGCTCTCACAGCTTTTCTCAGCACGGATAAAATGTGTCTTCTCTTGCCTGACTCACTTTCTTAAGAAGAATCAATATATTTTGTTGGTCTAGGGATCAAATCTGAAAGACTGGTCTCATTAGCACTATAACCACTTAAATCAACTGGCAATAAATCTCTTGTAGTTAGCAAAATTCAGATGGAGAAAAAGAAAATATAACCTTCTTTTTCTTATGCTTCTTATTCCCCTACCTATAGACATTAAAGATACCTTCAAAATTCAATTTTAAATCATCAGGCTACACAACAAATCCAAGACCATTTTAGGTCCTGTTTATATACTCTTGAGTAGTGTGCATACAAATTAGGGTGTACATATACATGTATATATGTGTGTGTGTGTATATATATATATATATACAGAGAGAGAGAGAGAGAGAGATACAGATAACGGATATAGATATTTTTTCCCATCTGCAAACTGCTGGCAATTTTACATGGTCTATGCATCTAAGCTAAAATAAGCACAATCTCACCCCTGTACTTGGAGCCATGCAGGCCACAGGTCAGCTGGCACACGGACAAATGTGCAAGTAGCCAACTCACATGTACTTCTTTGCAATATCAATAGCATCTCATCACTTAATGTGCTTTAACTACTTACCTCTGGGCTACAGTGCATCTTCTAGGAGAAAGAAGGACCATACAAGATACATGGCAAGTCTACAGGTCACAGAGATTTTGTAGGAAAGAACAGGAGAAACTCTCATAAGCCATTAAGGGAAGAAGGTGTTTCATAATACATAACAAGACAATTCCATAATAAGGTAATCATATTCCAGAGCACTGATTATTAAAAAGGAAAAAAAAAAAAAGGTAAAGAAGGATGAAAATAAGAGATGACAGGAAGTAGTCTTACAGTAGTTACATAATTAGATTTTCTTAGACACCTGGATAAGTATAATTACAAGATCCGAGGAGATGCTCACAGAACCTACCCAAACCAAGGTATGCAATCTATTTATTACTAATCTTAGTTTTTAGTTAAGTTGCTCAGTCGTGTCCAACTCTTTGCAACCCTGTGGACTGTAGCCCACCAGGCTCCTCCGTCCATGGGATTCTCCAGTCAAGAATACTGGAGTGGGTTGCCATTTCCTTCTCCAGGGGATCTTCCCGACCCAGGGATAGAACCCAGGTCTCCCGCATTGCAGGCAGATGCTTTAAACTTTGAGCCACCAGGGAAGCCCATTACTAACCGTAGAATATTAGAAAAATTTAAACCAATATTCAGGAACTGGTCCTTCTCCCTGGATGGAAAGGAAAGTACATTCTTGGAGCACTTGCTCTGTAAAAGCTTTTTTGCTGAGTACTTATGATGCTTTCTCTCAATGGATCTGCACAATACTGAATAATGATATGAATCTTATGACAGAAAGCAACAACACCAGATGGCATCTTGTTTAAAGTCATGTAGAAGTCAGTAGCATAGTCCATGTTTGCAGCCAGACCTGGGTACTCATCCTCTTTGCCTGCGAGCATGCTCAGTCACTTCAGTCATGTCCAACTCTTTGCAACCCGATGGACTGTAGCCTGCCTAGCTCCACTCTCCATGGAATTTTCCAAGCAAGAATACTGGAGTGGGTTGCTATTACCCCTCCAGGGGATCCTCCTGACCCAGGGATGGAACCCACATCTTTTATGTCTCCTGCATTGGCAGGAGGGTTCTTTACCACCAGCTCCACCTAGGAAGCCCCTCATCGCCTGATCATCCTTTATTTTATGCTTGCATAGCAAGACAGATTTTGACAATTTAGTTAGAGATATTTTGTTTTATAATATAAAATAAACATTTTACATATTTTATCTGGATTTCAGATAAAACTGATATAAAGTCAGCATTATGGCATGCTGTATTTGAAAGACAGGTATCATCACAAAATTAGAATCACAACTTCTAATTACAATGAAAGTGTATGCAGCTCACTCTCTGGGCTAAAATTCTGAAAAATGTACCCAATGAGAACATTAGACCAATCCTTCTCTATGGTCTCTTCTAGCTTCAGTGTGCTATTAAACTGTGTCATTCAGCAGGAGAAAGCCCGGCAGTCAGGGCAGCACAATGACCAGGGCTGGGTACCCCAGAGTATGTGTGCTGTACAGACAAGCTACTCACTCCCGACTGACTCATGATTTCTTAAAAAGATGCTAGCACTGAATATGAATATCTCCAGGAAACAGCACTAAGTCTACTTCATCCCTTTAACATCTGAGAAGAGCAGAGGGTCCCCATGTTCCCAGGAAGGCTTCGAGAGGAGCCACCAGCTAAGGCAGGAAAACAAGGGGCACATCTGCTGGGATTCAGAAAGCACCCAGCGATAAGGTCCCGAGGTTCCCCTTCCTGGGCTTTTTGCCTTTAAGAGGCATCATTCGTCACAGTATGAGCAGGAACACGCGACAGAGAAGCTGACTGAGTTAACTGAGAAGAGAATGAGTGAGAGAACCAGAGAAGTCCGGAAGAGAATGATGAGATCAGAGCCACCAGAGAACACTGGGTGCTACAGCGCTCCATGATGGGCTGGCGACACAAGTTTCACCAACACCAAGTGGGGACTCCAGGCTGCCATGGTCGGGCAGGAACCCCTGGCTGCTTCTGAGTCTGCTACTCTAAGCTAGGCAGTAGGTTCTGATGTTATGTTGGAGCCAAACAATCTGTCCATTCGGGGTGAGATCTAGGCAGAAGCTAAGGATCTGGGGACAGGATTCAGGCTTTTAAACTCAGTCATGAGATAACAAAGCCAGGAGCTCAGCAGAGATTCAGTCCCCAAGCTCCTGGGCTTTAGTACGGAGAAGGACCTCCGCAGCAATAGAAAAGAGGCAAGGAAAATGAATCAAAAGATCAATCCTAAAAACTGAACCAATACACAGACATACCTCTGAGATACTGCAGCTTCGGTTCCAAAACACTGCAATAAATCAAATATCACCAGCAATGCAAGACACACAAAATTCTTGGTTTCCCAGTACATGTAAAAGTTACACCTATACTATACTACAATCTAGTAAGTGTGTAACAGTATTATGTCTAAAAAATGTACACGTGTGTGTGTGCTAAGCTGCTTCAGCCATGTATGACTATTTGCCACCCCATGGACTGTAGCCTGCCAGACTCCTCTGTCCATGGAATTTTCCAGGCAAGAATACTGGGGTGGGTTGCCATGCCCTCCTCCAGGGGATCTTCCTGACCCAGAGACTGAACCCACGTCTCTTACATCTCCTGCAACTGGCTGGTGGGTTCTTTACCACTAGTGCCACCTGGGAAGCCAAAAAAAAAAAAAAGCTTACATACTTTAATTTAAAAATTAAATTTTATTGATAAAAAAATGCTAACCATCATGTGACAACCCAATTATTACAGATCTTCAATTTGCAGAATTGAAGGTAAAACCAGTATCTGCAAAGCACAATAAATTAAAGGACAGTGAAACAAGGAAAGTCTGCAGTGAGTGGGGGTGGGAAATACTAACTCACATGTTTCCATCTCCTGGACGCAAAGTGGGACATATACTCAGACTTTGGACTGCAAGAAGATCAAACCGGTCCATCCTAAAGGAAATCAATTCTGAATATTCACTGGAAGGACTGATGCTGAAGCTGAAGCTCCAAAACTTTGACCACCTGATGTGAAGAACTGACTCATCAGAAAAGACCCTGATGCTGGGAAAGATTGAAGGCAGGAGGAAACCTGGACGACAGAGAATGAGATGGTCGGATGGCATCACCGACTCAATGGACATGAGTTTGAGCAGGCTCTGAGAGATGGTGAAAGGCAGGGAGACCTGGTGTGTTACAGTCCATAGGGTCACAAAGAGTTGCATGTGACTGAGTGGCTGAACAACTCAACAACAGAAGACTCAGTTCCACAATCCATATGGAAAGGATTATGCTTCAGAGAAGGGGCTTCCAAGGTGGCATAGTGGTAAAGAATCCGCCTGCCAGTGCAAGAGACATAGATTCGATTCCTGAGTCAGAAAGATCCCCTAGAGGAGGAAACAGCAACTTACTCCAGTATTCTTGCCTGGAAAATTCCATGGACAGAGGAGCCTGATGCAGTGCAGTCCATGGGGTCTAAAAGAGTCAGACACAACTGAGCACAAACAGCACAGATGCTACAGGGACACCTCCTGTTCTTGTTATGACTGCCCTGGACACTGGACAGGCCTACAGTGCATGTATGCATTTCTTCTTTTAACCCCTCTAGTATCTTCCTATGATAAATGCAGCCTGACTTTTGCAGAGAACCAGGATATATCTAGGTGTAGCTCATGAAGAAGTAGCCTCTTTTTGATGGACACAGCTGTGTTCTGGGAACAATTTACAATTTCTACTTAACTGATGCTGGAATAATAGGTAAATAGATAATATCTACATAGATTAGGATCATAGAGTCATTGACACAATGAGTGAGACATTAAAATTCTCACCTGGTATGTAACATATAAATACTTGACCATCTCCTGGTTTGTTTTCTTTTATTTAAAGTGCATCACCCCTGTTTTTACTCTCACTAGCTACGCTGATGCCCGTGGTGAAAAGGCAACCTATATTTAGAAATGGCTTTTGACAAACAATGCAACTGAAAAGATTCTTTTCGCAAGAGAGGAGAAAGTATTGCCAAAAGATATAGGAGGGTTTCAAGAGAGCCCTACTCTAAATCCAATCTTCACAAGACCAATAGGACTTGTAAAGGAATAATTGAGATGAAAAACCGTGTAAGGCTTCAGGGAATGGTGAAGGCATCCATCTAACTTTGTCTTTATGGCAGAAAATTTTTTTCATGGAAATACTACAGCAGAAAAAAAAATTTTTTAAGGACCTTAATAAATGTTACAATATCTCATTTGTCTATTCTTTGCTTTCTTACTTCATTATATTTACTTATTTTCATTTCCTTTTATACTAATATATAATCTTCTTCAACTTCCCAGGTAGCTCAGTAGTAAAGAATTCGCCTGCCAGTGCAGGAGACACAGGTGACACGGTTTTGATCCCTGGGTCAGGAAGATGCTCAGGAGAAGGGAATGGCAACCCACCGCAGTATTTTTGTCTAGAAAATTCCATGGGCAGAGGAGCCTGGCATGCTACAGTACATAGAATAACAAAGTCAGATATGACTGAGCACATGCACGAAATCTTCTTCAGCATAAAAATAAAAGGCAATTCCCATTTTGTTGAAAGGTTAAAATTCATAAAGGAACAATTAGCATCACAACTTAAAGTAACATTATGCTCAACTACATGCATATGATCAGCCACAAACTGGATGCTCAAGCGTAGCGATTCACTTTTTAGCTTCAGTATATATTTACTGAGCACCTACTGCATCTACTTCCCTGCTGGCTCAGATGGTAAAGTGTCTGCCTATAATGCGGAAGACCTGGGTTCGATCCCTAGGTCGGGAAGATCCTCTGGAGAAGGAAATGGCAACCCACTCCAGGACTCTTGCCTGGAAAATCCCACGGATGGAGGAGCCTGGCGAGCTACAGTCCCACGGGGTTGCAAAGAGTCGGACATGACTGAGCGACTTCAGTTTCACTTTACCACATCTACATGCCATTCAGGATACAGAGCAATGGGTATATTCAAGTGAATAAAAGAGATACTTTCCCTGTCTTCGTGGCATGAGAATCTAGTATTGGTGGGAGAAAAACACTAGTGAAATAAATGTAAAATATACATAACAGAAACCTTTCTCAGTGAGATAAATGAAATGGGTAATGTGTTCTGAGTTGGGGCAGTTTAGATGAATAGTCAAGAAAAACTGCAGGGGTTAGGTTACATGATCTCAGAGAGAGAAATTCTGTGAGATCTGAAAGTACCACTCAATGCTGATGCAGCTAGTTAGGATAACTGTGAGAAATTTCGACCTTCTAATTATTAACCACTCTAGACACCCAGTCAACGCTTCAGCTAATCACCTGTTTTTGTTAACCCCATGTGCATTTTTGAGAGCATGAGAACTCTTATTTCATACTCACACTCTCCAACAAAACAAATCCAACGAAGACTTCTACCTCGTGCAATAAAACTCAGCCTAGCCTACCCACTCACACATTTAACTGGCCCATTTTAGTATCTGGCTTATTAAATGTGGTAAATACATTGTCTTCTTATCAGTGACTATGTTGCTCATCATTATATGCCCAGGGTTCACATGGACCATGCCTCAAAAATGTAAGTGGAATGAATGAATAAAGGACTACATCTACTCCTACTAAATATTTATGTAATTTACAAAAGAAAATTGAATCCAAGTCAAATGTATAAGACTGTGGCAGAAAATCCATTTGAAAAGTGATAAGATATTTATTAAAGTAAACAATCTATTTCTATTTTTCTCCAATTATCCTTTTCTGATTTAGTTAAATTTGGGCCCATCTTCAAAGAGAAGACTCTTGAAAGTTCTTTGTACTGCAAGGGGATCAAATGAGTCAATCCTAAAGGAAATCAACCCTGAATATTCATTGGAAGGAATACTGGTGAAACTCAAGCTCCAATACTTTGGCCACCTGACGCAAACAGCTGACTCACTGGAAAAGACCCTGATGCTGGGGAAGATTGAAGGCAAAACAGGAAGGGGGCAACAGTGGATGAGAAGGTTATATAGCATCACCGACTCAATGGACATGAATTTGAGCAAATTCCAGGAGACAGTGAAGGTCAGGGAAGCCTGACATGCTGCAATTCACAGGATTGTGAAGAGTCAGACATGACTTAGTAACTGAAAAATAACAAATCAGTGTATTTATAGCATTACTGTAAAAACAGAAAACATTTTTCATTATATTACATAATGCCTCCTTAACAAAGCTGGTATTGCTTCACATCACCACATTAATTAAAAAACTAGAACATACAATGATGACAGCATATTTTTCTAATAATAAGAAATCTCTGTGATTCAAGTACCAAACTTGAATATATTCAGTAGAATAGCTACTATATTAAAAGGTTAGATATTCTCTGTTAGCATTTAAAATTACTTAGTACCTACTATTACAAACAAAGTCTTTTTACTAGATAATATTTAGGGAGTAAATACATGTGTTTGTGTTCAGATAACACCATTCCTACCCAAAAGCAATTTATTAAGCAGTAAAGCAAAGTAAGCACAATATAAGATCTCCTGTGTAGAGCAGAATTCTCCAGATACAGAACAGAAAAATTACCAGACTGTAAAATACTTGAACTGAGTGAGCCTAATAATGGAGATTTTATGTGAGTAAGAAGCGTGATGTGGTACAAATCATACTTTTCTGGATGGATAAGAGGTTAGATTATGTATTTTGTCTCTTAAATCCCATGTTAGTTTATACATGATTTTTCTCATGATAAAACAGATGGACATGTAAACACTGCTATATTTAAAATGGATAACCAACTAGGACCTACTGCAGAGCACATGGAAATCTGCTCAATATTATATAGCAGCCTGGATTGGAGGAGAGTTTGGGGGAGAATGAATATATGTACATACATATGGTTGAATCTCTTCAGCTGTTCATCTGAAACTATCATAACATTGTTAATAGGCTATACCCCAATACAAAATCAAAGGTTTAACACACACACACACACACACACACACACACACACGCACACACACACGCACGCTACTCTGTCTGGCATTTCCTTCCCTGGGTCTTGCACAGTTAAAAGAAGTGTGGTAATGTTGCCCTTATAATACATTGTCCATTTGTTAGCTTTCCCATTGAAAGCATAAGATGTTTTGGACAAAAACCCATGCATGACACTGGTATACTCTCCCAAAGTGAAATAATCTTAGCTGTTCTTTAGATGTGTATGCATTTCCTTATCTATTTTCTTACAAGCCAATAAAGAAGGCAATGAAAGTAACTTCCAAGGAGAAAAAGATGTATCTTCTGAAAAAGTTGAGTCTAATTTTTAGGTGTGATGCATTCCCACAGGCATCATCTTTTAAGTCACAGCCTGAATTACACACACTCTCTTTTAACATCAAACTAATAGATAAAGGCAGCAAGAACTCTAAAGTAGGATAAAGTCAGGATTGATCATTTTTTATCCCTATTAACTAACTGACTCAGGGGAAATTTGAAATTTTCAGAATTAATGAACCAATTTCATTGATAGTTAATTTATTAACAGTGTCAAATTTTATGGCAGGCATATTATAAGCCTCTCATATACCCATAGCATACTGAATGTGACTCCCCTAATCTCTATTGGGTTTCATCATTAAGAAAAGAGAATTGTTCTATTATAAACTCTAGGTCAGATACCTCAATAAATGCATTTGGTAACTTCATCTGAGAAGTCGTCAACATTATGTCAGTGAATAAAAAAGACCATACAGTTATCTGCAAGGGAGATACTCTAACTATAGGCAAATATTATATTCCCTGATTTTACTTCCCCTTTTATGGAACCAAAATTATTTCACAAGTATCAAACCTGACCCAAGAGATTACTCAGAAGTTCCAAAGTCAAATGGCCCACAGGAGATTTCAGATGACCTCAGTCCTGGGAAAGCAAATGTACCTGACAGAGATGCACACATCCACCCTGGACTCCACAGATGTATGAAAACCCCATTCCAACCTGGAGGGTTTTGGTCTCAGCCCAGACAATGAACATCTTCTGACTCATCTCCACCAGTGCATGTATTCTAGAATGGAAGTTCAGTCCTGGAGTCAGTCATGGACTGTAACTCACCAGGTTCCTCTGTCCATGGGATTTTTCAGGCAAGAAGATCGGGATGGTTTACCATTTCCTTCTCAAGGGAAATCTTCCCGACCCAGGGACTGAACCCACGTTTACTGTATCAAAGGCAGATTCTTTACCACTGAGCCACCAGGGAAGTTCTTATCTATAAATATACATTATAAAATATAAGACATTTATGTTTATATACCCTAGAGCCATGGAACATGTGCTTGATTTGATCATGGTTAAATACTGAGGTTCAGGTAACTATTGAAAGGAGTTTATTTTTTAAATTACTCAACAAACCAGGTGTTAAATTCTTTTCTACAGCAGAGTTTTTCAGTTCTGACAACTCTATCCTAAACTAAAATAGTGTCCACTTAGAGTAGAATTTCCTTTTCTGCTAATATTTTTCAGCCCAACAGCAGCACAAGCTTTTTTTGAGTCCACAAAGTCGAACTAGGGCATGTTCCATCCCAGCTGTAGAGGCCTTGGCTGCTCCCATCCCAGGGCCTCTGTTTACCTCCTGGAGTGGGTGAATTACACTTTATGAGGACATTGGGAGGACTCTCTGAAAGCCAGTTTGTAACTGGCGAGCACAGTGTTCTGCTCATAGTAAATTCTTAACAAATGAGACTCCCTGGTATTTACCACTTGCTGGAGTTTCATGGATCCAACCACACAGATAATTTCTAAGATGCAGTCTGTGTACTGAGGATATAATTAGTAACCTGGTGGTTCAGCAGTAAAGAATCTACCTGCAATGCAGGAGCCTAGGGTAGGATCCTGGATTCAGGAAGATCCCCTGGAGGAGGGCATGGCAACCCACTCCAGTATTCTTGCCTGGAGAATCCCATGGACAGAGAAGCCCGGCAGGCTAACAGGATCACAAAGAGTCGGCCGTGACTGAAGTGACTTAGCATGCATGCATGCAGAGTCATGGAATCTTAGTAATGATCTGGTCATGCTGCCAGCCGGCTGGGAATCTATCAGGTAGTTCTCCCACTGCTGTGGCGGCTTCCAGCGTGGCCTGGTGCAGCCAGGCCTTCACTATGCAGCCTGAGCCACACTTCTCTCAGGAACCCTCATGAAGAGGTCATGTTGCCACGGGTTGGAACAGGCAGTACCAAGAGAAGTGCCACATCTTTCCCCTATCTCTTCACACTGACAAAAGTTGAAGGACGCATGACAGAACTGAGGAAAGAGTTCGAAGGGTAACTTGACTCGGATTTGTCTAAATCAGGAAGCTCATTCAGTTTCCAAGGCAACCAGTAGGTTTTTTCTTCTTCCAACTAATGTTTACTTTCATCAAAATAAGATACATCAACATAGCTAAAATTTTTAATCATTCCCAAAAGGACACTACACCACAAGGAGTAGTGTTCTGGGTAACTCTCCTGTCCCCTCTGCAATGCTCATACACAAACTGAAATGACTTTTACATTGTAAAAAGTGTTTCTTCTGCTATCCCGAGCCATATTGCCACCTTATGTATATATTTGTATTCACTGGTCCTAGATCGACCATCTAAAGCAAAACAGAAAAATTCTGCACTGCTTGTCCATCACAGTCCTTCAAATATCTGCAGATACTAGGAAGGCTCACCTCTATCTTCTCCTTTAAGGCTAAATATCCTCCACTCCTTAACTCTTCTTCTGTGGTCTTTAAGATCTTTCCCTAAACATGTGTTCTCCTAAGAATGCATGTTAGTTGATCAACATATCTTTCAAACTTATATAAAAAATAACTGCAAGTAATGGTCTATAAGGGCTTCCCTGGTGACTCGGTGGTAAAGAATCCACCTGCCAGACTCTACTACAAAGCCACAGTCATCAAGACAGTAAGGTACTGGCACAAAGACAGAAATATAGATCAATGGAACAGAATAGAAAGCCCAGAGATAAATCCACGAACCTATGGACACCTTATCTTTGACAAAGGAGGCAAGGATATACAATGGAAAAAAGACAACCTCTTTAACAAGTGGTGCTGGGAAAACTAATCAACCACTTGTAAAAGAATGAAACTAGAACACTTTCTAACAGCATACACAAAAATAAACTCAAAATGGATTAAAGATCTAAATGTAAGACCAGAAACTATAAAACTCCTAGAGGAGAACATAGGCAAAACACTCTCCAACATGAATCACAGCAGGATCCTCTATGACCCACCTCCCAGAATATTGGAAACAAAAGCAAAAATAAACAAATGGGACCTAATGAAACTTAAAAGCTCTTGCACAACAAAAGAAACTATAAATAAGGTGAAAAGACAGCCCTCAGATTGGGAGAAAATAATAGCAAATGAAGAAACAGACAAAGGATTAATCTCAAAAATATACAAGTAACTCCTGCAGCTCAATCCCAGAAAAATAAATGACCCAATCAAAAAATGGGCCAAAGAACTAAACAGACATTTCTCCAAAGAAGACATACAGATGGCTAACAAACACATGAAAAGATGCTCAACATCACTCATTATCAGAGAAATGCAAATCAAAACCACAATGAGGTACCATTACACGCCAGTCAGGATGGCTGCTATCCAAAAGTCTACAAGCAATAAATGCTGGAGAGGGTGTGGAGAAAAGGGAACTCTCTTACACTGTTGGTGGGAATGCAAACTAGTACAGCCACTATGGAAAACAGTGTGGAGATTCCTTAAAAAACTGGAAATAGAACTGCCATATGACCCAGCAATCCCACTCCTGGGCATATACACTGAGGAAGCCAGATCTGAAAGAGACACGTGCACCCCAATGTTCATCGCAGCACTGTTTATAATAGCCAGGACATGGAAGCAGCCTAGATGCCCATCAGCAGACGAATGGATAAGGAAGCTGTGGTACATATACACCGAGGAATATTACTCAGCCATTAAAAAGAATTCATTTGAATCAGTTCTAATGAGATGGATGAAACTGGAGCCCATTATACAGAGTGAAGTAAGCCAGAAAGATAAAGAACATTACAGCATACTAACACATATATATGGAATTTAGAAAGATGGTAATAATAACCCTATATGCAAAACAGAAAAAGAGACACAGATGTACAGAACAGACTTTTGGACTCTGTGGGAGAAGGCAATGGTGGGATGTTTCGAGAGAACAACATGTATATTATCTATAGTGAAACAGATCACCAACCCAGGTGGGATGCATGAGACAAGTGCTCGGGCCTGGTGCACTGGGAAGACTCAGAGGAATCGGGTGGAGAGGGAGGTGGGAGGGGGGATCGGGATGGGGAATACATGTAACTCCATGGCTGATTCATGTCAATGTATGACAAAACCCATTGCAATGTTGTGAAGTAATTAGCCTCCAACTAATATAAAAATAAATGAAAAAAAAAAAAAAAAAAGAATCCACCTGCCAATGTAGGAGAGGCAGGATCAGGAAGACCCCCTGGAGAAGGAAATGACAACCCACGCCAGTATTTTAGCCTGGGAAATCCCATGGACAGAAAAGCCTGGCAGGGTACAATCCATAGGGTTGCAAAGAGTCAGACACCACTTAGTAACTGAGCAGAGAGAGAGAATGTTCTATAAGCAGATTAAGTAGTAGAGAATTCAATGAGTTTATTGATTATCCCACTAATTACTCCATGACTGAAATAATGAATGCTTTCTTTTCACTTTACTCCATTCCTCCACACAGATATCTTGGAAGATGATAGTCAGCGTCTAAATATATAACTAGACCCCTAAGGATGGTGGTTTTAAAGTTCAGTTGGGTGTAAGAGTGGGTGTTCAGAGATAATAAAAGACATACTTGTGTGAACATTGATAAGAAAGAGGGCAATTAGAAAGTTATTTCTTTTTTCTCTGATGCACTGAGCCACACCATCTATGATGGTCATAGTCTGTCATGGAGAAGTCAGCACATGTCTAAAACAATTGATATCAGCAAACAGGTGAGAGGATAAAAAGAATGCCTGCAGTTCTCCAGGGAGGATGCAGCATCTTATAGTCACACTTGCTCTGGTAAAAAGCACATAACCTAAAATATACCATCTTAGCCATCTTTAAATGTACAGTAGCATTAGCTATCTGAACATGTAGGTGCTTCAGTTCTCTAGAAATGTCATGGCACCTTTTTAAGTCTCTTTGGCCAAAGGTTACTGTGGACTGTCCTGGAAGCCTGCAGCACTATCTCAGTTTGCATGAGTCGTGTTTGGAAATGCTGGTGATGCTGAAGGAAGGGTGAGTCTGCCATCCAGAGTGGAGCAGGTTGTGTCCTGCACAAAACGGAATAGATTGACAGGCAACCAGGGTTGAATTCAGCCTTCATTCAGTTTCCTAACCCCACTCCAATTATCACCAAGAGAAAAGGGCCGTCACTTGAGTAAGCACTGGTTCCCCTGGAGGGAGGGCAAGTCAGGGGAGAAAGCCTAATAGGCAGAGAAATCAATGAGGGGCCCCTTTGCTGTTCTTCACCCACTCAGTCATGTCTGACTCTTTCGAACCTATGAACGGCAGCAGGCCAGGCTTTCCTGTCCTTCACTATCTCCCAGAGCTTGCTCAAAATCAGGTGCATTAAGTCAGTGATATCCAACCATCTCATCCTCTGTTGCCCCCTTCTCCTTCTGCCTTCAATCTTTCCCAGTATCAGGGTCTTTTCCAATGAATGAAATGTCCCTAGATAGAATTTAAATACTGGGGTGATTTTTATTTCAATGTAGATAAAGTCACATTTAGTATAGTGTTTCCAAGTCTTCCTACCCTATACACCAATTTCCTTCACTTGGCCAGCCCTTCTGTGAAGCCTGATAAACCTGTCCATGGTGATGGCAACAAATCTAAATGAATAGGGTAGGAAATGGAAATACTCTCTGCCTCCCTATTCACCTTTGACTCTGTGCCATGTGTAATGTACTATAGAGAGCACTGCTTCCTGAGCAGTGACTAGCAACAAAGGGAGTGGGAGCTCCTGCCAGAGCTGGGAGTCAAGGGAGCCAAAATTGATGGGGTGTAAGCCCCACAAAGGCAGGGATCTAGGTCAGTTCTGTTTATCAATATATTCCAAGCAATTAGAACAGTTCTCAGGACTGAGTACGTTCTTAAACATTTATAGAATGAATCAATGATTCAAGGAGATGTTTTTAAAAAATTTAATTTATTATTATTTGGGTCATGAAAAATTTTAATTAAATGAAAGATTTTTTAAGTTCTATAGTGCTTTACAATTTTCAAAAGTTTTACACATATGTTTCCATAGAATCCTAAAATAACTTTTTTCCCTCGCCTCTCTATTGTTTCTTCCTCCTTCTTCCCTTTACTGGTTTGTTCTCTATGTATGACACAAATAAAAAATGTTGGCAAGGATGTGGAGAAAAGGGAACCCTCCTACACTATTGTTGAGAATGAAAATTGGTGTAGTATGGCAGTTTCTCAAAAAAGTAAAAAGAGAACTACTTTATAACTTAGCAATTCCACTCCTGGAAATATATCTTAAAAAAACAAAACCACAAAATTGAAAAGAAATATGTTCCCCAATATTTATAGCAACATTATTTATAACTGCCAAGATATGGAAGAAACTTAAGTGTCCATCCACAGAAGAATGGACAAAGATGTGGTTTTTCTCAGGATGTATGTCCAGGGGTAGGATTTCTGGATCACATGGTAGCTCTGTTTTTAGTTTTTTAAGGAACCTCTATACTGTTCTCCATAGTAGCTGCACCAAATTACATTCCTACCAACGGTGTAGGAGGGTTCCCTTTTCTCCACACCCTCTCCAGCATTTATTTTTTGTAAATTTTTTGGATGATGATCATTCTAACTGCTGTTAGATTCATTTTTCTAATTATCAGCAATGCTGATGCTGGGAAAGACAGAAGGCAGGAGGAGAAGGGGACAACAGAGGATGGGATGGCTGGATGGCCTAACCAACTCGATGCACATGAGTTTGAGCAAGCTCCAGGAGTTGGTGATGGACAGGGAAGCCTGGCGTGCTGCAGTCCATAGGGTCGCAAAGAGTCAGACACGACTGAGTGACTGAACTGAACTGAGCAATGTTGAACATCTTTTCATGTGCCTCGTGGCCATCTGTGTGTCTTCCTTGGAGGAATGTCTATTTAGGTCTTCTGCTCATTTCCAAGTTTCCTTTTAATATACAGATCCACGTGAGCTGTTTGTAAATTCTGAAGACTAATCCCCTTGTCAGTTGTATCATTTGCAAATATTTTCTCCCATTTTGGGGGTTGTCTTTTGGTTTGTTTGTTTGTTTTGTATGGTTTCCTTTGCTATGCAAAAGCTTTTGATTTTAATTAGGTCCCATTTGTTTACTTTTGCTTTTATTTTCATTACACTGGAGGTACAAGATATTGCTGTGGTTTATGCCAAAGCATGTTCTGCCTATGTTTTCCATTAAGAGATTCATATTATCTGGTCTTACACTTAGGTGTTCAATCCATTTGGAGTTCATTATTGTGCATGGTGTTAAAGAATATTCCAATTTCATTATTAACATGTAGCTGTCTAGTTTTCCCGGCACCATTTATTGAAGAGACTGCCTTTCCTCCATTGTACAGTCTTGCCTCCCTTGTTGTAGATTAATTGACCAAAGTTGCGCAGGTTTATCTCTGGCTTTTCATCTTGTTCCATAGATATATATCTCTCTTTTTGATTTGTAGTAAAACTTGAACTCAGGGAGTCTGCTTCTTTCAGCTCCATTTTTCTCTCTCAAGATTGCTTTGGCATGGAGGCAACCTAAATGTCCATCAACTGATGAATGAATAAAGATGTGGTACATAAACAGAATACTCAGTCAGTCAGTCAGTTCAGTCACTCAGTCGTGTCCGACTCTTTGCAACCCCACGGACTGTAGCATGCCAGGCTTCCCTGTCCATCACCAACTCCTGGAGCTTGCTCAAACTCATGTACATAGTGTCGGTGATGCCATCCAACCATCTCATCCTCTGTTGTCCCCTTCTCCTTCTGCCTTCAATCTTCCCCAGCATCAGGGTCTTTCCTAGTGAGTCAGTTCTTCGCATCAGGTGGCCAAAGTATTGGAGCTTCAGCTTCAGCATCAGTCCTTCCAAAGAATGCCACTACAACAGAATACTACTCAGCCATAAAAATTGAAATTTTGTTATTTGCAGCAACATGGATAGACTTGGAGGACATTATGCTTAGTGAAATAATTCAGAGAAAGATAATACTGTATGATGTCACTTATATGTGAAATCTAAAAAAGTACAGCAAACTAGTGAATAAAGCAAAAAAGAAGCAGACTAACAGATTAAAGTCCAATTTTAAATTCTGAGCAGAAGTTACTATGACCTGAACTGTTACTGACTTCCTTCCTTCTTTCCTTTCTCTCTTTCTTTCTCTCCCTCTGTTTCCTCCTTCCTTCCTTTCTTTTTTCTCTCCTTCCCTCCTTTCTTCCTTCCTTTCTCTCTCTTTCTTTGGAAACTTTGGCAGGATACCAATATTTTTTTTTCTAAGGACTCACATACCTGTTGCTTAAAAATCTGCTCGTGAATACTGCAAGGCATCTTAACTCCACTTATTTACCCAAATATCAACAATCAGTTTACTCTTCTTTTGTGAAAATTATGACAAAGCTGGCGCTTTCTGTCTAAGCATAATTTATCTATGATTTGTTAAACATTACCTTTGAGATTTCTTTTACAAATTATTTTAAATTTCAAAAATAGTTAATTACTGAATTAATTACTCAATCACACATATCAATGAAATTTGCATTGATGAGTATTTACAATTCTAGAATACCATTATATTAATATTGACCAAGTCTAGTCCATATTATTCTTTAAAAACTGGTTCATATCTTATCTGTCTTCCCTAATCTGTGCCTCTCCTTTACTGTCTCTCCCTTTGCCAACTATATCATCAGTTCAAATTTCACTCATTTGTTGATGTGCTGCCTTATAACTAATCCTATGAGATTGGGGGGAATCCTTCCTCTTTCCAATTATATTATACTGCTAATGGATGTAAGCATTATTCTGGAGGTAGAGGAAAAACACTATTTTAATTTAACAGTCTTAACACTAATTTTCTAAAGTTGCAAAGTTCTTTAGAACTTTCAGAATTCTAAGAGCCTCAAAACAACCACATAGCAATGAGAGTAGTATTTAGATTTTACAAATGAGATGAAAATGCAAAGAAGTAAATCCTTTTTTCCCAGGGTTGCACTGTCTGATAAAAGCCGAACACAAGGCTCTGACTTACCAAGAGGATGACAGAAGTTTGCTAACTTCTCTGAGCCTAAACTTGTTCTAAACATTGAAATAATAATGTCTATCACAGAACTGCTTACAGACTAAGTGAGATGACATATCAAGTATTTGGCACAATACCTTGTATATGGTAAATGTTCAATAAATGGGAGATATTGTCATTGGCAGGCTATGGTTAATGAGCCAGATCTGAATTACCACTTGGTTCTTTCGATCTGCAAACTGAGAATGATATTTACATTTTCAAATTTTTTTAAAAATCTAAATAATAATGATTCATGATACATGAACATATATAAAATTCTAATTTAATTTTCCACAAATATGTTTTATGAGAACACAGACACATCATTCATTTACCTATAACCTATAGTAACTTTTTCACTACCAAGGCATAGTTCAGCAGCCACTATGAATATCAATAGCATATGGCTCACAGCACCTAAAATATTTACTCTCTGGTCCTTTAAACAAAGTTTCCCAATCCTAGCTCTTAACTACCAAGCTAAAGTTTTCTAATGAGCTGTCCATGACACAGGATTTCTTTTCCTGTCTGCCTTATGTATGTATCTCCTCACTTTACCTTTTATTTATAAGAAAATAAGGAGAGACACAGATGTACAGAACAGACTTTTGGACTCTGTGGGAGAAGGCGAGGGTGGGATGTTTCGAGAGAACAACATTAAAACATGTATATTATCAAGGGTGAAACAGATCACCAGCCCAGGTTGGATGCATGAGACAAGTGCTCAGGGCTGGTGCACTGGGAAGACCCAGAGGGATGGGATGGGGAGAGAGGCAGGAGGGGGGATCAGGATGGGGAACACATGTAAATCCATGGCTGATTCATGTCAATGTATGGCAAAAACCACTACAATATTGTAAAGTAATTAGCCTCCAACTGATAAAAATAAATGGGAAAAAAAAAGAAAATAAGGAAAAGGGATGTCATAGGGAAAAACTAAACAATTTGTTATTATTAGGAAAAGTATTGAAGGCTTATGATAACTTGTCTTTTCTTTTTATCAACTCCTCCTTCCTTTTGCCTCAGAAAGGAAGGTGGGGGGCAAAAAGAAAGAAATGAGGCCAGCTCAAGTTCCAGTGCTATTAATCACAGGGCCCGATAAGCTTTCCTCCTGCAGCCAATCTGGACTCAAAGAAAAGTAGTAGCAGAGGCAACATAATGCAGCTCAATGCAGTGTCAACAACAGTCTTAGAACCACTTCATCTTCAGTCTATTCTCATTGCCCATTAGACAAAGAAATAAAGAATAAATCAAAACAATATCAACTGAGAGACTGCCAGAGGTTTTCTTATTTCAAAGAAAGGTAAAACTATGTTAGAGTTATCATTCCACTTGACAGCCATAAGCAAGTCCAAAGCAAGTATCTTGAGAGCCTCCTTGTGCTTAATGCTGTTTCACAAATTCTCTCTAGGCTTTAAAATAACAAGGAAAAACTGAGAGCATTTTACTAATGTCCTACAAATTACTTTTCCCCTCTTGTTCAGCTGAAAGCTGTGTATATGATTGTGTTTGATGCAAAATATCCTTTGCTAAAAATGCCTCAAGGTACATCTAGCCCATAAAGACTATGGATAAATAATAGCTCAAACAGAAAAGAAACACAAAAACATAATGGAACCTCTGAAGTGGGGATTTAAGTCCCCCTAGACTTTTCTCTGATGTGCACATAATAAATAAAGGATGTGCACATTACTAAGTGGGCATATGTGTATGTTCACAGACAGACCCACAGATGCACACAACACAAATACAAATACACACATGAATATTGTCTTCTCTTAACATGAAAGAAAGTGAAGTCACTCAGTCATGTCCAACTCTTTGTGACCCCATGGACTGTAGCCCACCAGGCTCCTCTATCCATGGAATTGTCTAGGTAAGAATACTGGAGTGGGTTGCCGTTTCCTTCTCCAGGGGATCTTCCTGACACAGGGATCGAACCCGGGTCTCCTGCATTGTGGGCAGATGCTTTACTGTCTGAGCCACCAGAGAATCCCTTAACATTGTCATATTTAAACGCTGATTGCTGGTGGCCGAAATTAATCTAGAAGCAGTGTAAGCACCTCTGTGGCATCTCTTACAGAAAGGAATTCAGATAATAAAAATAGGATGCTTAAACTCAATGTTCTCGCTACATTTAAGGTGTCTCCCAGCACTCAAAACATGTTCCACTGACAAACATATTCATTTACACCTTCTCTCTAATGACTAATATTGTTTTTTTTACATATAGAAGCATTTCTCCTTCATATGTGTTATCAATCCAGGTCTTCTGCACTTTCTCAAAATGTTTTGAGTGCATAAGTCAGTATACGCACATTAGAAAAATATAGTATTTTAGGAGTAGGAAAAGTAAGATAATCAATAGCTATAATACTAAGAATAAAAGCAATCCAACCATTAAGGAATTTTTATTTTGACTTTTTTTTAATGGGAAAAAGCAACTTTGAGGTCTCATCCATCGTAAGAAACACAACTTCTCAGACCTACTTAGACAGAAGCTGTCAGACCTGAGTCAGAGTTCCTACCATCTTCCCAACTCTGCAAAGTGACTCGAAAAAATTATCCCTCTGTTGTGCACCAGTTTACTAAACTCACAAGAAACAAATATAAGAATCATTTCTTGATAAAGCTCTTCCCAGGAGAAAATGACCGATCTGACACTAACAGTTCATGGGTGCCATTATGAAGCTTCAAGTCTCATCTGGCCAAAGCAGAACTTACTCTGTTTCCATCTCTGACCTGAATGCCCATTCCTGACTGGCATTTTTCATTTCTGTTAATGTCTTTATCATCCTCCCAGTCATCCCCTGGCCCTGCAAAAGTGACTGCAGTGTCTTTGATTTCATGACCTTAATATCTCTTCCACTTTTCCTTTCTTTAGTCCAACTCCAGAACTGCACCATCCCCCACCCCCCAATCCTGATTCAAGTTTTCATGATCCCTTCTAACCAGGATTGTGATATCGCAATCACAATCATCTTCTAACTTGTCTTCCCAACTCTTGTTTCTACCCCCTTAAGCTAATCCCAAGGCAGCTAAGCTTTACCAATAGTGCAGCAGTGACACCTGCTCAAAACCTTCAGTGAATCCCCAGTGCCTACAAAAAAAGAGAGCAAACTCTTTAGCTGTCCTCATGATTATTTATTATTATTGCTTCTTCTCCTGTTCATGCTTATTGGTCTGCGTGGTAACCTAGATGATCTATCACTGGGGGAACATTTCAAAAAGTCATCTTGTTTTTGGAGTGCCAGGTATATTTAATTTAGTACTTCTAAACTCTGCATTTATCCTATAAGACATACATTTTATCCTCATTTTATGGACAGGAAGAAAAAAAATCTCAGAAAAATGTCCTGACTTTCCCACTGCCCTTTGTCCCTGGTAAAATACTTTCTATATACTTTATATTCTTTATATAGTTATTAAATAAATGATTATTTCTTCTTATCTTCTCTTTTGTTAAAGTAGATGATACTATGAAATTTTTGTTAAATTATTCATTCACAGAAAAAGTGACTTTTGATTAACCATGAGAATTCATTCTCTGTAAGGTTCAGATGTAGGAGGTGCCACCCTCCCCAGGGTCCAAACCTTCTTTATTCAAGAAAATTCAGACAGGCTAGTGGCAATTCACTAGCCTGTACAGTAATTAAAGGCTCCTTCTCTAATGTATAAGGTCTAGTGAGGGAAATATAATTCATTTTAATTTTCAATTTTATTCCACTCTAGCCGCCTGATTGAAATGGAAATCCTCACACTAAACATTTAATACTGTAATAGGTCAAGAATATCGAGGACTCTCTCACCATCTTCACTCAAATTGAAAAAGGAAAAGAGAATTTTGTATAGTGCTAAGTGGCTTCCCTGATAGCTCAGCTATAAAGAATCTGTCTGCAATGCAGGAGACTCCAGTTCTATTCCTGGGTCATGAAGATCTGCTGGAGAAGGGATAGGCTACCCACTCCAGTATTCTTGGGCTTCCTTTGTAGCTCAGCTGGTATAAAAGACCTGGGTTCAATCCCTGTGTTGGGAAGATTCCCTGGAGAAGGGAAAGGCTACCCACTCCAGTTTTCTGGCCTGGAGAATTTCATGGACTATATAGTCCACGGAGTCACAAAGAGTCAGACATGACTGAGCAACCTTCACCTTAACTTTCACTTTCAAGTAGTATATTATTACTTTTGGCCAGGAAGACTGAAATAATTTCTAAACCAGTTCTGCTGTCTCTCACAGGAGAACTAACATCAAGCAACAGTCTATGTAAGGATATTCTGATCAACATGAATTCCATAAACACTAATTTATAAAAGATACCACTGAAATAACAGGTCTATGGTAACTGTTTACAAAACCAATATGATTTTTTGAAGATTTATTATTTTATTATTTGCTAAATTACCTTATTGTCCTTAAAATACCTACACATGTAAAGTTACACTTAAATCACATTTTGAATTCAGTAGAGTATGCAAAGTCAAAACCACCACAATATTGTAAAGTAATTATCCTCCAATTAAAATAAATGAATTAATCGCTTAAAAAAATCTTGAAAAAAATTTATGAACTTGCTTGCTTCTTAAAGCATTTTATATTCTTCGATTTTTCAAAAACATTTTAATGTTTATTTAGGTGAGCACAGATTAAATTTTTTAAGACATTTACAATGGCTGAACAGGGTGTGAAAACTGAGAAAACCAGAATACAGATCTTATAAAACATTAAAGGAAAAATCAAATACCATAAAATAAAGTTCTTCTTCAACATCAAAGACAGAGAAGAATGAATATATATCAGATGAAGAGAGTAACATAGAAGTTCCCACTTACCTGCTGGGTGTGATTAATCAACCTGCTATAATCAAGGAGGCAAAACTCAGCACAGGAAATATTTATTACAGCTTTCAGAAGAGCAATGAAAACTACTGGGACAAATATTGAAATAAGCAGAATACATTACACAAACATATAGAAGACACGGAGAAGCATAATGCAACTCCCAGTACAACTTCTTGATCTAAAAACAGTCCATGAGCATCACTGCAATGCCTGGGCATTTAAGTTTTTTAATTTTATTTATTGCTGTGCTTAGTAGCTCAGTCATGTTGGACTCTTTGCGACCCCATGGACTGAAGTCCACCAGGTTCCTCTGTCCATGGGGATTCTCTAGGCAAGACTACTGGAATGGATTTCCATGCCCTCCTCCACAGGATCTTACCAATCCAGGGATTGAACCCAAGTCTCCCACATTACAGGTGGATTCTTGACCATCTGAGCCATCAGGGAAGCCCTTTTAATGTTATATTACTACCAAATTGCAGAAAAGAGAAAGTTCATAAATTATTTAACATTGAGATCAAGAGAGATCTAGTGATATGATTTCTTGAGTTTAAATGTAATTCCTTACCTTCAGTCTATTTGCTCTGAGGAACTACACAAGATACACAGAAAAAGTTAGATACTAGGGACACTACTCAGGACTTGGGGCATACTATTGTTCGCTGACATAGAAAACTCCTAAATGGTTTGAGGAATAATGGTACATTTAGAGCAGACACTCAGGACTAAGGTCTGACGTTCAATGTCAATGGAAGGATGTGAGAAGCTGCTGTCTTCAGAACACACTCAAGTTGGAACACTTCTTACCAGTCAAAGGAGTTGAATACAATGTATCTTTCCCCACAGTGGAAGAGAATGATCTGGCGTGCAGAAGAATCATGCAAATAAAAAGTGAAGGTGTGAATAAACCATTTGCTTCTTAGGATGCTGAAGAAAAAGAATGGATTTAAGTGCCAGAAGGAATGAGAAGGATGAGACAAAGGGGAAAGGACCCCAAGCTGGGGATGTGTCTGGTGGTGAAAGTAAAGTTCAATGCTATAAAGAACAATATTGCATAGGAACCTGGAATGTTAGGTCCATGAATCAAGGCAAATTGGAAACGGTCAAACAGGCAAGAGTGAACATCAACATTTTAGGCATCAGTGAACGAAAATGGACCGGAATAGGCGAATTAAATTCAAATGACCATTATATCTATTACTGTGGGCAAGAATCCCTTAGAAGAAATGGAGTAGCCATCAAAGTCAGCAAAAGAGTCTGAAATGCAGTACTATGGGTCCAATCTTAAAAACAACACAATGATCTCAGATAGTTTCCAAGGCAAACCATTCAATATAACAGTAATCCAAGAAAGCTGAGCACTGAAAAAATGATGCTTTTGATGTTGGAAAAGATTCTTGAGAGTCCCTTGGACTGCAAGGAGATCCAACCAGTCAATCCTAAAGGAAATCAACCTTGAATATTCATTGGAAGGACTGATGCTGAAGCTCAAGCTCCAATATGTTAGCCACCTGATAAGAAGAGCTGACTCAATGGAAAAGACCCTGATGCTGGGAAAGATTGAAGGCAGGAGGAGAAGGGGATGACAGAGGATGAGATGATTGGATGGCATCATTGAACCAATGGATATGAGTTTGAGCAAGTTCTGAAAGATGGTGAAGGACATAGAAGTTGGGCATGCTGCAGTTCATGGGGCCACAAAGAGTCAGACACAACTAAACAACTGAATTCAGCAGAAGTGCAGTGGTTAAGATCGGATTTGTAGCTGATAAAGGCACTACACAGATATGGCTGCAGGGTCAGAGGAATTCCTCTCGGAAGTCATAAAGGCCTGGTTTAAGCAACAAAGTATATCAATACAGGCGGTATACTGACTGAGGAATTTACCAGAACTATGCCATCTACCGTGAGGAATTTACCAGAACTAAGCCATCTACCTTTATAAAGAGGTGGGGTAAGAGGTTCATTCATAGTAGACACAGCTCTACAAACACATGTGGATGCACACAAATTTACCCACCAACATACACAGATCTGATCTTTCAGTATGTGTAATTATACTGTGTATAATTATACTAATGTGCAATTATACTAATCTGCAATGAATTGTGGCTCTTAGTTTATCCTCTTCAGAGGCCGTGTGTGCAATAACACAGTTTTTGGTCTGTTCCAGACCACAGTTTTTGGTCTGCCTCATCTTGTAGGATTTGAAATTGCTCAACTGGAATTCCATCACCTGTTACCACAAAGGAATGTGGCAGAAGGGGTGACAGTGAGTCTGAAATCCACCGTTCTTTCCTTTCACAAGCCAGTGGCTATGGCCTGTTATCCTGGCATGGGTTACCAGAGCAAGGAGAAGGAAGTGTCTTTCTAAATGGTCTTTCAGCCCTTTGTGTGATTTATAAAAATGCCCTAGATGGGTTAATGGCAGTTCTGATTCTTTTGACACTTTATAAGACTCAAATTAGGGAATGCCTCCAGGGTCATATGTTAAATGTACATTCAAACCAAGCTGCCATTTCCTGACATTCTGTGCAGGCAGGATTCTGTGGCTGAAGGACCAGACAAGGTAAGCAACATGTCTCATTATACTGTAAAAGGTGCTCATGTCTGTCTAGGTAACTACCATGGGAGTAATAATAACAATGATAATAAAATTAGAATACACAACTCCAAGATTACAAGACTTCTGCTCATGAAAAATACCATAAGAGCACCCACTCAGAACCTATCTGAAACAAGGAACTAGGCATTCTATGACCTGGGAGCACACACACCACCGCAAATGTCCTTATTTCGTCAAGTCCCTGCTAATACCACTCTTATCTCCTCAACCATCTGGAACTCTTACTACCAAGTGAGTCAGTCTTATTTTTATAAAGAGAAGCAGCTAGATATACTCTGCACCCTGAAGGTC